>NW_028258554.1:318844-637689 GCF_982586985.1 Callionymus lyra
GCTATATAAACCCTTTATTTGATGTTTGAAAACTGCTATTCAGAGCTCCAGCAGAATCTTAGAAAACGTCATTCTCTCGGTCTGAGAACATCAGTTTGAGACAATATTTCAGGTTAAACATAACTTTTGAAAACAGCTTCGAATAAGTGTTTCTCTTGTTTATTTCAGATGCAAATTGATATATATAGCTATATAAACCCTTTATTTGATGTTTGAAAACTGCTATTCAGAGCTTCAGCAGAATCTTGGAAAACGTCATTCTCTCAGCCTGTGAAGATCAGTTTGAGACAATATTTCAGGTTAAACATAACTTTTGAAAACAGCTTCGAATAAATGTTTCTCTTGTTTATTTCAGATGCAAATTGATATATATAGCTATATAAACCCTTTATTTGATGTTTGAAAACTGCTATTCAGAGCTCCAGCAGAATCTTAGAAAACGTCATTCTCTCGGTCTGAGAACATCAGTTTGAGACAATATTTCAGGTTAAACATAAATTTTGAAAACAGCTTCGAATAAGTGTTTCTCTTGTTTATTTCAGATGCAAATTGATATATATAGCTATATAAACCCTTTATTTGATGTTTGAAAACTGCTATTCAGAGCTCCAGCAGAATCTTAGAAAACGTCATTCTCTCAGTCTGAGAACATCAGTTTGAGACAATATTTCAGGTTAAACATAACTTTTGAAAACAGCTTCGAATAAATGTTTCTCTTGTTTATTTCAGATGCAAATTGATATATATAGCTATATAAACCCTTTGTTTGATGTTTTAAAACTGTTATTCAGAGCTCCAGCAGAATCTTGGAAAACGTCATTCTCTCAGTCTGAGAAGATCAGTTTGAGACAATATTTCAGGTTAAACATAACTTTTGAAAACAGCTTCGAATAAATGTTTCTCTTGTTTATTTCAGATGCAAATTGATATATATAGCTATATAAACCCTTTATTTGATGTTTGAAAACTGCTATTCAGAGCTCCAGCAGAATCTTAGAAAACGTCATTCTCTCAGTCTGAGAACATCAGTTTGAGACAATGTTTCAGGTTAAACATAACTTTTGAAAACAGCTTCGAATAAGTGTTTCTCTTGTTTATTTCAGATGCAAATTGATATATATAGCTATATAAACCCTTTATTTGATGTTTGAAAACTGCTATTCAGAGCTCCAGCAGAATCTTAGAAAACGTCATTCTCTCGGTCTGAGAACATCAGTTTGAGACAATATTTCAGGTTAAACATAACTTTTGAAACCAGCTTCGAATAAGTGTTTCTCTTGTTTATTTCAGATGCAAATTGATATATATAGCTATATAAACCCTTTATTTGATGTTTGAAAACTGTTATTCAGAGCTCCAGCAGCATCTTAGCCCGCGTTCACTACTTCCAAGACTGTGAAAACATTCTGAGACTCGCTCGGACTAGACAACGCAATGCTGTATCTACAAGACCGTTCTGGTGGACCTGTCAATCAAATTCAAAGGAGAAGACATGGTGGTGTTTGGTTTGTGCACCAGGTAGGGTGCTTGGGGGAATTGCATTGTGGAAAAAAAAAGAGAAATGTTGATAAAAAAGAAGAACCACAAGGTGGCGGGATTGGACATCAAATACATCTCAGTCTGAATACATCACATTTAGAGAAGGTCTCACTTAAACATATCCTTTGAAAACAGCTTCGAATAAGTGTTTCTCTTGTTTATTTCAGATGCAAATTGATATATATAGCTATATAAACCCTTTATTTGATGTTTGAAAACTGCTATTCAGAGCTCCAGCAGAATCTTAGAAAACGTCATTCTCTCAGTCTGAGAACATCAGTTTGAGACAATATTTCAGGTTAACCATAACTTTTGAAAACAGCTTCGAATAAGTGTTTCTCTTGTTTATTTCAGATGGAAAATGATATATATAGCTATATAAACCCTTTATTTGATGTTTGAAAACTGCTATTCAGAGCTCCAGCAGAATCTTGGAAAACGTCATTCTCTCAGTCTGAGAAGATCAGTTTGAGACAATATTTCAGTTAAAAAATAACTTTTGAAAACAGCTTCGAATAAATGTTTCTCTTGTTTATTTCAGATGCAAATTGTTATATGTAGCTATATAAACCCTTTATTTGATGTTTGAAAACTGCTATTCAGAGCTCCAGCAGAATCTTAGAAAACGTCATTCTCTCAGTCTGAGAACATCAGTTTGAGACAATATTTCAGGTTAAACATAACTTTTGAAAACAGCTTCGAATAAGTGTTTCTCTTGTTTATTTCAGATGCAAATTGATATATATAGCTATATAAACCCTTTGTTTGATGTTTTAAAACTGTTATTCAGAGCTCCAGCAGAATCTTGGAAAACGTCATTCTCTCAGTCTGAGAAGATCAGTTTGAGACAATATTTCAGGTTAAACATAACTTTTGAAAACAGCTTCGAATAAATGTTTCTCTTGTTTATTTCAGATGCAAATTGATATATATAGCTATATAAACCCTTTATTTGATGTTTGAAAACTGCTATTCAGAGCTCCAGCAGAATCTTAGAAAACGTCATTCTCTCAGTCTGAGAACATCAGTTTGAGACAATGTTTCAGGTTAAACATAACTTTTGAAAACAGCTTCGAATAAGTGTTTCTCTTGTTTATTTCAGATGCAAATTGATATATATAGCTTTATAAACCCTTTATTTGATGTTTGAAAACTGCTATTCAGAGCTCCAGCAGAATCTTGGAAAACGTCATTCTCTCAGTCTCAGAACATCAATTTGAGACAATATTTCAGGTTAAACATAACTTTTGAAAACAGCTTGGAATAAATGTTTCTCTTGTTTATTTCAGATGCAAGTTGATATATATAGCTATATAAACCCTTTATTTGATGTTTGAAAACTGCTATTCAGAGCTCCAGCAGAATCTTAGAAAACGTCATTCTCTCAGTCTGAGAACATCAGTTTGAGACAATATTTCAGGTTAAACATAACTTTTGAAAACAGCTTTGAATAAGTTTTTCTCTTGTTTATTTCAGATGCAAATTGATATATATAGCTATATAAACCCTTTATTTGATGTTTTAAAACTGTTATTCAGAGCTCCAGCAGAATCTTGGAAAACGTCATTCTCTCAGTCTGAGAAGATCAGTTTGAGACAATATTTCAGGTTAAACATAACTTTTGAAAACAGCTTCGAATAAATGTTTCTCTTGTTTATTTCAGATGCAAATTGATATATATAGCTATATAAACCCTTTATTTGATGTTTGAAAACTGCTATTCAGAGCTCCAGCAGAATCTTAGAAAACGTCATTCTCTCAGTCTGAGAACATCAGTTTGAGACAATATTTCAGGTTAACCATAACTTTTGAAAACAGCTTCGAATAAGTGTTTCTCTTGTTTATTTCAGATGGAAAATGATATATATAGCTATATAAACCCTTTATTTGATGTTTGAAAACTGCTATTCAGAGCTCCAGCAGAATCTTAGAAAACGTCATTCTCTCGGTCTGAGAACATCAGTTTGAGACAATATTTCAGGTTAAACATAACTTTTAAAAACAGCTTCGAATAAGTGTTTCTCTTGTTTATTTCTGATGCAAATTGATATATATAGCTATATAAACCCTTTATTTGATGTTTGAAAACTGTTATTCAGAGCTCCAGCAGAATCTTGGAAAACGTCATTCTCTCAGCCTGTGAAGATCAGTTTGAGACAATATTTCAGGTTAAACATAACTTTTGAAAACAGCTTCGAATAAATGTTTCTCTTGTTTATTTCAGATGCAAATTGTTATATATAGCTATATAAACCCTTTATTTGATGTTTGAAAACTGCTATTCAGAGCTCCAGCAGAATCTTAGAAAACGTCATTCTCTCGGTCTGAGAACATCAGTTTGAGACAATATTTCAGGTTAAACATAACTTTTGAAAACAGCTTCGAATAAGTGTTTCTCTTGTTTATTTCTGATGCAAATTGATATATATAGCTATATAAACCCTTTATTTGATGTTTGAAAACTGTTATTCAGAGCTCCAGCAGAATCTTGGAAAACGTCATTCTCTCAGCCTGTGAAGATCAGTTTGAGACAGTATTTCATGTTAAACATAACTTTTGAAAACAGCTTCGAATAAGTGTTTCTCTTGTTTATTTCAGATGCAAATTGATATATATAGCTATATAAACCCTTTATTTGATGTTTGAAAACTGCTATTCAGAGCTCCAGCAGAATCTTAGAAAACGTCATTCTCTCGGTCTGAGAACATCAGTTTGAGACAATATTTCAGGTTAAACATAACTTTTGAAAACAGCTTCGAATAAGTGTTTCTCTTGTTTATTTCTGATGCAAATTGATATATATAGCTATATAAACCCTTTATTTGATGTTTGAAAACTGCTATTCAGAGCTCCAGCAGAATCTTAGAAAACGTCATTCTCTCGGTCTGAGAACATCAGTTTGAGACAATATTTCAGGTTAAACATAACTTTTGAAACCAGCTTCGAATAAGTGTTTCTCTTGTTTATTTCAGATGCAAATTGATATATATAGCTATATAAGCCCTTTATTTGATGTTTGAAAACTGCTATTCAGAGCTTCAGCAGAATCTTGGAAAACGTCATTCTCTCAGCCTGTGAAGATCAGTTTGAGACAATATTTCAGGTTAAACATAACTTTTGAAAACAGCTTCGAATAAATGTTTCTCTTGTTTATTTCAGATGCAAATTGTTATATATAGCTATATAAACCCTTTATTTGATGTTTGAAAACTGCTATTCAGAGCTCCAGCAGAATCTTAGAAAACGTCATTCTCTCAGTCTGAGAACATCAGTTTGAGACAATATTTCAGGTTAAACATAACTTTTGAAAACAGCTTCGAATAAGTGTTTCTCTTGTTTATTTCAGATGCAAATTGATATATATAGCTATATAAACCCTTTATTTGATGTTTTAAAACTGTTATTCAGAGCTCCAGCAGAATCTTGGAAAACGTCATTCTCTCAGTCTGAGAAGATCAGTTTGAGACAATATTTCAGGTTAAACATAACTTTTGAAAACAGCTTCGAATAAATGTTTCTCTTGTTTATTTCAGATGCAAATTGATATATATAGCTATATAAACCCTTTATTTGATGTTTGAAAACTGCTATTCAGAGCTCCAGCAGAATCTTAGAAAACGTCATTCTCTCAGTCTGAGAACATCAGTTTGAGACAATGTTTCAGGTTAAACATAACTTTTGAAAACAGCTTTGAATAAGTTTTTCTCTTGTTTATTTCAGATGCAAATTGATATATATAGCTATATAAATCCTTTATTTGATGTTTGAAAACTGCTATTCAGAGCTTCAGCAGAATCTTGGAAAACGTCATTCTCTCAGCCTGTGAAGATCAGTTTGAGACAATATTTCAGGTTAAACATAACTTTTGAAAACAGCTTCGAATAAATGTTTCTCTTGTTTATTTCAGATGCAAATTGTTATATATAGCTATATAAACCCTTTATTTGATGTTTGAAAACTGCTATTCAGAGCTCCAGCAGAATCTTAGAAAACGTCATTCTCTCGGTCTGAGAACATCAGTTTGAGACAATATTTCAGGTTAAACATAACTTTTGAAAACAGCTTCGAAAAAGTGTTTCTCTTGTTTATTTCAGATGCAAATTGATATATATAGCTATATAAACCCTTTATTTGATGTTTGAAAACTGCTATTCAGAGCTTCAGCAGAATCTTGGAAAACGTCATTCTCTCAGCCTGTGAAGATCAGTTTGAGACAATATTTCAGGTTAAACATAACTTTTGAAAACAGCTTCGAATAAATGTTTCTCTTGTTTATTTCAGATGCAAATTGATATATATAGCTATATAAACCCTTTATTTGATGTTTGAAAACTGCTATTCAGAGCTCCAGCAGAATCTTAGAAAACGTCATTCTCTCGGTCTGAGAACATCAGTTTGAGACAATATTTCAGGTTAAACATAACTTTTGAAAACAGCTTTGAATAAGTTTTTCTCTTGTTTATTTCTGATGCAAATTGATATATATAGCTATATAAACCCTTTATTTGATGTTTGAAAACTGCTATTCAGAGCTCCAGCAGAATCTTAGAAAACGTCATTCTCTCAGTCTGAGAACATCAGTTTGAGACAATATTTCAGGTTAAACATAACTTTTGAAAACAGCTTCGAATAAGTGTTTCTCTTGTTTATTTCAGATGCAAATTGATATATATAGCTATATAAACCCTTTGTTTGATGTTTTAAAACTGTTATTCAGAGCTCCAGCAGAATCTTGGAAAACGTCATTCTCTCAGTCTGAGAAGATCAGTTTGAGACAATATTTCAGGTTAAACATAACTTTTGAAAACAGCTTCGAATAAATGTTTCTCTTGTTTATTTCAGATGCAAATTGATATATATAGCTATATAAACCCTTTATTTGATGTTTGAAAACTGCTATTCAGAGCTCCAGCAGAATCTTAGAAAACGTCATTCTCTCAGTCTGAGAACATCAGTTTGAGACAATGTTTCAGGTTAAACATAACTTTTGAAAACAGCTTCGAATAAGTGTTTCTCTTGTTTATTTCAGATGCAAATTGATATATATAGCTATATAAACCCTTTATTTGATGTTTGAAAACTGCTATTCAGAGCTCCAGCAGAATCTTAGAAAACGTCATTCTCTCGGTCTGAGAACATCAGTTTGAGACAATATTTCAGGTTAAACATAACTTTTGAAACCAGCTTCGAATAAGTGTTTCTCTTGTTTATTTCAGATGCAAATTGATATATATAGCTATATAAACCCTTTATTTGATGTTTGAAAACTGTTATTCAGAGCTCCAGCAGCATCTTAGCCCGCGTTCACTACTTCCAAGACTGTGAAAACATTCTGAGACTCGCTCGGACTAGACAACGCAATGCTGTATCTACAAGACCGTTCTGGTGGACCTGTCAATCAAATTCAAAGGAGAAGACATGGTGGTGTTTGGTTTGTGCACCAGGTAGGGTGCTTGGGGGAATTGCATTGTGGAAAAAAAAAGAGAAATGTTGATAAAAAAGAAGAACCACAAGGTGGCGGGATTGGACATCAAATACATCTCAGTCTGAATACATCACATTTAGAGAAGGTCTCACTTAAACATATCCTTTGAAAACAGCTTCGAATAAGTGTTTCTCTTGTTTATTTCAGATGCAAATTGATATATATAGCTATATAAACCCTTTATTTGATGTTTGAAAACTGCTATTCAGAGCTCCAGCAGAATCTTAGAAAACGTCATTCTCTCAGTCTGAGAACATCAGTTTGAGACAATATTTCAGGTTAACCATAACTTTTGAAAACAGCTTCGAATAAGTGTTTCTCTTGTTTATTTCAGATGGAAAATGATATATATAGCTATATAAACCCTTTATTTGATGTTTGAAAACTGCTATTCAGAGCTCCAGCAGAATCTTGGAAAACGTCATTCTCTCAGTCTGAGAAGATCAGTTTGAGACAATATTTCAGTTAAAAAATAACTTTTGAAAACAGCTTCGAATAAATGTTTCTCTTGTTTATTTCAGATGCAAATTGTTATATGTAGCTATATAAACCCTTTATTTGATGTTTGAAAACTGCTATTCAGAGCTCCAGCAGAATCTTAGAAAACGTCATTCTCTCAGTCTGAGAACATCAGTTTGAGACAATATTTCAGGTTAAACATAACTTTTGAAAACAGCTTCGAATAAGTGTTTCTCTTGTTTATTTCAGATGCAAATTGATATATATAGCTATATAAACCCTTTGTTTGATGTTTTAAAACTGTTATTCAGAGCTCCAGCAGAATCTTGGAAAACGTCATTCTCTCAGTCTGAGAAGATCAGTTTGAGACAATATTTCAGGTTAAACATAACTTTTGAAAACAGCTTCGAATAAATGTTTCTCTTGTTTATTTCAGATGCAAATTGATATATATAGCTATATAAACCCTTTATTTGATGTTTGAAAACTGCTATTCAGAGCTCCAGCAGAATCTTAGAAAACGTCATTCTCTCAGTCTGAGAACATCAGTTTGAGACAATGTTTCAGGTTAAACATAACTTTTGAAAACAGCTTCGAATAAGTGTTTCTCTTGTTTATTTCAGATGCAAATTGATATATATAGCTATATAAACCCTTTATTTGATGTTTGAAAACTGCTATTCAGAGCTCCAGCAGAATCTTAGAAAACGTCATTCTCTCAGTCTGAGAACATCAGTTTGAGACAATATTTCAGGTTAACCATAACTTTTGAAAACAGCTTCGAATAAGTGTTTCTCTTGTTTATTTCAGATGGAAAATGATATATATAGCTTTATAAACCCTTTATTTGATGTTTGAAAACTGCTATTCAGAGCTCCAGCAGAATCTTGGAAAACGTCATTCTCTCAGTCTCAGAACATCAATTTGAGACAATATTTCAGGTTAAACATAACTTTTGAAAACAGCTTGGAATAAATGTTTCTCTTGTTTATTTCAGATGCAAGTTGATATATATAGCTATATAAACCCTTTATTTGATGTTTGAAAACTGCTATTCAGAGCTCCAGCAGAATCTTAGAAAACGTCATTCTCTCAGTCTGAGAACATCAGTTTGAGACAATATTTCAGGTTAAACATAACTTTTGAAAACAGCTTTGAATAAGTTTTTCTCTTGTTTATTTCAGATGCAAATTGATATATATAGCTATATAAACCCTTTATTTGATGTTTTAAAACTGTTATTCAGAGCTCCAGCAGAATCTTGGAAAACGTCATTCTCTCAGTCTGAGAAGATCAGTTTGAGACAATATTTCAGGTTAAACATAACTTTTGAAAACAGCTTCGAATAAATGTTTCTCTTGTTTATTTCAGATGCAAATTGATATATATAGCTATATAAACCCTTTATTTGATGTTTGAAAACTGCTATTCAGAGCTCCAGCAGAATCTTAGAAAACGTCATTCTCTCAGTCTGAGAACATCAGTTTGAGACAATATTTCAGGTTAACCATAACTTTTGAAAACAGCTTCGAATAAGTGTTTCTCTTGTTTATTTCAGATGGAAAATGATATATATAGCTTTATAAACCCTTTATTTGATGTTTGAAAACTGCTATTCAGAGCTCCAGCAGAATCTTGGAAAACGTCATTCTCTAAGTCTCAGAACATCAATTTGAGACAATATTTCAGGTTAAACATAACTTTTGAAAACAGCTTGGAATAAATGTTTCTCTTGTTTATTTCAGATGCAAGTTGATATATATAGCTATATAAACCCTTTATTTGATGTTTGAAAACTGCTATTCAGAGCTCCAGCAGAATCTTAGAAAACGTCATTCTCTCAGTCTGAGAACATCAGTTTGAGACAATATTTCAGGTTAAACATAACTTTTGAAAACAGCTTTGAATAAGTTTTTCTCTTGTTTATTTCAGATGCAAATTGATATATATAGCTATATAAATCCTTTATTTGATGTTTGAAAACTGCTATTCAGAGCTTCAGCAGAATCTTGGAAAACGTCATTCTCTCAGCCTGTGAAGATCAGTTTGAGACAATATTTCAGGTTAAACATAACTTTTGAAAACAGCTTCGAATAAATGTTTCTCTTGTTTATTTCAGATGCAAATTGTTATATATAGCTATATAAACCCTTTATTTGATGTTTGAAAACTGCTATTCAGAGCTCCAGCAGAATCTTAGAAAACGTCATTCTCTCGGTCTGAGAACATCAGTTTGAGACAATATTTCAGGTTAAACATAACTTTTGAAAACAGCTTCGAATAAGTGTTTCTCTTGTTTATTTCAGATGCAAATTGATATATATAGCTATATAAACCCTTTATTTGATGTTTGAAAACTGCTATTCAGAGCTTCAGCAGAATCTTGGAAAACGTCATTCTCTCAGCCTGTGAAGATCAGTTTGAGACAATATTTCAGGTTAAACATAACTTTTGAAAACAGCTTTGAATAAGTTTTTCTCTTGTTTATTTCTGATGCAAATTGATATATATAGCTATATAAATCCTTTATTTGATGTTTGAAAACTGCTATTCAGAGCTTCAGCAGAATCTTGGAAAACGTCATTCTCTCAGCCTGTGAAGATCAGTTTGAGACAATATTTCAGGTTAAACATAACTTTTGAAAACAGCTTCGAATAAATGTTTCTCTTGTTTATTTCAGATGCAAATTGTTATATATAGCTATATAAACCCTTTATTTGATGTTTGAAAACTGCTATTCAGAGCTCCAGCAGAATCTTAGAAAACGTCATTCTCTCGGTCTGAGAACATCAGTTTGAGACAATATTTCAGGTTAAACATAACTTTTGAAAACAGCTTCGAATAAGTGTTTCTCTTGTTTATTTCTGATGCAAATTGATATATATAGCTATATAAACCCTTTATTTGATGTTTGAAAACTGTTATTCAGAGCTCCAGCAGAATCTTGGAAAACGTCATTCTCTCAGCCTGTGAAGATCAGTTTGAGACAGTATTTCATGTTAAACATAACTTTTGAAAACAGCTTCGAATAAGTGTTTCTCTTGTTTATTTCAGATGCAAATTGATATATATAGCTATATAAACCCTTTATTTGATGTTTGAAAACTGCTATTCAGAGCTCCAGCAGAATCTTAGAAAACGTCATTCTCTCGGTCTGAGAACATCAGTTTGAGACAATATTTCAGGTTAAACATAACTTTTGAAAACAGCTTCGAATAAGTGTTTCTCTTGTTTATTTCTGATGCAAATTGATATATATAGCTATATAAACCCTTTATTTGATGTTTGAAAACTGCTATTCAGAGCTCCAGCAGAATCTTAGAAAACGTCATTCTCTCGGTCTGAGAACATCAGTTTGAGACAATATTTCAGGTTAAACATAACTTTTGAAACCAGCTTCGAATAAGTGTTTCTCTTGTTTATTTCAGATGCAAATTGATATATATAGCTATATAAGCCCTTTATTTGATGTTTGAAAACTGCTATTCAGAGCTTCAGCAGAATCTTGGAAAACGTCATTCTCTCAGCCTGTGAAGATCAGTTTGAGACAATATTTCAGGTTAAACATAACTTTTGAAAACAGCTTCGAATAAATGTTTCTCTTGTTTATTTCAGATGCAAATTGTTATATATAGCTATATAAACCCTTTATTTGATGTTTGAAAACTGCTATTCAGAGCTCCAGCAGAATCTTAGAAAACGTCATTCTCTCAGTCTGAGAACATCAGTTTGAGACAATATTTCAGGTTAAACATAACTTTTGAAAACAGCTTCGAATAAGTGTTTCTCTTGTTTATTTCAGATGCAAATTGATATATATAGCTATATAAACCCTTTATTTGATGTTTTAAAACTGTTATTCAGAGCTCCAGCAGAATCTTGGAAAACGTCATTCTCTCAGTCTGAGAAGATCAGTTTGAGACAATATTTCAGGTTAAACATAACTTTTGAAAACAGCTTCGAATAAATGTTTCTCTTGTTTATTTCAGATGCAAATTGATATATATAGCTATATAAACCCTTTATTTGATGTTTGAAAACTGCTATTCAGAGCTCCAGCAGAATCTTAGAAAACGTCATTCTCTCAGTCTGAGAACATCAGTTTGAGACAATGTTTCAGGTTAAACATAACTTTTGAAAACAGCTTTGAATAAGTTTTTCTCTTGTTTATTTCAGATGCAAATTGATATATATAGCTATATAAATCCTTTATTTGATGTTTGAAAACTGCTATTCAGAGCTTCAGCAGAATCTTGGAAAACGTCATTCTCTCAGCCTGTGAAGATCAGTTTGAGACAATATTTCAGGTTAAACATAACTTTTGAAAACAGCTTCGAATAAATGTTTCTCTTGTTTATTTCAGATGCAAATTGTTATATATAGCTATATAAACCCTTTATTTGATGTTTGAAAACTGCTATTCAGAGCTCCAGCAGAATCTTAGAAAACGTCATTCTCTCGGTCTGAGAACATCAGTTTGAGACAATATTTCAGGTTAAACATAACTTTTGAAAACAGCTTCGAATAAGTGTTTCTCTTGTTTATTTCAGATGCAAATTGATATATATAGCTATATAAACCCTTTATTTGATGTTTGAAAACTGCTATTCAGAGCTTCAGCAGAATCTTGGAAAACGTCATTCTCTCAGCCTGTGAAGATCAGTTTGAGACAATATTTCAGGTTAAACATAACTTTTGAAAACAGCTTCGAATAAATGTTTCTCTTGTTTATTTCAGATGCAAATTGATATATATAGCTATATAAACCCTTTATTTGATGTTTGAAAACTGCTATTCAGAGCTCCAGCAGAATCTTAGAAAACGTCATTCTCTCGGTCTGAGAACATCAGTTTGAGACAATATTTCAGGTTAAACATAAATTTTGAAAACAGCTTCGAATAAGTGTTTCTCTTGTTTATTTCAGATGCAAATTGATATATATAGCTATATAAACCCTTTATTTGATGTTTGAAAACTGCTATTCAGAGCTCCAGCAGAATCTTAGAAAACGTCATTCTCTCAGTCTGAGAACATCAGTTTGAGACAATATTTCAGGTTAAACATAACTTTTGAAAACAGCTTCGAATAAATGTTTCTCTTGTTTATTTCAGATGCAAATTGATATATATAGCTATATAAACCCTTTGTTTGATGTTTTAAAACTGTTATTCAGAGCTCCAGCAGAATCTTGGAAAACGTCATTCTCTCAGTCTGAGAAGATCAGTTTGAGACAATATTTCAGGTTAAACATAACTTTTGAAAACAGCTTCGAATAAATGTTTCTCTTGTTTATTTCAGATGCAAATTGATATATATAGCTATATAAACCCTTTATTTGATGTTTGAAAACTGCTATTCAGAGCTCCAGCAGAATCTTAGAAAACGTCATTCTCTCAGTCTGAGAACATCAGTTTGAGACAATGTTTCAGGTTAAACATAACTTTTGAAAACAGCTTCGAATAAGTGTTTCTCTTGTTTATTTCAGATGCAAATTGATATATATAGCTATATAAACCCTTTATTTGATGTTTGAAAACTGCTATTCAGAGCTCCAGCAGAATCTTAGAAAACGTCATTCTCTCGGTCTGAGAACATCAGTTTGAGACAATATTTCAGGTTAAACATAACTTTTGAAACCAGCTTCGAATAAGTGTTTCTCTTGTTTATTTCAGATGCAAATTGATATATATAGCTATATAAACCCTTTATTTGATGTTTGAAAACTGTTATTCAGAGCTCCAGCAGCATCTTAGCCCGCGTTCACTACTTCCAAGACTGTGAAAACATTCTGAGACTCGCTCGGACTAGACAACGCAATGCTGTATCTACAAGACCGTTCTGGTGGACCTGTCAATCAAATTCAAAGGAGAAGACATGGTGGTGTTTGGTTTGTGCACCAGGTAGGGTGCTTGGGGGAATTGCATTGTGGAAAAAAAAAGAGAAATGTTGATAAAAAAGAAGAACCACAAGGTGGCGGGATTGGACATCAAATACATCTCAGTCTGAATACATCACATTTAGAGAAGGTCTCACTTAAACATATCCTTTGAAAACAGCTTCGAATAAGTGTTTCTCTTGTTTATTTCAGATGCAAATTGATATATATAGCTATATAAACCCTTTATTTGATGTTTGAAAACTGCTATTCAGAGCTCCAGCAGAATCTTAGAAAACGTCATTCTCTCAGTCTGAGAACATCAGTTTGAGACAATATTTCAGGTTAACCATAACTTTTGAAAACAGCTTCGAATAAGTGTTTCTCTTGTTTATTTCAGATGGAAAATGATATATATAGCTATATAAACCCTTTATTTGATGTTTGAAAACTGCTATTCAGAGCTCCAGCAGAATCTTGGAAAACGTCATTCTCTCAGTCTGAGAAGATCAGTTTGAGACAATATTTCAGTTAAAAAATAACTTTTGAAAACAGCTTCGAATAAATGTTTCTCTTGTTTATTTCAGATGCAAATTGTTATATGTAGCTATATAAACCCTTTATTTGATGTTTGAAAACTGCTATTCAGAGCTCCAGCAGAATCTTAGAAAACGTCATTCTCTCAGTCTGAGAACATCAGTTTGAGACAATATTTCAGGTTAAACATAACTTTTGAAAACAGCTTCGAATAAGTGTTTCTCTTGTTTATTTCAGATGCAAATTGATATATATAGCTATATAAACCCTTTGTTTGATGTTTTAAAACTGTTATTCAGAGCTCCAGCAGAATCTTGGAAAACGTCATTCTCTCAGTCTGAGAAGATCAGTTTGAGACAATATTTCAGGTTAAACATAACTTTTGAAAACAGCTTCGAATAAATGTTTCTCTTGTTTATTTCAGATGCAAATTGATATATATAGCTATATAAACCCTTTATTTGATGTTTGAAAACTGCTATTCAGAGCTCCAGCAGAATCTTAGAAAACGTCATTCTCTCAGTCTGAGAACATCAGTTTGAGACAATGTTTCAGGTTAAACATAACTTTTGAAAACAGCTTCGAATAAGTGTTTCTCTTGTTTATTTCAGATGCAAATTGATATATATAGCTATATAAACCCTTTATTTGATGTTTGAAAACTGCTATTCAGAGCTCCAGCAGAATCTTAGAAAACGTCATTCTCTCAGTCTGAGAACATCAGTTTGAGACAATATTTCAGGTTAACCATAACTTTTGAAAACAGCTTCGAATAAGTGTTTCTCTTGTTTATTTCAGATGGAAAATGATATATATAGCTTTATAAACCCTTTATTTGATGTTTGAAAACTGCTATTCAGAGCTCCAGCAGAATCTTGGAAAACGTCATTCTCTCAGTCTCAGAACATCAATTTGAGACAATATTTCAGGTTAAACATAACTTTTGAAAACAGCTTGGAATAAATGTTTCTCTTGTTTATTTCAGATGCAAGTTGATATATATAGCTATATAAACCCTTTATTTGATGTTTGAAAACTGCTATTCAGAGCTCCAGCAGAATCTTAGAAAACGTCATTCTCTCAGTCTGAGAACATCAGTTTGAGACAATATTTCAGGTTAAACATAACTTTTGAAAACAGCTTTGAATAAGTTTTTCTCTTGTTTATTTCAGATGCAAATTGATATATATAGCTATATAAACCCTTTATTTGATGTTTTAAAACTGTTATTCAGAGCTCCAGCAGAATCTTGGAAAACGTCATTCTCTCAGTCTGAGAAGATCAGTTTGAGACAATATTTCAGGTTAAACATAACTTTTGAAAACAGCTTCGAATAAATGTTTCTCTTGTTTATTTCAGATGCAAATTGATATATATAGCTATATAAACCCTTTATTTGATGTTTGAAAACTGCTATTCAGAGCTCCAGCAGAATCTTAGAAAACGTCATTCTCTCAGTCTGAGAACATCAGTTTGAGACAATATTTCAGGTTAACCATAACTTTTGAAAACAGCTTCGAATAAGTGTTTCTCTTGTTTATTTCAGATGGAAAATGATATATATAGCTATATAAACCCTTTATTTGATGTTTGAAAACTGCTATTCAGAGCTCCAGCAGAATCTTAGAAAACGTCATTCTCTCGGTCTGAGAACATCAGTTTGAGACAATATTTCAGGTTAAACATAACTTTTAAAAACAGCTTCGAATAAGTGTTTCTCTTGTTTATTTCTGATGCAAATTGATATATATAGCTATATAAACCCTTTATTTGATGTTTGAAAACTGTTATTCAGAGCTCCAGCAGAATCTTGGAAAACGTCATTCTCTCAGCCTGTGAAGATCAGTTTGAGACAATATTTCAGGTTAAACATAACTTTTGAAAACAGCTTCGAATAAATGTTTCTCTTGTTTATTTCAGATGCAAATTGTTATATATAGCTATATAAACCCTTTATTTGATGTTTGAAAACTGCTATTCAGAGCTCCAGCAGAATCTTAGAAAACGTCATTCTCTCGGTCTGAGAACATCAGTTTGAGACAATATTTCAGGTTAAACATAACTTTTGAAAACAGCTTCGAATAAGTGTTTCTCTTGTTTATTTCTGATGCAAATTGATATATATAGCTATATAAACCCTTTATTTGATGTTTGAAAACTGTTATTCAGAGCTCCAGCAGAATCTTGGAAAACGTCATTCTCTCAGCCTGTGAAGATCAGTTTGAGACAGTATTTCATGTTAAACATAACTTTTGAAAACAGCTTCGAATAAGTGTTTCTCTTGTTTATTTCAGATGCAAATTGATATATATAGCTATATAAACCCTTTATTTGATGTTTGAAAACTGCTATTCAGAGCTCCAGCAGAATCTTAGAAAACGTCATTCTCTCGGTCTGAGAACATCAGTTTGAGACAATATTTCAGGTTAAACATAACTTTTGAAAACAGCTTCGAATAAGTGTTTCTCTTGTTTATTTCTGATGCAAATTGATATATATAGCTATATAAACCCTTTATTTGATGTTTGAAAACTGCTATTCAGAGCTCCAGCAGAATCTTAGAAAACGTCATTCTCTCGGTCTGAGAACATCAGTTTGAGACAATATTTCAGGTTAAACATAACTTTTGAAACCAGCTTCGAATAAGTGTTTCTCTTGTTTATTTCAGATGCAAATTGATATATATAGCTATATAAGCCCTTTATTTGATGTTTGAAAACTGCTATTCAGAGCTTCAGCAGAATCTTGGAAAACGTCATTCTCTCAGCCTGTGAAGATCAGTTTGAGACAATATTTCAGGTTAAACATAACTTTTGAAAACAGCTTCGAATAAATGTTTCTCTTGTTTATTTCAGATGCAAATTGTTATATATAGCTATATAAACCCTTTATTTGATGTTTGAAAACTGCTATTCAGAGCTCCAGCAGAATCTTAGAAAACGTCATTCTCTCAGTCTGAGAACATCAGTTTGAGACAATATTTCAGGTTAAACATAACTTTTGAAAACAGCTTCGAATAAGTGTTTCTCTTGTTTATTTCAGATGCAAATTGATATATATAGCTATATAAACCCTTTATTTGATGTTTTAAAACTGTTATTCAGAGCTCCAGCAGAATCTTGGAAAACGTCATTCTCTCAGTCTGAGAAGATCAGTTTGAGACAATATTTCAGGTTAAACATAACTTTTGAAAACAGCTTCGAATAAATGTTTCTCTTGTTTATTTCAGATGCAAATTGATATATATAGCTATATAAACCCTTTATTTGATGTTTGAAAACTGCTATTCAGAGCTCCAGCAGAATCTTAGAAAACGTCATTCTCTCAGTCTGAGAACATCAGTTTGAGACAATGTTTCAGGTTAAACATAACTTTTGAAAACAGCTTTGAATAAGTTTTTCTCTTGTTTATTTCAGATGCAAATTGATATATATAGCTATATAAATCCTTTATTTGATGTTTGAAAACTGCTATTCAGAGCTTCAGCAGAATCTTGGAAAACGTCATTCTCTCAGCCTGTGAAGATCAGTTTGAGACAATATTTCAGGTTAAACATAACTTTTGAAAACAGCTTCGAATAAATGTTTCTCTTGTTTATTTCAGATGCAAATTGTTATATATAGCTATATAAACCCTTTATTTGATGTTTGAAAACTGCTATTCAGAGCTCCAGCAGAATCTTAGAAAACGTCATTCTCTCGGTCTGAGAACATCAGTTTGAGACAATATTTCAGGTTAAACATAACTTTTGAAAACAGCTTCGAAAAAGTGTTTCTCTTGTTTATTTCAGATGCAAATTGATATATATAGCTATATAAACCCTTTATTTGATGTTTGAAAACTGCTATTCAGAGCTTCAGCAGAATCTTGGAAAACGTCATTCTCTCAGCCTGTGAAGATCAGTTTGAGACAATATTTCAGGTTAAACATAACTTTTGAAAACAGCTTCGAATAAATGTTTCTCTTGTTTATTTCAGATGCAAATTGATATATATAGCTATATAAACCCTTTATTTGATGTTTGAAAACTGCTATTCAGAGCTCCAGCAGAATCTTAGAAAACGTCATTCTCTCGGTCTGAGAACATCAGTTTGAGACAATATTTCAGGTTAAACATAACTTTTGAAAACAGCTTTGAATAAGTTTTTCTCTTGTTTATTTCTGATGCAAATTGATATATATAGCTATATAAACCCTTTATTTGATGTTTGAAAACTGCTATTCAGAGCTCCAGCAGAATCTTAGAAAACGTCATTCTCTCAGTCTGAGAACATCAGTTTGAGACAATATTTCAGGTTAAACATAACTTTTGAAAACAGCTTCGAATAAGTGTTTCTCTTGTTTATTTCAGATGCAAATTGATATATATAGCTATATAAACCCTTTGTTTGATGTTTTAAAACTGTTATTCAGAGCTCCAGCAGAATCTTGGAAAACGTCATTCTCTCAGTCTGAGAAGATCAGTTTGAGACAATATTTCAGGTTAAACATAACTTTTGAAAACAGCTTCGAATAAATGTTTCTCTTGTTTATTTCAGATGCAAATTGATATATATAGCTATATAAACCCTTTATTTGATGTTTGAAAACTGCTATTCAGAGCTCCAGCAGAATCTTAGAAAACGTCATTCTCTCAGTCTGAGAACATCAGTTTGAGACAATGTTTCAGGTTAAACATAACTTTTGAAAACAGCTTCGAATAAGTGTTTCTCTTGTTTATTTCAGATGCAAATTGATATATATAGCTATATAAACCCTTTATTTGATGTTTGAAAACTGCTATTCAGAGCTCCAGCAGAATCTTAGAAAACGTCATTCTCTCGGTCTGAGAACATCAGTTTGAGACAATATTTCAGGTTAAACATAACTTTTGAAACCAGCTTCGAATAAGTGTTTCTCTTGTTTATTTCAGATGCAAATTGATATATATAGCTATATAAACCCTTTATTTGATGTTTGAAAACTGTTATTCAGAGCTCCAGCAGCATCTTAGCCCGCGTTCACTACTTCCAAGACTGTGAAAACATTCTGAGACTCGCTCGGACTAGACAACGCAATGCTGTATCTACAAGACCGTTCTGGTGGACCTGTCAATCAAATTCAAAGGAGAAGACATGGTGGTGTTTGGTTTGTGCACCAGGTAGGGTGCTTGGGGGAATTGCATTGTGGAAAAAAAAAGAGAAATGTTGATAAAAAAGAAGAACCACAAGGTGGCGGGATTGGACATCAAATACATCTCAGTCTGAATACATCACATTTAGAGAAGGTCTCACTTAAACATATCCTTTGAAAACAGCTTCGAATAAGTGTTTCTCTTGTTTATTTCAGATGCAAATTGATATATATAGCTATATAAACCCTTTATTTGATGTTTGAAAACTGCTATTCAGAGCTCCAGCAGAATCTTAGAAAACGTCATTCTCTCAGTCTGAGAACATCAGTTTGAGACAATATTTCAGGTTAACCATAACTTTTGAAAACAGCTTCGAATAAGTGTTTCTCTTGTTTATTTCAGATGGAAAATGATATATATAGCTATATAAACCCTTTATTTGATGTTTGAAAACTGCTATTCAGAGCTCCAGCAGAATCTTGGAAAACGTCATTCTCTCAGTCTGAGAAGATCAGTTTGAGACAATATTTCAGTTAAAAAATAACTTTTGAAAACAGCTTCGAATAAATGTTTCTCTTGTTTATTTCAGATGCAAATTGTTATATGTAGCTATATAAACCCTTTATTTGATGTTTGAAAACTGCTATTCAGAGCTCCAGCAGAATCTTAGAAAACGTCATTCTCTCAGTCTGAGAACATCAGTTTGAGACAATATTTCAGGTTAAACATAACTTTTGAAAACAGCTTCGAATAAGTGTTTCTCTTGTTTATTTCAGATGCAAATTGATATATATAGCTATATAAACCCTTTGTTTGATGTTTTAAAACTGTTATTCAGAGCTCCAGCAGAATCTTGGAAAACGTCATTCTCTCAGTCTGAGAAGATCAGTTTGAGACAATATTTCAGGTTAAACATAACTTTTGAAAACAGCTTCGAATAAATGTTTCTCTTGTTTATTTCAGATGCAAATTGATATATATAGCTATATAAACCCTTTATTTGATGTTTGAAAACTGCTATTCAGAGCTCCAGCAGAATCTTAGAAAACGTCATTCTCTCAGTCTGAGAACATCAGTTTGAGACAATGTTTCAGGTTAAACATAACTTTTGAAAACAGCTTCGAATAAGTGTTTCTCTTGTTTATTTCAGATGCAAATTGATATATATAGCTATATAAACCCTTTATTTGATGTTTGAAAACTGCTATTCAGAGCTCCAGCAGAATCTTAGAAAACGTCATTCTCTCAGTCTGAGAACATCAGTTTGAGACAATATTTCAGGTTAACCATAACTTTTGAAAACAGCTTCGAATAAGTGTTTCTCTTGTTTATTTCAGATGGAAAATGATATATATAGCTTTATAAACCCTTTATTTGATGTTTGAAAACTGCTATTCAGAGCTCCAGCAGAATCTTGGAAAACGTCATTCTCTCAGTCTCAGAACATCAATTTGAGACAATATTTCAGGTTAAACATAACTTTT
Organism: Callionymus lyra; assembly: GCF_982586985.1. Lineage (NCBI taxonomy): Eukaryota > Metazoa > Chordata > Actinopteri > Syngnathiformes > Callionymidae > Callionymus > Callionymus lyra. Next base: position 339,337 of record NW_028258554.1, read on the forward strand.
GAAAACAGCTTGGAATAAATGTTTCTCTTGTTTATTTCAGATGCAAGTTGATATATATAGCTATATAAACCCTTTATTTGATGTTTGAAAACTGCTATTCAGAGCTCCAGCAGAATCTTAGAAAACGTCATTCTCTCAGTCTGAGAACATCAGTTTGAGACAATATTTCAGGTTAAACATAACTTTTGAAAACAGCTTCGAATAAGTGTTTCTCTTGTTTATTTCAGATGCAAATTGATATATATAGCTATATAAACCCTTTATTTGATGTTTTAAAACTGTTATTCAGAGCTCCAGCAGAATCTTGGAAAACGTCATTCTCTCAGTCTGAGAAGATCAGTTTGAGACAATATTTCAGGTTAAACATAACTTTTGAAAACAGCTTCGAATAAATGTTTCTCTTGTTTATTTCAGATGCAAATTGATATATATAGCTATATAAACCCTTTATTTGATGTTTGAAAACTGCTATTCAGAGCTCCAGCAGAATCTTAGAAAACGTCATTCTCTCAGTCTGAGAACATCAGTTTGAGACAATGTTTCAGGTTAAACATAACTTTTGAAAACAGCTTTGAATAAGTTTTTCTCTTGTTTATTTCAGATGCAAATTGATATATATAGCTATATAAATCCTTTATTTGATGTTTGAAAACTGCTATTCAGAGCTTCAGCAGAATCTTGGAAAACGTCATTCTCTCAGCCTGTGAAGATCAGTTTGAGACAATATTTCAGGTTAAACATAACTTTTGAAAACAGCTTCGAATAAATGTTTCTCTTGTTTATTTCAGATGCAAATTGTTATATATAGCTATATAAACCCTTTATTTGATGTTTGAAAACTGCTATTCAGAGCTCCAGCAGAATCTTAGAAAACGTCATTCTCTCGGTCTGAGAACATCAGTTTGAGACAATATTTCAGGTTAAACATAACTTTTGAAAACAGCTTCGAAAAAGTGTTTCTCTTGTTTATTTCAGATGCAAATTGATATATATAGCTATATAAACCCTTTATTTGATGTTTGAAAACTGCTATTCAGAGCTTCAGCAGAATCTTGGAAAACGTCATTCTCTCAGCCTGTGAAGATCAGTTTGAGACAATATTTCAGGTTAAACATAACTTTTGAAAACAGCTTCGAATAAATGTTTCTCTTGTTTATTTCAGATGCAAATTGATATATATAGCTATATAAACCCTTTATTTGATGTTTGAAAACTGCTATTCAGAGCTCCAGCAGAATCTTAGAAAACGTCATTCTCTCGGTCTGAGAACATCAGTTTGAGACAATATTTCAGGTTAAACATAACTTTTGAAAACAGCTTTGAATAAGTTTTTCTCTTGTTTATTTCTGATGCAAATTGATATATATAGCTATATAAACCCTTTATTTGATGTTTGAAAACTGCTATTCAGAGCTCCAGCAGAATCTTAGAAAACGTCATTCTCTCAGTCTGAGAACATCAGTTTGAGACAATATTTCAGGTTAAACATAACTTTTGAAAACAGCTTCGAATAAGTGTTTCTCTTGTTTATTTCAGATGCAAATTGATATATATAGCTATATAAACCCTTTGTTTGATGTTTTAAAACTGTTATTCAGAGCTCCAGCAGAATCTTGGAAAACGTCATTCTCTCAGTCTGAGAAGATCAGTTTGAGACAATATTTCAGGTTAAACATAACTTTTGAAAACAGCTTCGAATAAATGTTTCTCTTGTTTATTTCAGATGCAAATTGATATATATAGCTATATAAACCCTTTATTTGATGTTTGAAAACTGCTATTCAGAGCTCCAGCAGAATCTTAGAAAACGTCATTCTCTCAGTCTGAGAACATCAGTTTGAGACAATGTTTCAGGTTAAACATAACTTTTGAAAACAGCTTCGAATAAGTGTTTCTCTTGTTTATTTCAGATGCAAATTGATATATATAGCTATATAAACCCTTTATTTGATGTTTGAAAACTGCTATTCAGAGCTCCAGCAGAATCTTAGAAAACGTCATTCTCTCGGTCTGAGAACATCAGTTTGAGACAATATTTCAGGTTAAACATAACTTTTGAAACCAGCTTCGAATAAGTGTTTCTCTTGTTTATTTCAGATGCAAATTGATATATATAGCTATATAAACCCTTTATTTGATGTTTGAAAACTGTTATTCAGAGCTCCAGCAGCATCTTAGCCCGCGTTCACTACTTCCAAGACTGTGAAAACATTCTGAGACTCGCTCGGACTAGACAACGCAATGCTGTATCTACAAGACCGTTCTGGTGGACCTGTCAATCAAATTCAAAGGAGAAGACATGGTGGTGTTTGGTTTGTGCACCAGGTAGGGTGCTTGGGGGAATTGCATTGTGGAAAAAAAAAGAGAAATGTTGATAAAAAAGAAGAACCACAAGGTGGCGGGATTGGACATCAAATACATCTCAGTCTGAATACATCACATTTAGAGAAGGTCTCACTTAAACATATCCTTTGAAAACAGCTTCGAATAAGTGTTTCTCTTGTTTATTTCAGATGCAAATTGATATATATAGCTATATAAACCCTTTATTTGATGTTTGAAAACTGCTATTCAGAGCTCCAGCAGAATCTTAGAAAACGTCATTCTCTCAGTCTGAGAACATCAGTTTGAGACAATATTTCAGGTTAACCATAACTTTTGAAAACAGCTTCGAATAAGTGTTTCTCTTGTTTATTTCAGATGGAAAATGATATATATAGCTATATAAACCCTTTATTTGATGTTTGAAAACTGCTATTCAGAGCTCCAGCAGAATCTTGGAAAACGTCATTCTCTCAGTCTGAGAAGATCAGTTTGAGACAATATTTCAGTTAAAAAATAACTTTTGAAAACAGCTTCGAATAAATGTTTCTCTTGTTTATTTCAGATGCAAATTGTTATATGTAGCTATATAAACCCTTTATTTGATGTTTGAAAACTGCTATTCAGAGCTCCAGCAGAATCTTAGAAAACGTCATTCTCTCAGTCTGAGAACATCAGTTTGAGACAATATTTCAGGTTAAACATAACTTTTGAAAACAGCTTCGAATAAGTGTTTCTCTTGTTTATTTCAGATGCAAATTGATATATATAGCTATATAAACCCTTTGTTTGATGTTTTAAAACTGTTATTCAGAGCTCCAGCAGAATCTTGGAAAACGTCATTCTCTCAGTCTGAGAAGATCAGTTTGAGACAATATTTCAGGTTAAACATAACTTTTGAAAACAGCTTCGAATAAATGTTTCTCTTGTTTATTTCAGATGCAAATTGATATATATAGCTATATAAACCCTTTATTTGATGTTTGAAAACTGCTATTCAGAGCTCCAGCAGAATCTTAGAAAACGTCATTCTCTCAGTCTGAGAACATCAGTTTGAGACAATGTTTCAGGTTAAACATAACTTTTGAAAACAGCTTCGAATAAGTGTTTCTCTTGTTTATTTCAGATGCAAATTGATATATATAGCTATATAAACCCTTTATTTGATGTTTGAAAACTGCTATTCAGAGCTCCAGCAGAATCTTAGAAAACGTCATTCTCTCAGTCTGAGAACATCAGTTTGAGACAATATTTCAGGTTAACCATAACTTTTGAAAACAGCTTCGAATAAGTGTTTCTCTTGTTTATTTCAGATGGAAAATGATATATATAGCTTTATAAACCCTTTATTTGATGTTTGAAAACTGCTATTCAGAGCTCCAGCAGAATCTTGGAAAACGTCATTCTCTCAGTCTCAGAACATCAATTTGAGACAATATTTCAGGTTAAACATAACTTTTGAAAACAGCTTGGAATAAATGTTTCTCTTGTTTATTTCAGATGCAAGTTGATATATATAGCTATATAAACCCTTTATTTGATGTTTGAAAACTGCTATTCAGAGCTCCAGCAGAATCTTAGAAAACGTCATTCTCTCAGTCTGAGAACATCAGTTTGAGACAATATTTCAGGTTAAACATAACTTTTGAAAACAGCTTTGAATAAGTTTTTCTCTTGTTTATTTCAGATGCAAATTGATATATATAGCTATATAAACCCTTTATTTGATGTTTTAAAACTGTTATTCAGAGCTCCAGCAGAATCTTGGAAAACGTCATTCTCTCAGTCTGAGAAGATCAGTTTGAGACAATATTTCAGGTTAAACATAACTTTTGAAAACAGCTTCGAATAAATGTTTCTCTTGTTTATTTCAGATGCAAATTGATATATATAGCTATATAAACCCTTTATTTGATGTTTGAAAACTGCTATTCAGAGCTCCAGCAGAATCTTAGAAAACGTCATTCTCTCAGTCTGAGAACATCAGTTTGAGACAATATTTCAGGTTAACCATAACTTTTGAAAACAGCTTCGAATAAGTGTTTCTCTTGTTTATTTCAGATGGAAAATGATATATATAGCTTTATAAACCCTTTATTTGATGTTTGAAAACTGCTATTCAGAGCTCCAGCAGAATCTTGGAAAACGTCATTCTCTAAGTCTCAGAACATCAATTTGAGACAATATTTCAGGTTAAACATAACTTTTGAAAACAGCTTGGAATAAATGTTTCTCTTGTTTATTTCAGATGCAAGTTGATATATATAGCTATATAAACGCTTTATTTGATGTTTGAAAACTGCTATTCAGAGCTCCAGCAGAATCTTAGAAAACGTCATTCTCTCAGTCTGAGAACATCAGTTTGAGACAATATTTCAGGTTAAACATAACTTTTGAAAACAGCTTTGAATAAGTTTTTCTCTTGTTTATTTCAGATGCAAATTGATATATATAGCTATATAAATCCTTTATTTGATGTTTGAAAACTGCTATTCAGAGCTTCAGCAGAATCTTGGAAAACGTCATTCTCTCAGCCTGTGAAGATCAGTTTGAGACAATATTTCAGGTTAAACATAACTTTTGAAAACAGCTTCGAATAAATGTTTCTCTTGTTTATTTCAGATGCAAATTGTTATATATAGCTATATAAACCCTTTATTTGATGTTTGAAAACTGCTATTCAGAGCTCCAGCAGAATCTTAGAAAACGTCATTCTCTCGGTCTGAGAACATCAGTTTGAGACAATATTTCAGGTTAAACATAACTTTTGAAAACAGCTTCGAATAAGTGTTTCTCTTGTTTATTTCAGATGCAAATTGATATATATAGCTATATAAACCCTTTATTTGATGTTTGAAAACTGCTATTCAGAGCTTCAGCAGAATCTTGGAAAACGTCATTCTCTCAGCCTGTGAAGATCAGTTTGAGACAATATTTCAGGTTAAACATAACTTTTGAAAACAGCTTTGAATAAGTTTTTCTCTTGTTTATTTCTGATGCAAATTGATATATATAGCTATATAAATCCTTTATTTGATGTTTGAAAACTGCTATTCAGAGCTTCAGCAGAATCTTGGAAAACGTCATTCTCTCAGCCTGTGAAGATCAGTTTGAGACAATATTTCAGGTTAAACATAACTTTTGAAAACAGCTTCGAATAAATGTTTCTCTTGTTTATTTCAGATGCAAATTGTTATATATAGCTATATAAACCCTTTATTTGATGTTTGAAAACTGCTATTCAGAGCTCCAGCAGAATCTTAGAAAACGTCATTCTCTCGGTCTGAGAACATCAGTTTGAGACAATATTTCAGGTTAAACATAACTTTTGAAAACAGCTTCGAATAAGTGTTTCTCTTGTTTATTTCTGATGCAAATTGATATATATAGCTATATAAACCCTTTATTTGATGTTTGAAAACTGTTATTCAGAGCTCCAGCAGAATCTTGGAAAACGTCATTCTCTCAGCCTGTGAAGATCAGTTTGAGACAGTATTTCATGTTAAACATAACTTTTGAAAACAGCTTCGAATAAGTGTTTCTCTTGTTTATTTCAGATGCAAATTGATATATATAGCTATATAAACCCTTTATTTGATGTTTGAAAACTGCTATTCAGAGCTCCAGCAGAATCTTAGAAAACGTCATTCTCTCGGTCTGAGAACATCAGTTTGAGACAATATTTCAGGTTAAACATAACTTTTGAAAACAGCTTCGAATAAGTGTTTCTCTTGTTTATTTCTGATGCAAATTGATATATATAGCTATATAAACCCTTTATTTGATGTTTGAAAACTGCTATTCAGAGCTCCAGCAGAATCTTAGAAAACGTCATTCTCTCGGTCTGAGAACATCAGTTTGAGACAATATTTCAGGTTAAACATAACTTTTGAAACCAGCTTCGAATAAGTGTTTCTCTTGTTTATTTCAGATGCAAATTGATATATATAGCTATATAAGCCCTTTATTTGATGTTTGAAAACTGCTATTCAGAGCTTCAGCAGAATCTTGGAAAACGTCATTCTCTCAGCCTGTGAAGATCAGTTTGAGACAATATTTCAGGTTAAACATAACTTTTGAAAACAGCTTCGAATAAATGTTTCTCTTGTTTATTTCAGATGCAAATTGTTATATATAGCTATATAAACCCTTTATTTGATGTTTGAAAACTGCTATTCAGAGCTCCAGCAGAATCTTAGAAAACGTCATTCTCTCAGTCTGAGAACATCAGTTTGAGACAATATTTCAGGTTAAACATAACTTTTGAAAACAGCTTCGAATAAGTGTTTCTCTTGTTTATTTCAGATGCAAATTGATATATATAGCTATATAAACCCTTTATTTGATGTTTTAAAACTGTTATTCAGAGCTCCAGCAGAATCTTGGAAAACGTCATTCTCTCAGTCTGAGAAGATCAGTTTGAGACAATATTTCAGGTTAAACATAACTTTTGAAAACAGCTTCGAATAAATGTTTCTCTTGTTTATTTCAGATGCAAATTGATATATATAGCTATATAAACCCTTTATTTGATGTTTGAAAACTGCTATTCAGAGCTCCAGCAGAATCTTAGAAAACGTCATTCTCTCAGTCTGAGAACATCAGTTTGAGACAATGTTTCAGGTTAAACATAACTTTTGAAAACAGCTTTGAATAAGTTTTTCTCTTGTTTATTTCAGATGCAAATTGATATATATAGCTATATAAATCCTTTATTTGATGTTTGAAAACTGCTATTCAGAGCTTCAGCAGAATCTTGGAAAACGTCATTCTCTCAGCCTGTGAAGATCAGTTTGAGACAATATTTCAGGTTAAACATAACTTTTGAAAACAGCTTCGAATAAATGTTTCTCTTGTTTATTTCAGATGCAAATTGTTATATATAGCTATATAAACCCTTTATTTGATGTTTGAAAACTGCTATTCAGAGCTCCAGCAGAATCTTAGAAAACGTCATTCTCTCGGTCTGAGAACATCAGTTTGAGACAATATTTCAGGTTAAACATAACTTTTGAAAACAGCTTCGAATAAGTGTTTCTCTTGTTTATTTCAGATGCAAATTGATATATATAGCTATATAAACCCTTTATTTGATGTTTGAAAACTGCTATTCAGAGCTTCAGCAGAATCTTGGAAAACGTCATTCTCTCAGCCTGTGAAGATCAGTTTGAGACAATATTTCAGGTTAAACATAACTTTTGAAAACAGCTTCGAATAAATGTTTCTCTTGTTTATTTCAGATGCAAATTGATATATATAGCTATATAAACCCTTTATTTGATGTTTGAAAACTGCTATTCAGAGCTCCAGCAGAATCTTAGAAAACGTCATTCTCTCGGTCTGAGAACATCAGTTTGAGACAATATTTCAGGTTAAACATAAATTTTGAAAACAGCTTCGAATAAGTGTTTCTCTTGTTTATTTCAGATGCAAATTGATATATATAGCTATATAAACCCTTTATTTGATGTTTGAAAACTGCTATTCAGAGCTCCAGCAGAATCTTAGAAAACGTCATTCTCTCAGTCTGAGAACATCAGTTTGAGACAATATTTCAGGTTAAACATAACTTTTGAAAACAGCTTCGAATAAATGTTTCTCTTGTTTATTTCAGATGCAAATTGATATATATAGCTATATAAACCCTTTATTTGATGTTTGAAAACTGCTATTCAGAGCTCCAGCAGAATCTTAGAAAACGTCATTCTCTCAGTCTGAGAACATCAGTTTGAGACAATGTTTCAGGTTAAACATAACTTTTGAAAACAGCTTTGAATAAGTTTTTCTCTTGTTTATTTCAGATGCAAATTGATATATATAGCTATATAAATCCTTTATTTGATGTTTGAAAACTGCTATTCAGAGCTTCAGCAGAATCTTGGAAAACGTCATTCTCTCAGCCTGTGAAGATCAGTTTGAGACAATATTTCAGGTTAAACATAACTTTTGAAAACAGCTTCGAATAAATGTTTCTCTTGTTTATTTCAGATGCAAATTGTTATATATAGCTATATAAACCCTTTATTTGATGTTTGAAAACTGCTATTCAGAGCTCCAGCAGAATCTTAGAAAACGTCATTCTCTCGGTCTGAGAACATCAGTTTGAGACAATATTTCAGGTTAAACATAACTTTTGAAAACAGCTTCGAATAAGTGTTTCTCTTGTTTATTTCTGATGCAAATTGATATATATAGCTATATAAACCCTTTATTTGATGTTTGAAAACTGTTATTCAGAGCTCCAGCAGAATCTTGGAAAACGTCATTCTCTCAGCCTGTGAAGATCAGTTTGAGACAGTATTTCATGTTAAACATAACTTTTGAAAACAGCTTCGAATAAGTGTTTCTCTTGTTTATTTCAGATGCAAATTGATATATATAGCTATATAAACCCTTTATTTGATGTTTGAAAACTGCTATTCAGAGCTCCAGCAGAATCTTAGAAAACGTCATTCTCTCGGTCTGAGAACATCAGTTTGAGACAATATTTCAGGTTAAACATAACTTTTGAAAACAGCTTCGAATAAGTGTTTCTCTTGTTTATTTCTGATGCAAATTGATATATATAGCTATATAAACCCTTTATTTGATGTTTGAAAACTGCTATTCAGAGCTCCAGCAGATTCTTAGAAAACGTCATTCTCTCGGTCTGAGAACATCAGTTTGAGACAATATTTCAGGTTAAACATAACTTTTGAAACCAGCTTCGAATAAGTGTTTCTCTTGTTTATTTCAGATGCAAATTGATATATATAGCTATATAAGCCCTTTATTTGATGTTTGAAAACTGCTATTCAGAGCTTCAGCAGAATCTTGGAAAACGTCATTCTCTCAGCCTGTGAAGATCAGTTTGAGACAATATTTCAGGTTAAACATAACTTTTGAAAACAGCTTCGAATAAATGTTTCTCTTGTTTATTTCAGATGCAAATTGTTATATATAGCTATATAAACCCTTTATTTGATGTTTGAAAACTGCTATTCAGAGCTCCAGCAGAATCTTAGAAAACGTCATTCTCTCGGTCTGAGAACATCAGTTTGAGACAATATTTCAGGTTAAACATAACTTTTGAAAACAGCTTCGAATAAGTGTTTCTCTTGTTTATTTCAGATGCAAATTGATATATATAGCTATATAAACCCTTTATTTGATGTTTGAAAACTGCTATTCAGAGCTTCAGCAGAATCTTGGAAAACGTCATTCTCTCAGCCTGTGAAGATCAGTTTGAGACAATATTTCAGGTTAAACATAACTTTTGAAAACAGCTTCGAATAAATGTTTCTCTTGTTTATTTCAGATGCAAATTGATATATATAGCTATATAAACCCTTTATTTGATGTTTGAAAACTGCTATTCAGAGCTCCAGCAGAATCTTAGAAAACGTCATTCTCTCAGTCTGAGAACATCAGTTTGAGACAATGTTTCAGGTTAAACATAACTTTTGAAAACAGCTTTGAATAAGTTTTTCTCTTGTTTATTTCAGATGCAAATTGATATATATAGCTATATAAATCCTTTATTTGATGTTTGAAAACTGCTATTCAGAGCTTCAGCAGAATCTTGGAAAACGTCATTCTCTCAGCCTGTGAAGATCAGTTTGAGACAATATTTCAGGTTAAACATAACTTTTGAAAACAGCTTCGAATAAATGTTTCTCTTGTTTATTTCAGATGCAAATTGTTATATATAGCTATATAAACCCTTTATTTGATGTTTGAAAACTGCTATTCAGAGCTCCAGCAGAATCTTAGAAAACGTCATTCTCTCGGTCTGAGAACATCAGTTTGAGACAATATTTCAGGTTAAACATAACTTTTGAAAACAGCTTCGAATAAGTGTTTCTCTTGTTTATTTCAGATGCAAATTGATATATATAGCTATATAAACCCTTTATTTGATGTTTGAAAACTGCTATTCAGAGCTTCAGCAGAATCTTGGAAAACGTCATTCTCTCAGCCTGTGAAGATCAGTTTGAGACAATATTTCAGGTTAAACATAACTTTTGAAAACAGCTTCGAATAAATGTTTCTCTTGTTTATTTCAGATGCAAATTGATATATATAGCTATATAAACCCTTTATTTGATGTTTGAAAACTGCTATTCAGAGCTCCAGCAGAATCTTAGAAAACGTCATTCTCTCGGTCTGAGAACATCAGTTTGAGACAATATTTCAGGTTAAACATAAATTTTGAAAACAGCTTCGAATAAGTGTTTCTCTTGTTTATTTCAGATGCAAATTGATATATATAGCTATATAAACCCTTTATTTGATGTTTGAAAACTGCTATTCAGAGCTCCAGCAGAATCTTAGAAAACGTCATTCTCTCAGTCTGAGAACATCAGTTTGAGACAATATTTCAGGTTAAACATAACTTTTGAAAACAGCTTCGAATAAATGTTTCTCTTGTTTATTTCAGATGCAAATTGATATATATAGCTATATAAACCCTTTATTTGATGTTTGAAAACTGCTATTCAGAGCTCCAGCAGAATCTTAGAAAACGTCATTCTCTCAGTCTGAGAACATCAGTTTGAGACAATGTTTCAGGTTAAACATAACTTTTGAAAACAGCTTTGAATAAGTTTTTCTCTTGTTTATTTCAGATGCAAATTGATATATATAGCTATATAAATCCTTTATTTGATGTTTGAAAACTGCTATTCAGAGCTTCAGCAGAATCTTGGAAAACGTCATTCTCTCAGCCTGTGAAGATCAGTTTGAGACAATATTTCAGGTTAAACATAACTTTTGAAAACAGCTTCGAATAAATGTTTCTCTTGTTTATTTCAGATGCAAATTGTTATATATAGCTATATAAACCCTTTATTTGATGTTTGAAAACTGCTATTCAGAGCTCCAGCAGAATCTTAGAAAACGTCATTCTCTCGGTCTGAGAACATCAGTTTGAGACAATATTTCAGGTTAAACATAACTTTTGAAAACAGCTTCGAATAAGTGTTTCTCTTGTTTATTTCTGATGCAAATTGATATATATAGCTATATAAACCCTTTATTTGATGTTTGAAAACTGTTATTCAGAGCTCCAGCAGAATCTTAGAAAACGTCATTCTCTCAGTCTGAGAACATCAGTTTGAGACAATATTTCAGGTTAAACATAACTTTTGAAAACAGCTTCGAATAAGTGTTTCTCTTGTTTATTTCAGATGCAAATTGATATATATAGCTATATAAACCCTTTATTTGATGTTTGAAAACTGCTATTCAGAGCTCCAGCAGAATCTTGGAAAACGTCATTCTCTCAGTCTGAGAAGATCAGTTTGAGACAATATTTCAGGTTAAACATAACTTTTGAAAACAGCTTCGAATAAATGTTTCTCTTGTTTATTTCAGATGCAAATTGATATATATAGCTATATAAACCCTTTATTTGATGTTTGAAAACTGCTATTCAGAGCTCCAGCAGAATCTTAGAAAACGTCATTCTCTCAGTCTGAGAACATCAGTTTGAGACAATGTTTCAGGTTAAACATAACTTTTGAAAACAGCTTTGAATAAGTTTTTCTCTTGTTTATTTCAGATGCAAATTGATATATATAGCTATATAAATCCTTTATTTGATGTTTGAAAACTGCTATTCAGAGCTTCAGCAGAATCTTGGAAAACGTCATTCTCTCAGCCTGTGAAGATCAGTTTGAGACAGTATTTCATGTTAAACATAACTTTTGAAAACAGCTTCGAATAAGTGTTTCTCTTGTTTATTTCAGATGCAAATTGATATATATAGCTATATAAACCCTTTATTTGATGTTTGAAAACTGCTATTCAGAGCTCCAGCAGAATCTTAGAAAACGTCATTCTCTCGGTCTGAGAACATCAGTTTGAGACAATATTTCAGGTTAAACATAACTTTTGAAAACAGCTTCGAATAAGTGTTTCTCTTGTTTATTTCTGATGCAAATTGATATATATAGCTATATAAACCCTTTATTTGATGTTTGAAAACTGCTATTCAGAGCTCCAGCAGAATCTTAGAAAACGTCATTCTCTCGGTCTGAGAACATCAGTTTGAGACAATATTTCAGGTTAAACATAACTTTTGAAACCAGCTTCGAATAAGTGTTTCTCTTGTTTATTTCAGATGCAAATTGATATATATAGCTATATAAATCCTTTATTTGATGTTTGAAAACTGCTATTCAGAGCTTCAGCAGAATCTTGGAAAACGTCATTCTCTCAGCCTGTGAAGATCAGTTTGAGACAGTATTTCATGTTAAACATAACTTTTGAAAACAGCTTCGAATAAGTGTTTCTCTTGTTTATTTCAGATGCAAATTGATATATATAGCTATATAAACCCTTTATTTGATGTTTGAAAACTGCTATTCAGAGCTCCAGCAGAATCTTAGAAAACGTCATTCTCTCGGTCTGAGAACATCAGTTTGAGACAATATTTCAGGTTAAACATAACTTTTGAAAACAGCTTCGAATAAGTGTTTCTCTTGTTTATTTCTGATGCAAATTGATATATATAGCTATATAAACCCTTTATTTGATGTTTGAAAACTGCTATTCAGAGCTCCAGCAGAATCTTAGAAAACGTCATTCTCTCGGTCTGAGAACATCAGTTTGAGACAATATTTCAGGTTAAACATAACTTTTGAAACCAGCTTCGAATAAGTGTTTCTCTTGTTTATTTCAGATGCAAATTGATATATATAGCTATATAAATCCTTTATTTGATGTTTGAAAACTGCTATTCAGAGCTTCAGCAGAATCTTGGAAAACGTCATTCTCTCAGCCTGTGAAGATCAGTTTGAGACAGTATTTCATGTTAAACATAACTTTTGAAAACAGCTTCGAATAAGTGTTTCTCTTGTTTATTTCAGATGCAAATTGATATATATAGCTATATAAACCCTTTATTTGATGTTTGAAAACTGCTATTCAGAGCTCCAGCAGAATCTTAGAAAACGTCATTCTCTCGGTCTGAGAACATCAGTTTGAGACAATATTTCAGGTTAAACATAACTTTTGAAAACAGCTTCGAATAAGTGTTTCTCTTGTTTATTTCTGATGCAAATTGATATATATAGCTATATAAACCCTTTATTTGATGTTTGAAAACTGCTATTCAGAGCTCCAGCAGAATCTTAGAAAACGTCATTCTCTCGGTCTGAGAACATCAGTTTGAGACAATATTTCAGGTTAAACATAACTTTTGAAACCAGCTTCGAATAAGTGTTTCTCTTGTTTATTTCAGATGCAAATTGATATATATAGCTATATAAGCCCTTTATTTGATGTTTGAAAACTGCTATTCAGAGCTTCAGCAGAATCTTGGAAAACGTCATTCTCTCAGCCTGTGAAGATCAGTTTGAGACAATATTTCAGGTTAAACATAACTTTTGAAAACAGCTTCGAATAAATGTTTCTCTTGTTTATTTCAGATGCAAATTGTTATATATAGCTATATAAACCCTTTATTTGATGTTTGAAAACTGCTATTCAGAGCTCCAGCAGAATCTTAGAAAACGTCATTCTCTCGGTCTGAGAACATCAGTTTGAGACAATATTTCAGGTTAAACATAACTTTTGAAAACAGCTTCGAATAAGTGTTTCTCTTGTTTATTTCAGATGCAAATTGATATATATAGCTATATAAACCCTTTATTTGATGTTTTAAAACTGTTATTCAGAGCTCCAGCAGAATCTTGGAAAACGTCATTCTCTCAGTCTGAGAAGATCAGTTTGAGACAATATTTCAGGTTAAACATAACTTTTGAAAACAGCTTCGAATAAATGTTTCTCTTGTTTATTTCAGATGCAAATTGATATATATAGCTATATAAATCCTTTATTTGATGTTTGAAAACTGCTATTCAGAGCTTCAGCAGAATCTTGGAAAACGTCATTCTCTCAGCCTGTGAAGATCAGTTTGAGACAGTATTTCATGTTAAACATAACTTTTGAAAACAGCTTCGAATAACTGTTTCTCTTGTTTATTTCAGATGCAAATTGATATATATAGCTATATAAACCCTTTATTTGATGTTTGAAAACTGCTATTCAGAGCTCCAGCAGAATCTTAGAAAACGTCATTCTCTCGGTCTGAGAACATCAGTTTGAGACAATATTTCAGGTTAAACATAACTTTTGAAAACAGCTTCGAATAAGTGTTTCTCTTGTTTATTTCTGATGCAAATTGATATATATAGCTATATAAACCCTTTATTTGATGTTTGAAAACTGCTATTCAGAGCTCCAGCAGAATCTTAGAAAACGTCATTCTCTCGGTCTGAGAACATCAGTTTGAGACAATATTTCAGGTTAAACATAACTTTTGAAAACAGCTTCGAATAAGTGTTTCTCTTGTTTATTTCTGATGCAAATTGATATATATAGCTATATAAACCCTTTATTTGATGTTTGAAAACTGCTATTCAGAGCTTCAGCAGAATCTTAGAAAACGTCATTCTCTCGGTCTGAGAACATCAGTTTGAGACAATATTTCAGGTTAAACATAACTTTTGAAAACAGCTTCGAATAAGTGTTTCTCTTGTTTATTTCAGATGCAAATTGATATATATAGCTATATAAACCCTTTATTTGATGTTTGAAAACTGCTATTCAGAGCTTCAGCAGAATCTTGGAAAACGTCATTCTCTCAGCCTGTGAAGATCAGTTTGAGACAATATTTCAGGTTAAACATAACTTTTGAAAACAGCTTCGAATAAATGTTTCTCTTGTTTATTTCAGATGCAAATTGATATATATAGCTATATAAACCCTTTATTTGATGTTTGAAAACTGCTATTCAGAGCTCCAGCAGAATCTTAGAAAACGTCATTCTCTCGGTCTGAGAACATCAGTTTGAGACAATATTTCAGGTTAAACATAAATTTTGAAAACAGCTTCGAATAAGTGTTTCTCTTGTTTATTTCAGATGCAAATTGATATATATAGCTATATAAACCCTTTATTTGATGTTTGAAAACTGCTATTCAGAGCTCCAGCAGAATCTTAGAAAACGTCATTCTCTCAGTCTGAGAACATCAGTTTGAGACAATATTTCAGGTTAAACATAACTTTTGAAAACAGCTTCGAATAAATGTTTCTCTTGTTTATTTCAGATGCAAATTGATATATATAGCTATATAAACCCTTTATTTGATGTTTGAAAACTGCTATTCAGAGCTCCAGCAGAATCTTAGAAAACGTCATTCTCTCAGTCTGAGAACATCAGTTTGAGACAATGTTTCAGGTTAAACATAACTTTTGAAAACAGCTTTGAATAAGTTTTTCTCTTGTTTATTTCAGATGCAAATTGATATATATAGCTATATAAATCCTTTATTTGATGTTTGAAAACTGCTATTCAGAGCTTCAGCAGAATCTTGGAAAACGTCATTCTCTCAGCCTGTGAAGATCAGTTTGAGACAATATTTCAGGTTAAACATAACTTATGAAAACAGCTTCGAATAAATGTTTCTCTTGTTTATTTCAGATGCAAATTGTTATATATAGCTATATAAACCATTTATTTGATGTTTGAAAACTGCTATTCAGAGCTCCAGCAGAATCTTAGAAAACGTCATTCTCTCGGTCTGAGAACATCAGTTTGAGACAATATTTCAGGTTAAACATAACTTTTGAAAACAGCTTCGAATAAGTGTTTCTCTTGTTTATTTCAGATGCAAATTGATATATATAGCTATATAAACCCTTTATTTGATGTTTGAAAACTGCTATTCAGAGCTTCAGCAGAATCTTGGAAAACGTCATTCTCTCAGCCTGTGAAGATCAGTTTGAGACAATATTTCAGGTTAAACATAACTTTTGAAAACAGCTTCGAATAAATGTTTCTCTTGTTTATTTCAGATGCAAATTGATATATATAGCTATATAAACCCTTTATTTGATGTTTGAAAACTGCTATTCAGAGCTCCAGCAGAATCTTAGAAAACGTCATTCTCTCGGTCTGAGAACATCAGTTTGAGACAATATTTCAGGTTAAACATAACTTTTGAAAACAGCTTCGAATAAGTGTTTCTCTTGTTTATTTCTGATGCAAATTGATATATATAGCTATATAAACCCTTTATTTGATGTTTGAAAACTGCTATTCAGAGCTTCAGCAGAATCTTAGAAAACGTCATTCTCTCGGTCTGAGAACATCAGTTTGAGACAATATTTCAGGTTAAACATAACTTTTGAAAACAGCTTCGAATAAGTGTTTCTCTTGTTTATTTCAGATGCAAATTGATATATATAGCTATATAAACCCTTTATTTGATGTTTGAAAACTGCTATTCAGAGCTTCAGCAGAATCTTGGAAAACGTCATTCTCTCAGCCTGTGAAGATCAGTTTGAGACAATATTTCAGGTTAAACATAACTTTTGAAAACAGCTTCGAATAAATGTTTCTCTTGTTTATTTCAGATGCAAATTGATATATATAGCTATATAAACCCTTTATTTGATGTTTGAAAACTGCTATTCAGAGCTCCAGCAGAATCTTAGAAAACGTCATTCTCTCGGTCTGAGAACATCAGTTTGAGACAATATTTCAGGTTAAACATAAATTTTGAAAACAGCTTCGAATAAGTGTTTCTCTTGTTTATTTCAGATGCAAATTGATATATATAGCTATATAAACCCTTTATTTGATGTTTGAAAACTGCTATTCAGAGCTCCAGCAGAATCTTAGAAAACGTCATTCTCTCAGTCTGAGAACATCAGTTTGAGACAATATTTCAGGTTAAACATAACTTTTGAAAACAGCTTCGAATAAATGTTTCTCTTGTTTATTTCAGATGCAAATTGATATATATAGCTATATAAACCCTTTATTTGATGTTTGAAAACTGCTATTCAGAGCTCCAGCAGAATCTTAGAAAACGTCATTCTCTCAGTCTGAGAACATCAGTTTGAGACAATGTTTCAGGTTAAACATAACTTTTGAAAACAGCTTTGAATAAGTTTTTCTCTTGTTTATTTCAGATGCAAATTGATATATATAGCTATATAAATCCTTTATTTGATGTTTGAAAACTGCTATTCAGAGCTTCAGCAGAATCTTGGAAAACGTCATTCTCTCAGCCTGTGAAGATCAGTTTGAGACAATATTTCAGGTTAAACATAACTTTTGAAAACAGCTTCGAATAAATGTTTCTCTTGTTTATTTCAGATGCAAATTGTTATATATAGCTATATAAACCCTTTATTTGATGTTTGAAAACTGCTATTCAGAGCTCCAGCAGAATCTTAGAAAACGTCATTCTCTCGGTCTGAGAACATCAGTTTGAGACAATATTTCAGGTTAAACATAACTTTTGAAAACAGCTTCGAATAAGTGTTTCTCTTGTTTATTTCTGATGCAAATTGATATATATAGCTATATAAACCCTTTATTTGATGTTTGAAAACTGCTATTCAGAGCTCCAGCAGAATCTTAGAAAACGTCATTCTCTCAGTCTGAGAACATCAGTTTGAGACAATATTTCAGGTTAAACATAACTTTTGAAAACAGCTTCGAATAAGTGTTTCTCTTGTTTATTTCAGATGCAAATTGATATATATAGCTATATAAACCCTTTATTTGATGTTTGAAAACTGCTATTCAGAGCTCCAGCAGAATCTTAGAAAACGTCATTCTCTCGGTCTGAGAACATCAGTTTGAGACAATATTTCAGGTTAAACATAACTTTTGAAAACAGCTTCGAATAAGTGTTTCTCTTGTTTATTTCTGATGGAAATTGATATATATAGCTATATAAACCCTTTATTTGATGTTTGAAAACTGCTATTCAGAGCTTCAGCAGAATCTTAGAAAACGTCATTCTCTCGGTCTGAGAACATCAGTTTGAGACAATATTTCAGGTTAAACATAACTTTTGAAAACAGCTTCGAATAAGTGTTTCTCTTGTTTATTTCAGATGCAAATTGATATATATAGCTATATAAACCCTTTATTTGATGTTTGAAAACTGCTATTCAGAGCTTCAGCAGAATCTTGGAAAACGTCATTCTCTCAGCCTGTGAAGATCAGTTTGAGACAATATTTCAGGTTAAACATAACTTTTGAAAACAGCTTCGAATAAATGTTTCTCTTGTTTATTTCAGATGCAAATTGATATATATAGCTATATAAACCCTTTATTTGATGTTTGAAAACTGCTATTCAGAGCTCCAGCAGAATCTTAGAAAACGTCATTCTCTCGGTCTGAGAACATCAGTTTGAGACAATATTTCAGGTTAAACATAAATTTTGAAAACAGCTTCGAATAAGTGTTTCTCTTGTTTATTTCAGATGCAAATTGATATATATAGCTATATAAACCCTTTATTTGATGTTTGAAAACTGCTATTCAGAGCTCCAGCAGAATCTTAGAAAACGTCATTCTCTCAGTCTGAGAACATCAGTTTGAGACAATATTTCAGGTTAAACATAACTTTTGAAAACAGCTTCGAATAAATGTTTCTCTTGTTTATTTCAGATGCAAATTGATATATATAGCTATATAAACCCTTTATTTGATGTTTGAAAACTGCTATTCAGAGCTCCAGCAGAATCTTAGAAAACGTCATTCTCTCAGTCTGAGAACATCAGTTTGAGACAATGTTTCAGGTTAAACATAACTTTTGAAAACAGCTTTGAATAAGTTTTTCTCTTGTTTATTTCAGATGCAAATTGATATATATAGCTATATAAATCCTTTATTTGATGTTTGAAAACTGCTATTCAGAGCTTCAGCAGAATCTTGGAAAACGTCATTCTCTCAGCCTGTGAAGATCAGTTTGAGACAATATTTCAGGTTAAACATAACTTTTGAAAACAGCTTCGAATAAATGTTTCTCTTGTTTATTTCAGATGCAAATTGTTATATATAGCTATATAAACCCTTTATTTGATGTTTGAAAACTGCTATTCAGAGCTTCAGCAGAATCTTAGAAAACGTCATTCTCTCGGTCTGAGAACATCAGTTTGAGACAATATTTCAGGTTGAACATAACTTTTGAAAACAGCTTCGAATAAGTGTTTCTCTTGTTTATTTCAGATGCAAATTGATATATATAGCTATATAAACCCTTTATTTGATGTTTGAAAACTGCTATTCAGAGCTTCAGCAGAATCTTGGAAAACGTCATTCTCTCAGCCTGTGAAGATCAGTTTGAGACAATATTTCAGGTTAAACATAACTTTTGAAAACAGCTTCGAATAAATGTTTCTCTTGTTTATTTCAGATGCAAATTGATATATATAGCTATATAAACCCTTTATTTGATGTTTGAAAACTGCTATTCAGAGCTCCAGCAGAATCTTAGAAAACGTCATTCTCTCGGTCTGAGAACATCAGTTTGAGACAATATTTCAGGTTAAACATAAATTTTGAAAACAGCTTCGAATAAGTGTTTCTCTTGTTTATTTCAGATGCAAATTGATATATATAGCTATATAAACCCTTTATTTGATGTTTGAAAACTGCTATTCAGAGCTCCAGCAGAATCTTAGAAAACGTCATTCTCTCAGTCTGAGAACATCAGTTTGAGACAATATTTCAGGTTAAACATAACTTTTGAAAACAGCTTCGAATAAATGTTTCTCTTGTTTATTTCAGATGCAAATTGATATATATAGCTATATAAACCCTTTATTTGATGTTTGAAAACTGCTATTCAGAGCTCCAGCAGAATCTTAGAAAACGTCATTCTCTCAGTCTGAGAACATCAGTTTGAGACAATGTTTCAGGTTAAACATAACTTTTGAAAACAGCTTTGAATAAGTTTTTCTCTTGTTTATTTCAGATGCAAATTGATATATATAGCTATATAAATCCTTTATTTGATGTTTGAAAACTGCTATTCAGAGCTTCAGCAGAATCTTGGAAAACGTCATTCTCTCAGCCTGTGAAGATCAGTTTGAGACAATATTTCAGGTTAAACATAACTTTTGAAAACAGCTTCGAATAAATGTTTCTCTTGTTTATTTCAGATGCAAATTGTTATATATAGCTATATAAACCCTTTATTTGATGTTTGAAAACTGCTATTCAGAGCTCCAGCAGAATCTTAGAAAACGTCATTCTCTCGGTCTGAGAACATCAGTTTGAGACAATATTTCAGGTTAAACATAACTTTTGAAAACAGCTTCGAATAAGTGTTTCTCTTGTTTATTTCTGATGCAAATTGATATATATAGCTATATAAACCCTTTATTTGATGTTTGAAAACTGCTATTCAGAGCTCCAGCAGAATCTTAGAAAACGTCATTCTCTCAGTCTGAGAACATCAGTTTGAGACAATATTTCAGGTTAAACATAACTTTTGAAAACAGCTTCGAATAAGTGTTTCTCTTGTTTATTTCAGATGCAAATTGATATATATAGCTATATAAACCCTTTATTTGATGTTTGAAAACTGCTATTCAGAGCTCCAGCAGAATCTTAGAAAACGTCATTCTCTCGGTCTGAGAACATCAGTTTGAGACAATATTTCAGGTTAAACATAACTTTTGAAAACAGCTTCGAATAAGTGTTTCTCTTGTTTATTTCTGATGGAAATTGATATATATAGCTATATAAACCCTTTATTTGATGTTTGAAAACTGCTATTCAGAGCTTCAGCAGAATCTTAGAAAACGTCATTCTCTCGGTCTGAGAACATCAGTTTGAGACAATATTTCAGGTTAAACATAACTTTTGAAAACAGCTTCGAATAAGTGTTTCTCTTGTTTATTTCAGATGCAAATTGATATATATAGCTATATAAACCCTTTATTTGATGTTTGAAAACTGCTATTCAGAGCTTCAGCAGAATCTTGGAAAACGTCATTCTCTCAGCCTGTGAAGATCAGTTTGAGACAATATTTCAGGTTAAACATAACTTTTGAAAACAGCTTCGAATAAATGTTTCTCTTGTTTATTTCAGATGCAAATTGATATATATAGCTATATAAACCCTTTATTTGATGTTTGAAAACTGCTATTCAGAGCTCCAGCAGAATCTTAGAAAACGTCATTCTCTCGGTCTGAGAACATCAGTTTGAGACAATATTTCAGGTTAAACATAAATTTTGAAAACAGCTTCGAATAAGTGTTTCTCTTGTTTATTTCAGATGCAAATTGATATATATAGCTATATAAACCCTTTATTTGATGTTTGAAAACTGCTATTCAGAGCTCCAGCAGAATCTTAGAAAACGTCATTCTCTCAGTCTGAGAACATCAGTTTGAGACAATATTTCAGGTTAAACATAACTTTTGAAAACAGCTTCGAATAAATGTTTCTCTTGTTTATTTCAGATGCAAATTGATATATATAGCTATATAAACCCTTTATTTGATGTTTGAAAACTGCTATTCAGAGCTCCAGCAGAATCTTAGAAAACGTCATTCTCTCAGTCTGAGAACATCAGTTTGAGACAATGTTTCAGGTTAAACATAACTTTTGAAAACAGCTTTGAATAAGTTTTTCTCTTGTTTATTTCAGATGCAAATTGATATATATAGCTATATAAATCCTTTATTTGATGTTTGAAAACTGCTATTCAGAGCTTCAGCAGAATCTTGGAAAACGTCATTCTCTCAGCCTGTGAAGATCAGTTTGAGACAATATTTCAGGTTAAACATAACTTTTGCAAACAGCTTCGAATAAATGTTTCTCTTGTTTATTTCAGATGCAAATTGTTATATATAGCTATATAAACCCTTTATTTGATGTTTGAAAACTGCTATTCAGAGCTCCAGCAGAATCTTAGAAAACGTCATTCTCTCGGTCTGAGAACATCAGTTTGAGACAATATTTCAGGTTAAACATAACTTTTGAAAACAGCTTCGAATAAGTGTTTCTCTTGTTTATTTCAGATGCAAATTGATATATATAGCTATATAAACCCTTTATTTGATGTTTGAAAACTGCTATTCAGAGCTTCAGCAGAATCTTGGAAAACGTCATTCTCTCAGCCTGTGAAGATCAGTTTGAGACAATATTTCAGGTTAAACATAACTTTTGAAAACAGCTTCGAATAAATGTTTCTCTTGTTTATTTCAGATGCAAATTGATATATATAGCTATATAAACCCTTTATTTGATGTTTGAAAACTGCTATTCAGAGCTCCAGCAGAATCTTAGAAAACGTCATTCTCTCGGTCTGAGAACATCAGTTTGAGACAATATTTCAGGTTAAACATAAATTTTGAAAACAGCTTCGAATAAGTGTTTCTCTTGTTTATTTCAGATGCAAATTGATATATATAGCTATATAAACCCTTTATTTGATGTTTGAAAACTGCTATTCAGAGCTCCAGCAGAATCTTAGAAAACGTCATTCTCTCAGTCTGAGAACATCAGTTTGAGACAATATTTCAGGTTAAACATAACTTTTGAAAACAGCTTCGAATAAATGTTTCTCTTGTTTATTTCAGATGCAAATTGATATATATAGCTATATAAACCCTTTATTTGATGTTTGAAAACTGCTATTCAGAGCTCCAGCAGAATCTTAGAAAACGTCATTCTCTCAGTCTGAGAACATCAGTTTGAGACAATGTTTCAGGTTAAACATAACTTTTGAAAACAGCTTTGAATAAGTTTTTCTCTTGTTTATTTCAGATGCAAATTGATATATATAGCTATATAAATCCTTTATTTGATGTTTGAAAACTGCTATTCAGAGCTTCAGCAGAATCTTGGAAAACGTCATTCTCTCAGCCTGTGAAGATCAGTTTGAGACAATATTTCAGGTTAAACATAACTTTTGAAAACAGCTTCGAATAAATGTTTCTCTTGTTTATTTCAGATGCAAATTGTTATATATAGCTATATAAACCCTTTATTTGATGTTTGAAAACTGCTATTCAGAGCTCCAGCAGAATCTTAGAAAACGTCATTCTCTCGGTCTGAGAACATCAGTTTGAGACAATATTTCAGGTTAAACATAACTTTTGAAAACAGCTTCGAATAAGTGTTTCTCTTGTTTATTTCTGATGCAAATTGATATATATAGCTATATAAATCCTTTATTTGATGTTTGAAAACTGCTATTCAGAGCTTCAGCAGAATCTTGGAAAACGTCATTCTCTCAGCCTGTGAAGATCAGTTTGAGACAATATTTCAGGTTAAACATAACTTTTGAAAACAGCTTCGAATAAATGTTTCTCTTGTTTATTTCAGATGCAAATTGTTATATATAGCTATATAAACCCTTTATTTGATGTTTGAAAACTGCTATTCAGAGCTCCAGCAGAATCTTAGAAAACGTCATTCTCTCGGTCTGAGAACATCAGTTTGAGACAATATTTCAGGTTAAACATAACTTTTGAAAACAGCTTCGAATAAGTGTTTCTCTTGTTTATTTCTGATGCAAATTGATATATATAGCTATATAAACCCTTTATTTGATGTTTGAAAACTGCTATTCAGAGCTCCAGCAGAATCTTAGAAAACGTCATTCTCTCAGTCTGAGAACATCAGTTTGAGACAATATTTCAGGTTAAACATAACTTTTGAAAACAGCTTCGAATAAGTGTTTCTCTTGTTTATTTCAGATGCAAATTGATATATATAGCTATATAAACCCTTTATTTGATGTTTGAAAACTGCTATTCAGAGCTCCAGCAGAATCTTAGAAAACGTCATTCTCTCGGTCTGAGAACATCAGTTTGAGACAATATTTCAGGTTAAACATAACTTTTGAAAACAGCTTCGAATAAGTGTTTCTCTTGTTTATTTCTGATGGAAATTGATATATATAGCTATATAAACCCTTTATTTGATGTTTGAAAACTGCTATTCAGAGCTTCAGCAGAATCTTAGAAAACGTCATTCTCTCGGTCTGAGAACATCAGTTTGAGACAATATTTCAGGTTAAACATAACTTTTGAAAACAGCTTCGAATAAGTGTTTCTCTTGTTTATTTCAGATGCAAATTGATATATATAGCTATATAAACCCTTTATTTGATGTTTGAAAACTGCTATTCAGAGCTTCAGCAGAATCTTGGAAAACGTCATTCTCTCAGCCTGTGAAGATCAGTTTGAGACAATATTTCAGGTTAAACATAACTTTTGAAAACAGCTTCGAATAAATGTTTCTCTTGTTTATTTCAGATGCAAATTGATATATATAGCTATATAAACCCTTTATTTGATGTTTGAAAACTGCTATTCAGAGCTCCAGCAGAATCTTAGAAAACGTCATTCTCTCGGTCTGAGAACATCAGTTTGAGACAATATTTCAGGTTAAACATAAATTTTGAAAACAGCTTCGAATAAGTGTTTCTCTTGTTTATTTCAGATGCAAATTGATATATATAGCTATATAAACCCTTTATTTGATGTTTGAAAACTGCTATTCAGAGCTCCAGCAGAATCTTAGAAAACGTCATTCTCTCAGTCTGAGAACATCAGTTTGAGACAATATTTCAGGTTAAACATAACTTTTGAAAACAGCTTCGAATAAATGTTTCTCTTGTTTATTTCAGATGCAAATTGATATATATAGCTATATAAACCCTTTATTTGATGTTTGAAAACTGCTATTCAGAGCTCCAGCAGAATCTTAGAAAACGTCATTCTCTCAGTCTGAGAACATCAGTTTGAGACAATGTTTCAGGTTAAACATAACTTTTGAAAACAGCTTTGAATAAGTTTTTCTCTTGTTTATTTCAGATGCAAATTGATATATATAGCTATATAAATCCTTTATTTGATGTTTGAAAACTGCTATTCAGAGCTTCAGCAGAATCTTGGAAAACGTCATTCTCTCAGCCTGTGAAGATCAGTTTGAGACAATATTTCAGGTTAAACATAACTTTTGAAAACAGCTTCGAATAAATGTTTCTCTTGTTTATTTCAGATGCAAATTGTTATATATAGCTATATAAACCCTTTATTTGATGTTTGAAAACTGCTATTCAGAGCTTCAGCAGAATCTTAGAAAACGTCATTCTCTCGGTCTGAGAACATCAGTTTGAGACAATATTTCAGGTTAAACATAACTTTTGAAAACAGCTTCGAATAAGTGTTTCTCTTGTTTATTTCAGATGCAAATTGATATATATAGCTATATAAACCCTTTATTTGATGTTTGAAAACTGCTATTCAGAGCTTCAGCAGAATCTTGGAAAACGTCATTCTCTCAGCCTGTGAAGATCAGTTTGAGACAATATTTCAGGTTAAACATAACTTTTGAAAACAGCTTCGAATAAATGTTTCTCTTGTTTATTTCAGATGCAAATTGATATATATAGCTATATAAACCCTTTATTTGATGTTTGAAAACTGCTATTCAGAGCTCCAGCAGAATCTTAGAAAACGTCATTCTCTCGGTCTGAGAACATCAGTTTGAGACAATATTTCAGGTTAAACATAAATTTTGAAAACAGCTTCGAATAAGTGTTTCTCTTGTTTATTTCAGATGCAAATTGATATATATAGCTATATAAACCCTTTATTTGATGTTTGAAAACTGCTATTCAGAGCTCCAGCAGAATCTTAGAAAACGTCATTCTCTCAGTCTGAGAACATCAGTTTGAGACAATATTTCAGGTTAAACATAACTTTTGAAAACAGCTTCGAATAAATGTTTCTCTTGTTTATTTCAGATGCAAATTGATATATATAGCTATATAAACCCTTTATTTGATGTTTGAAAACTGCTATTCAGAGCTCCAGCAGAATCTTAGAAAACGTCATTCTCTCAGTCTGAGAACATCAGTTTGAGACAATGTTTCAGGTTAAACATAACTTTTGAAAACAGCTTTGAATAAGTTTTTCTCTTGTTTATTTCAGATGCAAATTGATATATATAGCTATATAAATCCTTTATTTGATGTTTGAAAACTGCTATTCAGAGCTTCAGCAGAATCTTGGAAAACGTCATTCTCTCAGCCTGTGAAGATCAGTTTGAGACAATATTTCAGGTTAAACATAACTTTTGAAAACAGCTTCGAATAAATGTTTCTCTTGTTTATTTCAGATGCAAATTGTTATATATAGCTATATAAACCCTTTATTTGATGTTTGAAAACTGCTATTCAGAGCTCCAGCAGAATCTTAGAAAACGTCATTCTCTCGGTCTGAGAACATCAGTTTGAGACAATATTTCAGGTTAAACATAACTTTTGAAAACAGCTTCGAATAAGTGTTTCTCTTGTTTATTTCTGATGCAAATTGATATATATAGCTATATAAACCCTTTATTTGATGTTTGAAAACTGCTATTCAGAGCTCCAGCAGAATCTTAGAAAACGTCATTCTCTCAGTCTGAGAACATCAGTTTGAGACAATATTTCAGGTTAAACATAACTTTTGAAAACAGCTTCGAATAAGTGTTTCTCTTGTTTATTTCAGATGCAAATTGATATATATAGCTATATAAACCCTTTATTTGATGTTTGAAAACTGCTATTCAGAGCTCCAGCAGAATCTTAGAAAACGTCATTCTCTCGGTCTGAGAACATCAGTTTGAGACAATATTTCAGGTTAAACATAACTTTTGAAAACAGCTTCGAATAAGTGTTTCTCTTGTTTATTTCTGATGGAAATTGATATATATAGCTATATAAACCCTTTATTTGATGTTTGAAAACTGCTATTCAGAGCTTCAGCAGAATCTTAGAAAACGTCATTCTCTCGGTCTGAGAACATCAGTTTGAGACAATATTTCAGGTTAAACATAACTTTTGAAAACAGCTTCGAATAAGTGTTTCTCTTGTTTATTTCAGATGCAAATTGATATATATAGCTATATAAACCCTTTATTTGATGTTTGAAAACTGCTATTCAGAGCTTCAGCAGAATCTTGGAAAACGTCATTCTCTCAGCCTGTGAAGATCAGTTTGAGACAATATTTCAGGTTAAACATAACTTTTGAAAACAGCTTCGAATAAATGTTTCTCTTGTTTATTTCAGATGCAAATTGATATATATAGCTATATAAACCCTTTATTTGATGTTTGAAAACTGCTATTCAGAGCTCCAGCAGAATCTTAGAAAACGTCATTCTCTCGGTCTGAGAACATCAGTTTGAGACAATATTTCAGGTTAAACATAAATTTTGAAAACAGCTTCGAATAAGTGTTTCTCTTGTTTATTTCAGATGCAAATTGATATATATAGCTATATAAACCCTTTATTTGATGTTTGAAAACTGCTATTCAGAGCTCCAGCAGAATCTTAGAAAACGTCATTCTCTCAGTCTGAGAACATCAGTTTGAGACAATATTTCAGGTTAAACATAACTTTTGAAAACAGCTTCGAATAAATGTTTCTCTTGTTTATTTCAGATGCAAATTGATATATATAGCTATATAAACCCTTTATTTGATGTTTGAAAACTGCTATTCAGAGCTCCAGCAGAATCTTAGAAAACGTCATTCTCTCAGTCTGAGAACATCAGTTTGAGACAATGTTTCAGGTTAAACATAACTTTTGAAAACAGCTTTGAATAAGTTTTTCTCTTGTTTATTTCAGATGCAAATTGATATATATAGCTATATAAATCCTTTATTTGATGTTTGAAAACTGCTATTCAGAGCTTCAGCAGAATCTTGGAAAACGTCATTCTCTCAGCCTGTGAAGATCAGTTTGAGACAATATTTCAGGTTAAACATAACTTTTGAAAACAGCTTCGAATAAATGTTTCTCTTGTTTATTTCAGATGCAAATTGTTATATATAGCTATATAAACCCTTTATTTGATGTTTGAAAACTGCTATTCAGAGCTCCAGCAGAATCTTAGAAAACGTCATTCTCTCGGTCTGAGAACATCAGTTTGAGACAATATTTCAGGTTAAACATAACTTTTGAAAACAGCTTCGAATAAGTGTTTCTCTTGTTTATTTCAGATGCAAATTGATATATATAGCTATATAAACCCTTTATTTGATGTTTGAAAACTGCTATTCAGAGCTTCAGCAGAATCTTGGAAAACGTCATTCTCTCAGCCTGTGAAGATCAGTTTGAGACAATATTTCAGGTTAAACATAACTTTTGAAAACAGCTTCGAATAAATGTTTCTCTTGTTTATTTCAGATGCAAATTGATATATATAGCTATATAAACCCTTTATTTGATGTTTGAAAACTGCTATTCAGAGCTCCAGCAGAATCTTAGAAAACGTCATTCTCTCGGTCTGAGAACATCAGTTTGAGACAATATTTCAGGTTAAACATAAATTTTGAAAACAGCTTCGAATAAGTGTTTCTCTTGTTTATTTCAGATGCAAATTGATATATATAGCTATATAAACCCTTTATTTGATGTTTGAAAACTGCTATTCAGAGCTCCAGCAGAATCTTAGAAAACGTCATTCTCTCAGTCTGAGAACATCAGTTTGAGACAATATTTCAGGTTAAACATAACTTTTGAAAACAGCTTCGAATAAATGTTTCTCTTGTTTATTTCAGATGCAAATTGATATATATAGCTATATAAACCCTTTATTTGATGTTTGAAAACTGCTATTCAGAGCTCCAGCAGAATCTTAGAAAACGTCATTCTCTCAGTCTGAGAACATCAGTTTGAGACAATGTTTCAGGTTAAACATAACTTTTGAAAACAGCTTTGAATAAGTTTTTCTCTTGTTTATTTCAGATGCAAATTGATATATATAGCTATATAAATCCTTTATTTGATGTTTGAAAACTGCTATTCAGAGCTTCAGCAGAATCTTGGAAAACGTCATTCTCTCAGCCTGTGAAGATCAGTTTGAGACAATATTTCAGGTTAAACATAACTTTTGAAAACAGCTTCGAATAAATGTTTCTCTTGTTTATTTCAGATGCAAATTGTTATATATAGCTATATAAACCCTTTATTTGATGTTTGAAAACTGCTATTCAGAGCTCCAGCAGAATCTTAGAAAACGTCATTCTCTCGGTCTGAGAACATCAGTTTGAAAACAGCTTTGAATAAGTTTTTCTCTTGTTTATTTCAGATGCAAATTGATATATATAGCTATATAAATCCTTTATTTGATGTTTGAAAACTGCTATTCAGAGCTTCAGCAGAATCTTGGAAAACGTCATTCTCTCAGCCTGTGAAGATCAGTTTGAGACAATATTTCAGGTTAAACATAACTTTTGAAAACAGCTTCGAATAAATGTTTCTCTTGTTTATTTCAGATGCAAATTGTTATATATAGCTATATAAACCCTTTATTTGATGTTTGAAAACTGCTATTCAGAGCTCCAGCAGAATCTTAGAAAACGTCATTCTCTCGGTCTGAGAACATCAGTTTGAGACAATATTTCAGGTTAAACATAACTTTTGAAAACAGCTTCGAATAAGTCTTTCTCTTGTTTATTTCAGATGCAAATTGATATATATAGCTATATAAACCCTTTATTTGATGTTTGAAAACTGCTATTCAGAGCTTCAGCAGAATCTTGGAAAACGTCATTCTCTCAGCCTGTGAAGATCAGTTTGAGACAATATTTCAGGTTAAACATAACTTTTGAAAACAGCTTCGAATAAATGTTTCTCTTGTTTATTTCAGATGCAAATTGATATATATAGCTATATAAACCCTTTATTTGATGTTTGAAAACTGCTATTCAGAGCTCCAGCAGAATCTTAGAAAACGTCATTCTCTCGGTCTGAGAACATCAGTTTGAGACAATATTTCAGGTTAAACATAAATTTTGAAAACAGCTTCGAATAAGTGTTTCTCTTGTTTATTTCAGATGCAAATTGATATATATAGCTATATAAACCCTTTATTTGATGTTTGAAAACTGCTATTCAGAGCTCCAGCAGAATCTTAGAAAACGTCATTCTCTCAGTCTGAGAACATCAGTTTGAGACAATATTTCAGGTTAAACATAACTTTTGAAAACAGCTTCGAATAAATGTTTCTCTTGTTTATTTCAGATGCAAATTGATATATATAGCTATATAAACCCTTTATTTGATGTTTGAAAACTGCTATTCAGAGCTCCAGCAGAATCTTAGAAAACGTCATTCTCTCAGTCTGAGAACATCAGTTTGAGACAATGTTTCAGGTTAAACATAACTTTTGAAAACAGCTTTGAATAAGTTTTTCTCTTGTTTATTTCAGATGCAAATTGATATATATAGCTATATAAATCCTTTATTTGATGTTTGAAAACTGCTATTCAGAGCTTCAGCAGAATCTTGGAAAACGTCATTCTCTCAGCCTGTGAAGATCAGTTTGAGACAATATTTCAGGTTAAACATAACTTTTGAAAACAGCTTCGAATAAATGTTTCTCTTGTTTATTTCAGATGCAAATTGTTATATATAGCTATATAAACCCTTTATTTGATGTTTGAAAACTGCTATTCAGAGCTCCAGCAGAATCTTAGAAAACGTCATTCTCTCGGTCTGAGAACATCAGTTTGAGACAATATTTCAGGTTAAACATAACTTTTGAAAACAGCTTCGAATAAGTGTTTCTCTTGTTTATTTCTGATGCAAATTGATATATATAGCTATATAAACCCTTTATTTGATGTTTGAAAACTGTTATTCAGAGCTCCAGCAGAATCTTGGAAAACGTCATTCTCTCAGCCTGTGAAGATCAGTTTGAGACAGTATTTCATGTTAAACATAACTTTTGAAAACAGCTTCGAATAAGTGTTTCTCTTGTTTATTTCAGATGCAAATTGATATATATAGCTATATAAACCCTTTATTTGATGTTTGAAAACTGCTATTCAGAGCTCCAGCAGAATCTTAGAAAACGTCATTCTCTCGGTCTGAGAACATCAGTTTGAGACAATATTTCAGGTTAAACATAACTTTTGAAAACAGCTTCGAATAAGTGTTTCTCTTGTTTATTTCTGATGCAAATTGATATATATAGCTATATAAACCCTTTATTTGATGTTTGAAAACTGCTATTCAGAGCTCCAGCAGAATCTTAGAAAACGTCATTCTCTCGGTCTGAGAACATCAGTTTGAGACAATATTTCAGGTTAAACATAACTTTTGAAACCAGCTTCGAATAAGTGTTTCTCTTGTTTATTTCAGATGCAAATTGATATATATAGCTATATAAGCCCTTTATTTGATGTTTGAAAACTGCTATTCAGAGCTTCAGCAGAATCTTGGAAAACGTCATTCTCTCAGCCTGTGAAGATCAGTTTGAGACAATATTTCAGGTTAAACATAACTTTTGAAAACAGCTTCGAATAAATGTTTCTCTTGTTTATTTCAGATGCAAATTGATATATATAGCTATATAAACCCTTTATTTGATGTTTGAAAACTGCTATTCAGAGCTCCAGCAGAATCTTAGAAAACGTCATTCTCTCAGTCTGAGAACATCAGTTTGAGACAATGTTTCAGGTTAAACATAACTTTTGAAAACAGCTTTGAATAAGTTTTTCTCTTGTTTATTTCAGATGCAAATTGATATATATAGCTATATAAATCCTTTATTTGATGTTTGAAAACTGCTATTCAGAGCTTCAGCAGAATCTTGGAAAACGTCATTCTCTCAGCCTGTGAAGATCAGTTTGAGACAATATTTCAGGTTAAACATAACTTTTGAAAACAGCTTCGAATAAATGTTTCTCTTGTTTATTTCAGATGCAAATTGTTATATATAGCTATATAAACCCTTTATTTGATGTTTGAAAACTGCTATTCAGAGCTCCAGCAGAATCTTAGAAAACGTCATTCTCTCGGTCTGAGAACATCAGTTTGAGACAATATTTCAGGTTAAACATAACTTTTGAAAACAGCTTCGAATAAGTGTTTCTCTTGTTTATTTCAGATGCAAATTGATATATATAGCTATATAAACCCTTTATTTGATGTTTGAAAACTGCTATTCAGAGCTTCAGCAGAATCTTGGAAAACGTCATTCTCTCAGCCTGTGAAGATCAGTTTGAGACAATATTTCAGGTTAAACATAACTTTTGAAAACAGCTTCGAATAAATGTTTCTCTTGTTTATTTCAGATGCAAATTGATATATATAGCTATATAAACCCTTTATTTGATGTTTGAAAACTGCTATTCAGAGCTCCAGCAGAATCTTAGAAAACGTCATTCTCTCGGTCTGAGAACATCAGTTTGAGACAATATTTCAGGTTAAACATAAATTTTGAAAACAGCTTCGAATAAGTGTTTCTCTTGTTTATTTCAGATGCAAATTGATATATATAGCTATATAAACCCTTTATTTGATGTTTGAAAACTGCTATTCAGAGCTCCAGCAGAATCTTAGAAAACGTCATTCTCTCAGTCTGAGAACATCAGTTTGAGACAATATTTCAGGTTAAACATAACTTTTGAAAACAGCTTCGAATAAATGTTTCTCTTGTTTATTTCAGATGCAAATTGATATATATAGCTATATAAACCCTTTATTTGATGTTTGAAAACTGCTATTCAGAGCTCCAGCAGAATCTTAGAAAACGTCATTCTCTCAGTCTGAGAACATCAGTTTGAGACAATGTTTCAGGTTAAACATAACTTTTGAAAACAGCTTTGAATAAGTTTTTCTCTTGTTTATTTCAGATGCAAATTGATATATATAGCTATATAAATCCTTTATTTGATGTTTGAAAACTGCTATTCAGAGCTTCAGCAGAATCTTGGAAAACGTCATTCTCTCAGCCTGTGAAGATCAGTTTGAGACAATATTTCAGGTTAAACATAACTTTTGAAAACAGCTTCGAATAAATGTTTCTCTTGTTTATTTCAGATGCAAATTGTTATATATAGCTATATAAACCCTTTATTTGATGTTTGAAAACTGCTATTCAGAGCTCCAGCAGAATCTTAGAAAACGTCATTCTCTCGGTCTGAGAACATCAGTTTGAGACAATATTTCAGGTTAAACATAACTTTTGAAAACAGCTTCGAATAAGTGTTTCTCTTGTTTATTTCTGATGCAAATTGATATATATAGCTATATAAACCCTTTATTTGATGTTTGAAAACTGTTATTCAGAGCTCCAGCAGAATCTTAGAAAACGTCATTCTCTCAGTCTGAGAACATCAGTTTGAGACAATATTTCAGGTTAAACATAACTTTTGAAAACAGCTTCGAATAAGTGTTTCTCTTGTTTATTTCAGATGCAAATTGATATATATAGCTATATAAACCCTTTATTTGATGTTTGAAAACTGCTATTCAGAGCTCCAGCAGAATCTTAGAAAACGTCATTCTCTCGGTCTGAGAACATCAGTTTGAGACAATATTTCAGGTTAAACATAACTTTTGAAAACAGCTTCGAATAAGTGTTTCTCTTGTTTATTTCAGATGCAAATTGATATATATAGCTATATAAACCCTTTATTTGATGTTTGAAAACTGCTATTCAGAGCTCCAGCAGAATCTTAGAAAACGTCATTCTCTCAGTCTGAGAACATCAGTTTGAGACAATATTTCAGGTTAAACATAACTTTTGAAAACAGCTTCGAATAAATGTTTCTCTTGTTTATTTCAGATGCAAATTGATATATATAGCTATATAAACCCTTTATTTGATGTTTGAAAACTGCTATTCAGAGCTCCAGCAGAATCTTAGAAAACGTCATTCTCTCAGTCTGAGAACATCAGTTTGAGACAATGTTTCAGGTTAAACATAACTTTTGAAAACAGCTTTGAATAAGTTTTTCTCTTGTTTATTTCAGATGCAAATTGATATATATAGCTATATAAATCCTTTATTTGATGTTTGAAAACTGCTATTCAGAGCTTCAGCAGAATCTTGGAAAACGTCATTCTCTCAGCCTGTGAAGATCAGTTTGAGACAATATTTCAGGTTAAACATAACTTTTGAAAACAGCTTCGAATAAATGTTTCTCTTGTTTATTTCAGATGCAAATTGTTATATATAGCTATATAAACCCTTTATTTGATGTTTGAAAACTGCTATTCAGAGCTCCAGCAGAATCTTAGAAAACGTCATTCTCTCGGTCTGAGAACATCAGTTTGAGACAATATTTCAGGTTAAACATAACTTTTGAAAACAGCTTCGAATAAGTGTTTCTCTTGTTTATTTCTGATGCAAATTGATATATATAGCTATATAAACCCTTTATTTGATGTTTGAAAACTGTTATTCAGAGCTCCAGCAGAATCTTGGAAAACGTCATTCTCTCAGCCTGTGAAGATCAGTTTGAGACAGTATTTCATGTTAAACATAACTTTTGAAAACAGCTTCGAATAAGTGTTTCTCTTGTTTATTTCAGATGCAAATTGATATATATAGCTATATAAATCCTTTATTTGATGTTTGAAAACTGCTATTCAGAGCTCCAGCAGAATCTTAGAAAACGTCATTCTCTCGGTCTGAGAACATCAGTTTGAGACAATATTTCAGGTTAAACATAACTTTTGAAAACAGCTTCGAATAAGTGTTTCTCTTGTTTATTTCTGATGCAAATTGATATATATAGCTATATAAACCCTTTATTTGATGTTTGAAAACTGCTATTCAGAGCTCCAGCAGAATCTTAGAAAACGTCATTCTCTCGGTCTGAGAACATCAGTTTGAGACAATATTTCAGGTTAAACATAACTTTTGAAACCAGCTTCGAATAAGTGTTTCTCTTGTTTATTTCAGATGCAAATTGATATATATAGCTATATAAGCCCTTTATTTGATGTTTGAAAACTGCTATTCAGAGCTTCAGCAGAATCTTGGAAAACGTCATTCTCTCAGCCTGTGAAGATCAGTTTGAGACAATATTTCAGGTTAAACATAACTTTTGAAAACAGCTTCGAATAAATGTTTCTCTTGTTTATTTCAGATGCAAATTGATATATATAGCTATATAAACCCTTTATTTGATGTTTGAAAACTGCTATTCAGAGCTCCAGCAGAATCTTAGAAAACGTCATTCTCTCAGTCTGAGAACATCAGTTTGAGACAATGTTTCAGGTTAAACATAACTTTTGAAAACAGCTTTGAATAAGTTTTTCTCTTGTTTATTTCAGATGCAAATTGATATATATAGCTATATAAATCCTTTATTTGATGTTTGAAAACTGCTATTCAGAGCTTCAGCAGAATCTTGGAAAACGTCATTCTCTCAGCCTGTGAAGATCAGTTTGAGACAATATTTCAGGTTAAACATAACTTTTGAAAACAGCTTCGAATAAATGTTTCTCTTGTTTATTTCAGATGCAAATTGTTATATATAGCTATATAAACCCTTTATTTGATGTTTGAAAACTGCTATTCAGAGCTCCAGCAGAATCTTAGAAAACGTCATTCTCTCGGTCTGAGAACATCAGTTTGAGACAATATTTCAGGTTAAACATAACTTTTGAAAACAGCTTCGAATAAGTGTTTCTCTTGTTTATTTCAGATGCAAATTGATATATATAGCTATATAAACCCTTTATTTGATGTTTGAAAACTGCTATTCAGAGCTTCAGCAGAATCTTGGAAAACGTCATTCTCTCAGCCTGTGAAGATCAGTTTGAGACAATATTTCAGGTTAAACATAACTTTTGAAAACAGCTTCGAATAAATGTTTCTCTTGTTTATTTCAGATGCAAATTGATATATATAGCTATATAAACCCTTTATTTGATGTTTGAAAACTGCTATTCAGAGCTCCAGCAGAATCTTAGAAAACGTCATTCTCTCGGTCTGAGAACATCAGTTTGAGACAATATTTCAGGTTAAACATAAATTTTGAAAACAGCTTCGAATAAGTGTTTCTCTTGTTTATTTCAGATGCAAATTGATATATATAGCTATATAAACCCTTTATTTGATGTTTGAAAACTGCTATTCAGAGCTCCAGCAGAATCTTAGAAAACGTCATTCTCTCAGTCTGAGAACATCAGTTTGAGACAATATTTCAGGTTAAACATAACTTTTGAAAACAGCTTCGAATAAATGTTTCTCTTGTTTATTTCAGATGCAAATTGATATATATAGCTATATAAACCCTTTATTTGATGTTTGAAAACTGCTATTCAGAGCTCCAGCAGAATCTTAGAAAACGTCATTCTCTCAGTCTGAGAACATCAGTTTGAGACAATGTTTCAGGTTAAACATAACTTTTGAAAACAGCTTTGAATAAGTTTTTCTCTTGTTTATTTCAGATGCAAATTGATATATATAGCTATATAAATCCTTTATTTGATGTTTGAAAACTGCTATTCAGAGCTTCAGCAGAATCTTGGAAAACGTCATTCTCTCAGCCTGTGAAGATCAGTTTGAGACAATATTTCAGGTTAAACATAACTTTTGAAAACAGCTTCGAATAAATGTTTCTCTTGTTTATTTCAGATGCAAATTGTTATATATAGCTATATAAACCCTTTATTTGATGTTTGAAAACTGCTATTCAGAGCTCCAGCAGAATCTTAGAAAACGTCATTCTCTCGGTCTGAGAACATCAGTTTGAGACAATATTTCAGGTTAAACATAACTTTTGAAAACAGCTTCGAATAAGTGTTTCTCTTGTTTATTTCTGATGCAAATTGATATATATAGCTATATAAACCCTTTATTTGATGTTTGAAAACTGTTATTCAGAGCTCCAGCAGAATCTTAGAAAACGTCATTCTCTCAGTCTGAGAACATCAGTTTGAGACAATATTTCAGGTTAAACATAACTTTTGAAAACAGCTTCGAATAAGTGTTTCTCTTGTTTATTTCAGATGCAAATTGATATATATAGCTATATAAACCCTTTATTTGATGTTTGAAAACTGCTATTCAGAGCTCCAGCAGAATCTTAGAAAACGTCATTCTCTCGGTCTGAGAACATCAGTTTGAGACAATATTTCAGGTTAAACATAACTTTTGAAAACAGCTTCGAATAAGTGTTTCTCTTGTTTATTTCAGATGCAAATTGATATATATAGCTATATAAACCCTTTATTTGATGTTTGAAAACTGCTATTCAGAGCTCCAGCAGAATCTTAGAAAACGTCATTCTCTCAGTCTGAGAACATCAGTTTGAGACAATATTTCAGGTTAAACATAACTTTTGAAAACAGCTTCGAATAAATGTTTCTCTTGTTTATTTCAGATGCAAATTGATATATATAGCTATATAAACCCTTTATTTGATGTTTGAAAACTGCTATTCAGAGCTCCAGCAGAATCTTAGAAAACGTCATTCTCTCAGTCTGAGAACATCAGTTTGAGACAATGTTTCAGGTTAAACATAACTTTTGAAAACAGCTTTGAATAAGTTTTTCTCTTGTTTATTTCAGATGCAAATTGATATATATAGCTATATAAATCCTTTATTTGATGTTTGAAAACTGCTATTCAGAGCTTCAGCAGAATCTTGGAAAACGTCATTCTCTCAGCCTGTGAAGATCAGTTTGAGACAATATTTCAGGTTAAACATAACTTTTGAAAACAGCTTCGAATAAATGTTTCTCTTGTTTATTTCAGATGCAAATTGTTATATATAGCTATATAAACCCTTTATTTGATGTTTGAAAACTGCTATTCAGAGCTCCAGCAGAATCTTAGAAAACGTCATTCTCTCGGTCTGAGAACATCAGTTTGAGACAATATTTCAGGTTAAACATAACTTTTGAAAACAGCTTCGAATAAGTGTTTCTCTTGTTTATTTCTGATGCAAATTGATATATATAGCTATATAAACCCTTTATTTGATGTTTGAAAACTGTTATTCAGAGCTCCAGCAGAATCTTGGAAAACGTCATTCTCTCAGCCTGTGAAGATCAGTTTGAGACAGTATTTCATGTTAAACATAACTTTTGAAAACAGCTTCGAATAAGTGTTTCTCTTGTTTATTTCAGATGCAAATTGATATATATAGCTATATAAACCCTTTATTTGATGTTTGAAAACTGCTATTCAGAGCTCCAGCAGAATCTTAGAAAACGTCATTCTCTCGGTCTGAGAACATCAGTTTGAGACAATATTTCAGGTTAAACATAACTTTTGAAACCAGCTTCGAATAAGTGTTTCTCTTGTTTATTTCAGATGCAAATTGATATATATAGCTATATAAGCCCTTTATTTGATGTTTGAAAACTGCTATTCAGAGCTTCAGCAGAATCTTGGAAAACGTCATTCTCTCAGCCTGTGAAGATCAGTTTGAGACAATATTTCAGGTTAAACATAACTTTTGAAAACAGCTTCGAATAAATGTTTCTCTTGTTTATTTCAGATGCAAATTGTTATATATAGCTATATAAACCCTTTATTTGATGTTTGAAAACTGCTATTCAGAGCTCCAGCAGAATCTTAGAAAACGTCATTCTCTCAGTCTGAGAACATCAGTTTGAGACAATATTTCAGGTTAAACATAACTTTTGAAAACAGCTTCGAATAAGTGTTTCTCTTGTTTATTTCAGATGCAAATTGATATATATAGCTATATAAACCCTTTATTTGATGTTTTAAAACTGTTATTCAGAGCTCCAGCAGAATCTTGGAAAACGTCATTCTCTCAGTCTGAGAAGATCAGTTTGAGACAATATTTCAGGTTAAACATAACTTTTGAAAACAGCTTCGAATAAATGTTTCTCTTGTTTATTTCAGATGCAAATTGATATATATAGCTATATAAACCCTTTATTTGATGTTTGAAAACTGCTATTCAGAGCTCCAGCAGAATCTTAGAAAACGTCATTCTCTCAGTCTGAGAACATCAGTTTGAGACAATGTTTCAGGTTAAACATAACTTTTGAAAACAGCTTTGAATAAGTTTTTCTCTTGTTTATTTCAGATGCAAATTGATATATATAGCTATATAAACCCTTTATTTGATGTTTGAAAACTGCTATTCAGAGCTCCAGCAGAATCTTAGAAAACGTCATTCTCTCGGTCTGAGAACATCAGTTTGAGACAATATTTCAGGTTAAACATAACTTTTGAAAACAGCTTCGAATAAATGTTTCTCTTGTTTATTTCAGATGCAAATTGTTATATATAGCTATATAAACCCTTTATTTGATGTTTGAAAACTGCTATTCAGAGCTCCAGCAGAATCTTAGAAAACGTCATTCTCTCGGTCTGAGAACATCAGTTTGAGACAATATTTCAGGTTAAACATAACTTTTGAAAACAGCTTCGAATAAGTGTTTCTCTTGTTTATTTCAGATGCAAATTGATATATATAGCTATATAAACCCTTTATTTGATGTTTGAAAACTGCTATTCAGAGCTTCAGCAGAATCTTGGAAAACGTCATTCTCTCAGCCTGTGAAGATCAGTTTGAGACAATATTTCAGGTTAAACATAACTTTTGAAAACAGCTTCGAATAAATGTTTCTCTTGTTTATTTCAGATGCAAATTGATATATATAGCTATATAAACCCTTTATTTGATGTTTGAAAACTGCTATTCAGAGCTCCAGCAGAATCTTAGAAAACGTCATTCTCTCGGTCTGAGAACATCAGTTTGAGACAATATTTCAGGTTAAACATAAATTTTGAAACCAGCTTCGAATAAGTGTTTCTCTTGTTTATTTCAGATGCAAATTGATATATATAGCTATATAAACCCTTTATTTGATGTTTGAAAACTGCTATTCAGAGCTCCAGCAGAATCTTAGAAAACGTCATTCTCTCGGTCTGAGAACATCAGTTTGAGACAATATTTCAGGTTAAACATAACTTTTGAAACCAGCTTCGAATAAGTGTTTCTCTTGTTTATTTCAGATGCAAATTGATATATATAGCTATATAAACCCTTTATTTGATGTTTGAAAACTGCTATTCAGAGCTCCAGCAGAATCTTAGAAAACGTCATTCTCTCGGTCTGAGAACATCAGTTTGAGACAATATTTCAGGTTAAACATAACTTTTGAAAACAGCTTCGAATAAGTGTTTCTCTTGTTTATTTCAGATGCAAATTGATATATATAGCTATATAAACCCTTTATTTGATGTTTGAAAACTGCTATTCAGAGCTCCAGCAGAATCTTAGAAAACGTCATTCTCTCAGTCTGAGAACATCAGTTTGAGACAATATTTCAGGTTAAACATAACTTTTGAAAACAGCTTCGAATAAATGTTTCTCTTGTTTATTTCAGATGCAAATTGATATATATAGCTATATAAACCCTTTATTTGATGTTTGAAAACTGCTATTCAGAGCTCCAGCAGAATCTTAGAAAACGTCATTCTCTCAGTCTGAGAACATCAGTTTGAGACAATGTTTCAGGTTAAACATAACTTTTGAAAACAGCTTTGAATAAGTTTTTCTCTTGTTTATTTCAGATGCAAATTGATATATATAGCTATATAAATCCTTTATTTGATGTTTGAAAACTGCTATTCAGAGCTCCAGCAGAATCTTAGAAAACGTCATTCTCTCGGTCTGAGAACATCAGTTTGAGACAATATTTCAGGTTAAACATAACTTTTGAAAACAGCTTCGAATAAATGTTTCTCTTGTTTATTTCAGATGCAAATTGTTATATATAGCTATATAAACCCTTTATTTGATGTTTGAAAACTGCTATTCAGAGCTCCAGCAGAATCTTAGAAAACGTCATTCTCTCGGTCTGAGAACATCAGTTTGAGACAATATTTCAGGTTAAACATAACTTTTGAAAACAGCTTCGAATAAGTGTTTCTCTTGTTTATTTCTGATGCAAATTGATATATATAGCTATATAAACCCTTTATTTGATGTTTGAAAACTGTTATTCAGAGCTCCAGCAGAATCTTGGAAAACGTCATTCTCTCAGCCTGTGAAGATCAGTTTGAGTCAGTATTTCATGTTAAACATAACTTTTGAAAACAGCTTCGAATAAGTGTTTCTCTTGTTTATTTCAGATGCAAATTGATATATAAAGCTATATAAACCCTTTATTTGATGTTTGAAAACTGCTATTCAGAGCTCCAGCAGAATCTTAGAAAACGTCATTCTCTCGGTCTGAGAACATCAGTTTGAGACAATATTTCAGGTTAAACGTAACTTTTGAAAACAGCTTCGAATAAGTGTTTCTCTTGTTTATTTCTGATGCAAATTGATATATATAGCTATATAAACCCTTTATTTGATGTTTGAAAACTGTTATTCAGAGCTCCAGCAGAATCTTGGAAAACGTCATTCTCTCAGCCTGTGAAGATCAGTTTGAGTCAGTATTTCATGTTAAACATAACTTTTGAAAACAGCTTCGAATAAGTGTTTCTCTTGTTTATTTCTGATGCAAATTGATATATATAGCTATATAAACCCTTTATTTGATGTTTGAAAACTGTTATTCAGAGCTCCAGCAGAATCTTGGAAAACGTCATTCTCTCAGCCTGTGAAGATCAGTTTGAGACAATGTTTCATGTTAAACATAACTTTTGAAAACAGCTTCGAATAAGTGTTTCTCTTGTTTATTTCAGATGCAAATTGATATATATAGCTATATAAATCCTTTATTTGATGTTTGAAAACTGCTATTCAGAGCTTCAGCAGAATCTTGGAAAACGTCATTCTCTCAGCCTGTGAAGATCAGTTTGAGACAATATTTCAGGTTTAACATAACTTTTGAAAACAGCTTCGAATAAATGTTTCTCTTGTTTATTTCAGATGCAAATTGTTATATATAGCTATATAAACCCTTTATTTGATGTTTGAAAACTGCTATTCAGAGCTCCAGCAGAATCTTAGAAAACGTCATTCTCTCGGTCTGAGAACATCAGTTTGAGACAATATTTCAGGTTAAACATAACTTTTGAAACCAGCTTCGAATAAGTGTTTCTCTTGTTTATTTCTGATGCAAATTGATATATATAGCTATATAAGCCCTTTATTTGATGTTTGAAAACTGCTATTCAGAGCTTCAGCAGAATCTTGGAAAACGTCATTCTCTCAGCCTGTGAAGATCAGTTTGAGACAATATTTCAGGTTAAACATAACTTTTGAAAACAGCTTCGAATAAATGTTTCTCTTGTTTATTTCAGATGCAAATTGATATATATAGCTATATAAACCCTTTATTT
This sequence comes from Callionymus lyra, assembly GCF_982586985.1. Classification (NCBI taxonomy): domain Eukaryota; kingdom Metazoa; phylum Chordata; class Actinopteri; order Syngnathiformes; family Callionymidae; genus Callionymus; species Callionymus lyra. The sequence continues at coordinate 381,502 of NW_028258554.1, forward strand.
GATGTTTGAAAACTGCTATTCAGAGCTCCAGCAGAATCTTAGAAAACGTCATTCTCTCGGTCTGAGAACATCAGTTTGAGACAATATTTCAGGTTAAACATAACTTTTGAAAACAGCTTCGAATAAGTGTTTCTCTTGTTTATTTCTGATGCAAATTGATATATATAGCTATATAAACCCTTTATTTGATGTTTGAAAACTGCTATTCAGAGCTCCAGCAGAATCTTAGAAAACGTCATTCTCTCAGTCTGAGAACATCAGTTTGAGACAATATTTCAGGTTAAACATAACTTTTGAAAACCGTTTCGAATAAATGTTTCTCTTGTTTATTTCAGATGCAAATTGATATATATAGCTATATAAACCCTTTATTTGATGTTTGAAAACTGCTATTCAGAGCTCCAGCAGAATCTTAGAAAACGTCATTCTCTCAGTCTGAGAACATCAGTTTGAGACAATATTTCAGGTTAAACATAACTTTTGAAAACCGTTTCGAATAAATGTTTCTCTTGTTTATTTCAGATGCAAATTGATATATATAGCTATATAAACCCTTTATTTGATGTTTGAAAACTGCTATTCAGAGCTCCAGCAGAATCTTAGAAAACGTCATTCTCTCAGTCTGAGAACATCAGTTTGAGACAATGTTTCAGGTTAAACATAACTTTTGAAAACAGCTTTGAATAAGTTTTTCTCTTGTTTATTTCAGATGCAAATTGATATATATAGCTATATAAATCCTTTATTTGATGTTTGAAAACTGCTATTCAGAGCTCCAGCAGAATCTTAGAAAACGTCATTCTCTCAGTCTGAGAACATCAGTTTGAGACAATATTTCAGGTTAAACATAACTTTTGAAAACAGCTTCGAATAAGTGTTTCTCTTGTTTATTTCAGATGCAAATTGATATATATAGCTATATAAACCCTTTATTTGATGTTTGAAAACTGCTATTCAGAGCTCCAGCAGAATCTTAGAAAACGTCATTCTCTCGGTCTGAGAACATCAGTTTGAGACAATATTTCAGGTTAAACATAACTTTTGAAAACAGCTTCGAATAAGTGTTTCTCTTGTTTATTTCTGATGCAAATTGATATATATAGCTATATAAACCCTTTATTTGATGTTTGAAAACTGCTATTCAGAGCTCCAGCAGAATCTTAGAAAACGTCATTCTCTCGGTCTGAGAACATCAGTTTGAGACAATATTTCAGGTTAAACATAACTTTTGAAACCAGCTTCGAATAAGTGTTTCTCTTGTTTATTTCAGATGCAAATTGATATATATAGCTATATAAGCCCTTTATTTGATGTTTGAAAACTGCTATTCAGAGCTTCAGCAGAATCTTGGAAAACGTCATTCTCTCAGCCTGTGAAGATCAGTTTGAGACAATATTTCAGGTTAAACATAACTTTTGAAAACAGCTTCGAATAAATGTTTCTCTTGTTTATTTCAGATGCAAATTGTTATATATAGCTATATAAACCCTTTATTTGATGTTTGAAAACTGCTATTCAGAGCTTCAGCAGAATCTTGGAAAACGTCATTCTCTCAGCCTGTGAAGATCAGTTTGAGACAATATTTCAGGTTAAACATAACTTTTGAAAACAGCTTCGAATAAATGTTTCTCTTGTTTATTTCAGATGCAAATTGATATATATAGCTATATAAACCCTTTATTTGATGTTTGAAAACTGCTATTCAGAGCTCCAGCAGAATCTTAGAAAACGTCATTCTCTCGGTCTGAGAACATCAGTTTGAGACAATATTTCAGGTTAAACATAACTTTTGAAAACAGCTTCGAATAAGTGTTTCTCTTGTTTATTTCAGATGCAAATTGATATATATAGCTATATAAACCCTTTATTTGATGTTTGAAAACTGCTATTCAGAGCTTCAGCAGAATCTTGGAAAACGTCATTCTCTCAGCCTGTGAAGATCAGTTTGAGACAATATTTCAGGTTAAACATAACTTTTGAAAACAGCTTCGAATAAATGTTTCTCTTGTTTATTTCAGATGCAAATTGATATATATAGCTATATAAACCCTTTATTTGATGTTTGAAAACTGCTATTCAGAGCTCCAGCAGAATCTTAGAAAACGTCATTCTCTCGGTCTGAGAACATCAGTTTGAGACAATATTTCAGGTTAAACATAAATTTTGAAAACAGCTTCGAATAAGTGTTTCTCTTGTTTATTTCAGATGCAAATTGATATATATAGCTATATAAACCCTTTATTTGATGTTTGAAAACTGCTATTCAGAGCTCCAGCAGAATCTTAGAAAACGTCATTCTCTCAGTCTGAGAACATCAGTTTGAGACAATATTTCAGGTTAAACATAACTTTTGAAAACAGCTTCGAATAAATGTTTCTCTTGTTTATTTCAGATGCAAATTGATATATATAGCTATATAAACCCTTTATTTGATGTTTGAAAACTGCTATTCAGAGCTCCAGCAGAATCTTAGAAAACGTCATTCTCTCAGTCTGAGAACATCAGTTTGAGACAATGTTTCAGGTTAAACATAACTTATGAAAACAGCTTTGAATAAGTTTTTCTCTTGTTTATTTCAGATGCAAATTGATATATATAGCTATATAAATCCTTTATTTGATGTTTGAAAACTGCTATTCAGAGCTTCAGCAGAATCTTGGAAAACGTCATTCTCTCAGCCTGTGAAGATCAGTTTGAGACAATATTTCAGGTTAAACATAACTTTTGAAAACAGCTTCGAATAAATGTTTCTCTTGTTTATTTCAGATGCAAATTGTTATATATAGCTATATAAACCCTTTATTTGATGTTTGAAAACTGCTATTTAGAGCTCCAGCAGAATCTTAGAAAACGTCATTCTCTCGGTCTGAGAACATCAGTTTGAGACAATATTTCAGGTTAAACATAACTTTTGAAAACAGCTTCGAATAAGTGTTTCTCTTGTTTATTTCTGATGCAAATTGATATATATAGCTATATAAACCCTTTATTTGATGTTTGAAAACTGTTATTCAGAGCTCCAGCAGAATCTTAGAAAACGTCATTCTCTCAGTCTGAGAACATCAGTTTGAGACAATATTTCAGGTTAAACATAACTTTTGAAAACAGCTTCGAATAAGTGTTTCTCTTGTTTATTTCAGATGCAAATTGATATATATAGCTATATAAACCCTTTATTTGATGTTTGAAAACTGCTATTCAGAGCTCCAGCAGAATCTTGGAAAACGTCATTCTCTCAGTCTGAGAAGATCAGTTTGAGACAATATTTCAGGTTAAACATAACTTTTGAAAACAGCTTCGAATAAATGTTTCTCTTGTTTATTTCAGATGCAAATTGATATATATAGCTATATAAACCCTTTATTTGATGTTTGAAAACTGCTATTCAGAGCTCCAGCAGAATCTTAGAAAACGTCATTCTCTCAGTCTGAGAACATCAGTTTGAGACAATGTTTCAGGTTAAACATAACTTTTGAAAACAGCTTTGAATAAGTTTTTCTCTTGTTTATTTCAGATGCAAATTGATATATATAGCTATATAAATCCTTTATTTGATGTTTGAAAACTGCTATTCAGAGCTTCAGCAGAATCTTGGAAAACGTCATTCTCTCAGCCTGTGAAGATCAGTTTGAGACAGTATTTCATGTTAAACATAACTTTTGAAAACAGCTTCGAATAAGTGTTTCTCTTGTTTATTTCAGATGCAAATTGATATATATAGCTATATAAACCCTTTATTTGATGTTTGAAAACTGCTATTCAGAGCTCCAGCAGAATCTTAGAAAACGTCATTCTCTCGGTCTGAGAACATCAGTTTGAGACAATATTTCAGGTTAAACATAACTTTTGAAAACAGCTTCGAATAAGTGTTTCTCTTGTTTATTTCTGATGCAAATTGATATATATAGCTATATAAACCCTTTATTTGATGTTTGAAAACTGCTATTCAGAGCTCCAGCAGAATCTTAGAAAACGTCATTCTCTCGGTCTGAGAACATCAGTTTGAGACAATATTTCAGGTTAAACATAACTTTTGAAACCAGCTTCGAATAAGTGTTTCTCTTGTTTATTTCAGATGCAAATTGATATATATAGCTATATAAGCCCTTTATTTGATGTTTGAAAACTGCTATTCAGAGCTTCAGCAGAATCTTGGAAAACGTCATTCTCTCAGCCTGTGAAGATCAGTTTGAGACAATATTTCAGGTTAAACATAACTTTTGAAAACAGCTTCGAATAAATGTTTCTCTTGTTTATTTCAGATGCAAATTGTTATATATAGCTATATAAACCCTTTATTTGATGTTTGAAAACTGCTATTCAGAGCTCCAGCAGAATCTTAGAAAACGTCATTCTCTCAGTCTGAGAACATCAGTTTGAGACAATATTTCAGGTTAAACATAACTTTTGAAAACAGCTTCGAATAAGTGTTTCTCTTGTTTATTTCAGATGCAAATTGATATATATAGCTATATAAACCCTTTATTTGATGTTTTAAAACTGTTATTCAGAGCTCCAGCAGAATCTTGGAAAACGTCATTCTCTCAGTCTGAGAAGATCAGTTTGAGACAATATTTCAGGTTAAACATAACTTTTGAAAACAGCTTCGAATAAATGTTTCTCTTGTTTATTTCAGATGCAAATTGATATATATAGCTATATAAATCCTTTATTTGATGTTTGAAAACTGCTATTCAGAGCTTCAGCAGAATCTTGGAAAACGTCATTCTCTCAGCCTGTGAAGATCAGTTTGAGACAGTATTTCATGTTAAACATAACTTTTGAAAACAGCTTCGAATAACTGTTTCTCTTGTTTATTTCAGATGCAAATTGATATATATAGCTATATAAACCCTTTATTTGATGTTTGAAAACTGCTATTCAGAGCTCCAGCAGAATCTTAGAAAACGTCATTCTCTCGGTCTGAGAACATCAGTTTGAGACAATATTTCAGGTTAAACATAACTTTTGAAAACAGCTTCGAATAAGTGTTTCTCTTGTTTATTTCTGATGCAAATTGATATATATAGCTATATAAACCCTTTATTTGATGTTTGAAAACTGCTATTCAGAGCTTCAGCAGAATCTTAGAAAACGTCATTCTCTCGGTCTGAGAACATCAGTTTGAGACAATATTTCAGGTTAAACATAACTTTTGAAAACAGCTTCGAATAAGTGTTTCTCTTGTTTATTTCAGATGCAAATTGATATATATAGCTATATAAACCCTTTATTTGATGTTTGAAAACTGCTATTCAGAGCTTCAGCAGAATCTTGGAAAACGTCATTCTCTCAGCCTGTGAAGATCAGTTTGAGACAATATTTCAGGTTAAACATAACTTTTGAAAACAGCTTCGAATAAATGTTTCTCTTGTTTATTTCAGATGCAAATTGATATATATAGCTATATAAACCCTTTATTTGATGTTTGAAAACTGCTATTCAGAGCTCCAGCAGAATCTTAGAAAACGTCATTCTCTCGGTCTGAGAACATCAGTTTGAGACAATGTTTCAGGTTAAACATAAATTTTGAAAACAGCTTCGAATAAGTGTTTCTCTTGTTTATTTCAGATGCAAATTGATATATATAGCTATATAAACCCTTTATTTGATGTTTGAAAACTGCTATTCAGAGCTCCAGCAGAATCTTAGAAAACGTCATTCTCTCAGTCTGAGAACATCAGTTTGAGACAATATTTCAGGTTAAACATAACTTTTGAAAACAGCTTCGAATAAATGTTTCTCTTGTTTATTTCAGATGCAAATTGATATATATAGCTATATAAACCCTTTATTTGATGTTTGAAAACTGCTATTCAGAGCTCCAGCAGAATCTTAGAAAACGTCATTCTCTCAGTCTGAGAACATCAGTTTGAGACAATGTTTCAGGTTAAACATAACTTTTGAAAACAGCTTCGAATAAATGTTTCTCTTGTTTATTTCAGATGCAAATTGATATATATAGCTATATAAATCCTTTATTTGATGTTTGAAAACTGCTATTCAGAGCTTCAGCAGAATCTTAGAAAACGTCATTCTCTCAGTCTGAGAACATCAGTTTGAGACAATGTTTCAGGTTAAACATAACTTTTGAAAACAGCTTTGAATAAGTTTTTCTCTTGTTTATTTCAGATGCAAATTGATATATATAGCTATATAAATCCTTTATTTGATGTTTGAAAACTGCTATTCAGAGCTTCAGCAGAATCTTGGAAAACGTCATTCTCTCAGCCTGTGAAGATCAGTTTGAGACAATATTTCAGGTTAAACATAACTTTTGAAAACAGCTTCGAATAAATGTTTCTCTTGTTTATTTCAGATGCAAATTGTTATATATAGCTATATAAACCCTTTATTTGATGTTTGAAAACTGCTATTCAGAGCTCCAGCAGAATCTTAGAAAACGTCATTCTCTCGGTCTGAGAACATCAGTTTGAGACAATATTTCAGGTTAAACATAACTTTTGAAAACAGCTTCGAATAAGTGTTTCTCTTGTTTATTTCTGATGCAAATTGATATATATAGCTATATAAACCCTTTATTTGATGTTTGAAAACTGTTATTCAGAGCTCCAGCAGAATCTTGGAAAACGTCATTCTCTCAGCCTGTGAAGATCAGTTTGAGACAGTATTTCATGTTAAACATAACTTTTGAAAACAGCTTCGAATAAGTGTTTCTCTTGTTTATTTCAGATGCAAATTGATATATATAGCTATATAAACCCTTTATTTGATGTTTGAAAACTGCTATTCAGAGCTCCAGCAGAATCTTAGAAAACGTCATTCTCTCGGTCTGAGAACATCAGTTTGAGACAATATTTCAGGTTAAACATAACTTTTGAAACCAGCTTCGAATAAGTGTTTCTCTTGTTTATTTCAGATGCAAATTGATATATATAGCTATATAAGCCCTTTATTTGATGTTTGAAAACTGCTATTCAGAGCTTCAGCAGAATCTTGGAAAACGTCATTCTCTCAGCCTGTGAAGATCAGTTTGAGACAATATTTCAGGTTAAACATAACTTTTGAAAACAGCTTCGAATAAATGTTTCTCTTGTTTATTTCAGATGCAAATTGTTATATATAGCTATATAAACCCTTTATTTGATGTTTGAAAACTGCTATTCAGAGCTCCAGCAGAATCTTAGAAAACGTCATTCTCTCAGTCTGAGAACATCAGTTTGAGACAATATTTCAGGTTAAACATAACTTTTGAAAACAGCTTCGAATAAGTGTTTCTCTTGTTTATTTCAGATGCAAATTGATATATATAGCTATATAAACCCTTTATTTGATGTTTTAAAACTGTTATTCAGAGCTCCAGCAGAATCTTGGAAAACGTCATTCTCTCAGTCTGAGAAGATCAGTTTGAGACAATATTTCAGGTTAAACATAACTTTTGAAAACAGCTTCGAATAAATGTTTCTCTTGTTTATTTCAGATGCAAATTGATATATATAGCTATATAAACCCTTTATTTGATGTTTGAAAACTGCTATTCAGAGCTCCAGCAGAATCTTAGAAAACGTCATTCTCTCAGTCTGAGAACATCAGTTTGAGACAATGTTTCAGGTTAAACATAACTTTTGAAAACAGCTTTGAATAAGTTTTTCTCTTGTTTATTTCAGATGCAAATTGATATATATAGCTATATAAACCCTTTATTTGATGTTTGAAAACTGCTATTCAGAGCTCCAGCAGAATCTTAGAAAACGTCATTCTCTCGGTCTGAGAACATCAGTTTGAGACAATATTTCAGGTTAAACATAACTTTTGAAAACAGCTTCGAATAAATGTTTCTCTTGTTTATTTCAGATGCAAATTGTTATATATAGCTATATAAACCCTTTATTTGATGTTTGAAAACTGCTATTCAGAGCTCCAGCAGAATCTTAGAAAACGTCATTCTCTCGGTCTGAGAACATCAGTTTGAGACAATATTTCAGGTTAAACATAACTTTTGAAAACAGCTTCGAATAAGTGTTTCTCTTGTTTATTTCAGATGCAAATTGATATATATAGCTATATAAACCCTTTATTTGATGTTTGAAAACTGCTATTCAGAGCTTCAGCAGAATCTTGGAAAACGTCATTCTCTCAGCCTGTGAAGATCAGTTTGAGACAATATTTCAGGTTAAACATAACTTTTGAAAACAGCTTCGAATAAATGTTTCTCTTGTTTATTTCAGATGCAAATTGATATATATAGCTATATAAACCCTTTATTTGATGTTTGAAAACTGCTATTCAGAGCTCCAGCAGAATCTTGGAAAACGTCATTCTCTCAGTCTGAGAACATCAGTTTGAGACAATATTTCAGGTTAAACATAACTTTTGAAAACAGCTTCGAATAAGTGTTTCTCTTGTTTATTTCAGATGCAAATTGATATATATAGCTATATAAACCCTTTATTTGATGTTTGAAAACTGCTATTCAGAGCTCCAGCAGAATCTTAGAAAACGTCATTCTCTCGGTCTGAGAACATCAGTTTGAGACAATATTTCAGGTTAAACATAACTTTTGAAAACAGCTTCGAATAAGTGTTTCTCTTGTTTATTTCAGATGCAAATTGATATATATAGCTATATAAACCCTTTATTTGATGTTTGAAAACTGCTATTCAGAGCTCCAGCAGAATCTTAGAAAACGTCATTCTCTCAGTCTGAGAACATCAGTTTGAGACAATGTTTCAGGTTAAACATAACTTTTGAAAACAGCTTTGAATAAGTTTTTCTCTTGTTTATTTCAGATGCAAATTGATATATATAGCTATATAAATCCTTTATTTGATGTTTGAAAACTGCTATTCAGAGCTCCAGCAGAATCTTAGAAAACGTCATTCTCTCGGTCTGAGAACATCAGTTTGAGACAATATTTCAGGTTAAACATAACTTTTGAAAACAGCTTCGAATAAATGTTTCTCTTGTTTATTTCAGATGCAAATTGTTATATATAGCTATATAAACCCTTTATTTGATGTTTGAAAACTGCTATTCAGAGCTCCAGCAGAATCTTAGAAAACGTCATTCTCTCGGTCTGAGAACATCAGTTTGAGACAATATTTCAGGTTAAACATAACTTTTGAAAACAGCTTCGAATAAGTGTTTCTCTTGTTTATTTCTGATGCAAATTGATATATATAGCTGTATAAACCCTTTATTTGATGTTTGAAAACTGTTATTCAGAGCTCCAGCAGAATCTTGGAAAACGTCATTCTCTCAGCCTGTGAAGATCAGTTTGAGTCAGTATTTCATGTTAAACATAACTTTTGAAAACAGCTTTCGAATAAGTGTTTCTCTTGTTTATTTCAGATGCAAATTGATATATAAAGCTATATAAACCCTTTATTTGATGTTTGAAAACTGCTATTCAGAGCTCCAGCAGAATCTTAGAAAACGTCATTCTCTCGGTCTGAGAACATCAGTTTGAGACAATATTTCAGGTTAAACGTAACTTTTGAAAACAGCTTCGAATAAGTGTTTCTCTTGTTTATTTCTGATGCAAATTGATATATATAGCTATATAAACCCTTTATTTGATGTTTGAAAACTGTTATTCAGAGCTCCAGCAGAATCTTGGAAAACGTCATTCTCTCAGCCTGTGAAGATCAGTTTGAGTCAGTATTTCATGTTAAACATAACTTTTGAAAACAGCTTCGAATAAGTGTTTCTCTTGTTTATTTCTGATGCAAATTGATATATATAGTTATATAAACCCTTTATTTGATGTTTGAAAACTGCTATTCAGAGCTCCAGCAGAATCTTAGAAAACGTCATTCTCTCAGTCTGAGAACATCTTTTTGAGACAATATTTCAGGTTAAACATAACTTTTAAAAACAGCTTCGAATAAATGTTTCTCTTGTTTATTTCAGATGCAAATTCATATATATAGCTATATAAACCCTTTATTTGATGTTTGAAAACTGTTATTCAGAGCTCCAGCAGAATCTTGGAAAACGTCATTCTCTCAGCCTGTGAAGATCAGTTTGAGACAATGTTTCATGTTAAACATAACTTTTGAAAACAGCTTCGAATAAGTGTTTCTCTTGTTTATTTCAGATGCAAATTGATATATATAGCTATATAAATCCTTTATTTGATGTTTGAAAACTGCTATTCAGAGCTTCAGCAGAATCTTGGAAAACGTCATTCTCTCAGCCTGTGAAGATCAGTTTGAGACAATATTTCAGGTTTAACATAACTTTTGAAAACAGCTTCGAATAAATGTTTCTCTTGTTTATTTCAGATGCAAATTGTTATATATAGCTATATAAACCCTTTATTTGATGTTTGAAAACTGCTATTCAGAGCTCCAGCAGAATCTTAGAAAACGTCATTCTCTCGGTCTGAGAACATCAGTTTGAGACAATATTTCAGGTTAAACATAACTTTTGAAACCAGCTTCGAATAAGTGTTTCTCTTGTTTATTTCTGATGCAAATTGATATATATAGCTATATAAGCCCTTTATTTGATGTTTGAAAACTGCTATTCAGAGCTTCAGCAGAATCTTGGAAAACGTCATTCTCTCAGCCTGTGAAGATCAGTTTGAGACAATATTTCAGGTTAAACATAACTTTTGAAAACAGCTTCGAATAAATGTTTCTCTTGTTTATTTCAGATGCAAATTGTTATATATAGCTATATAAACCCTTTATTTGATGTTTGAAAACTGCTATTCAGAGCTCCAGCAGAATCTTAGAAAACGTCATTCTCTCGGTCTGAGAACATCAGTTTGAGACAATATTTCAGGTTAAACATAACTTTTGAAAACAGCTTCGAATAAGTGTTTCTCTTGTTTATTTCAGATGCAAATTGATATATATAGCTATATAAACCCTTTATTTGATGTTTGAAAACTGCTATTCAGAGCTTCAGCAGAATCTTGGAAAACGTCATTCTCTCAGCCTGTGAAGATCAGTTTGAGACAATATTTCAGGTTAAACATAACTTTTGAAAACAGCTTCGAATAAATGTTTCTCTTGTTTATTTCAGATGCAAATTGATATATATAGCTATATAAACCCTTTATTTGATGTTTGAAAACTGCTATTCAGAGCTCCAGCAGAATCTTAGAAAACGTCATTCTCTCGGTCTGAGAACATCAGTTTGAGACAATATTTCAGGTTAAACATAACTTTTGAAAACAGCTTCGAATAAGTGTTTCTCTTGTTTATTTCAGATGCAAATTGATATATATAGCTATATAAGCCCTTTATTTGATGTTTGAAAACTGCTATTCAGAGCTCCAGCAGAATCTTAGAAAACGTCATTCTCTCGGTCTGAGAACATCAGTTTGAGACAATATTTCAGGTTAAACATAACTTTTGAAACCAGCTTCGAATAAGTGTTTCTCTTGTTTATTTCAGATGCAAATTGATATATATAGCTATATAAACCCTTTATTTGATGTTTGAAAACTGCTATTCAGAGCTCCAGCAGAATCTTAGAAAACGTCATTCTCTCAGTCTGAGAACATCATTTTGAGACAATGTTTCAGGTTAAACATAACTTTTGAAAACAGCTTTGAATACGTTTTTCTCTTGTTTATTTCAGATGCAAATTGATATATATAGCTATATAAATCCTTTATTTGATGTTTGAAAACTGCTATTCAGAGCTCCAGCAGAATTTTAGAAAACGTCATTCTCTCAGTCTGAGAACATCAGTTTGAGACAATATTTCAGGTTAAACATAACTTTTGAAAACAGCTTCGAATAAGTGTTTCTCTTGTTTATTTCAGATGCAAATTGATATATATAGCTATATAAACCCTTTATTTGATGTTTTAAAACTGTTATTCAGAGCTCCAGCAGAATCTTGGAAAACGTCATTCTCTCAGTCTGAGAACATCAGTTTGAGACAATATTTCAGGTTAAACATAACTTTTGAAAACAGCTTCGAATAAATGTTTCTCTTGTTTATTTCAGATGCAAATTGATATATATAGCTATATAAACCCTTTATTTGATGTTTGAAAACTGCTATTCAGAGCTCCAGCAGAATCTTAGAAAACGTCATTCTCTCGGTCTGAGAACATCAGTTTGAGACAATATTTCAGGTTAAACATAACTTTTGAAAACAGCTTCGAATAAGTGTTTCTCTTGTTTATTTCTGATGCAAATTGATATATATAGCTATATAAACCCTTTATTTGATGTTTGAAAACTGCTATTCAGAGCTCCAGCAGAATCTTAGAAAACGTCATTCTCTCAGTCTGAGAACATCAGTTTGAGACAATATTTCAGGTTAAACATAACTTTTGAAAACCGTTTCGAATAAATGTTTCTCTTGTTTATTTCAGATGCAAATTGATATATATAGCTATATAAACCCTTTATTTGATGTTTGAAAACTGCTATTCAGAGCTCCAGCAGAATCTTAGAAAACGTCATTCTCTCAGTCTGAGAACATCAGTTTGAGACAATATTTCAGGTTAAACATAACTTTTGAAAACCGTTTCGAATAAATGTTTCTCTTGTTTATTTCAGATGCAAATTGATATATATAGCTATATAAACCCTTTATTTGATGTTTGAAAACTGCTATTCAGAGCTCCAGCAGAATCTTAGAAAACGTCATTCTCTCAGTCTGAGAACATCAGTTTGAGACAATGTTTCAGGTTAAACATAACTTTTGAAAACAGCTTTGAATAAGTTTTTCTCTTGTTTATTTCAGATGCAAATTGATATATATAGCTATATAAATCCTTTATTTGATGTTTGAAAACTGCTATTCAGAGCTCCAGCAGAATCTTAGAAAACGTCATTCTCTCAGTCTGAGAACATCAGTTTGAGACAATATTTCAGGTTAAACATAACTTTTGAAAACAGCTTCGAATAAGTGTTTCTCTTGTTTATTTCAGATGCAAATTGATATATATAGCTATATAAACCCTTTATTTGATGTTTGAAAACTGCTATTCAGAGCTCCAGCAGAATCTTAGAAAACGTCATTCTCTCGGTCTGAGAACATCAGTTTGAGACAATATTTCAGGTTAAACATAACTTTTGAAAACAGCTTCGAATAAGTGTTTCTCTTGTTTATTTCTGATGCAAATTGATATATATAGCTATATAAACCCTTTATTTGATGTTTGAAAACTGCTATTCAGAGCTCCAGCAGAATCTTAGAAAACGTCATTCTCTCGGTCTGAGAACATCAGTTTGAGACAATATTTCAGGTTAAACATAACTTTTGAAACCAGCTTCGAATAAGTGTTTCTCTTGTTTATTTCAGATGCAAATTGATATATATAGCTATATAAGCCCTTTATTTGATGTTTGAAAACTGCTATTCAGAGCTTCAGCAGAATCTTGGAAAACGTCATTCTCTCAGCCTGTGAAGATCAGTTTGAGACAATATTTCAGGTTAAACATAACTTTTGAAAACAGCTTCGAATAAATGTTTCTCTTGTTTATTTCAGATGCAAATTGTTATATATAGCTATATAAACCCTTTATTTGATGTTTGAAAACTGCTATTCAGAGCTTCAGCAGAATCTTGGAAAACGTCATTCTCTCAGCCTGTGAAGATCAGTTTGAGACAATATTTCAGGTTAAACATAACTTTTGAAAACAGCTTCGAATAAATGTTTCTCTTGTTTATTTCAGATGCAAATTGATATATATAGCTATATAAACCCTTTATTTGATGTTTGAAAACTGCTATTCAGAGCTCCAGCAGAATCTTAGAAAACGTCATTCTCTCGGTCTGAGAACATCAGTTTGAGACAATATTTCAGGTTAAACATAACTTTTGAAAACAGCTTCGAATAAGTGTTTCTCTTGTTTATTTCAGATGCAAATTGATATATATAGCTATATAAACCCTTTATTTGATGTTTGAAAACTGCTATTCAGAGCTTCAGCAGAATCTTGGAAAACGTCATTCTCTCAGCCTGTGAAGATCAGTTTGAGACAATATTTCAGGTTAAACATAACTTTTGAAAACAGCTTCGAATAAATGTTTCTCTTGTTTATTTCAGATGCAAATTGATATATATAGCTATATAAACCCTTTATTTTATGTTTGAAAACTGCTATTCAGAGCTCCAGCAGAATCTTAGAAAACGTCATTCTCTCGGTCTGAGAACATCAGTTTGAGACAATATTTCAGGTTAAACATAAATTTTGAAAACAGCTTCGAATAAGTGTTTCTCTTGTTTATTTCAGATGCAAATTGATATATATAGCTATATAAACCCTTTATTTGATGTTTGAAAACTGCTATTCAGAGCTCCAGCAGAATCTTAGAAAACGTCATTCTCTCAGTCTGAGAACATCAGTTTGAGACAATATTTCAGGTTAAACATAACTTTTGAAAACAGCTTCGAATAAATGTTTCTCTTGTTTATTTCAGATGCAAATTGATATATATAGCTATATAAACCCTTTATTTGATGTTTGAAAACTGCTATTCAGAGCTCCAGCAGAATCTTAGAAAACGTCATTCTCTCAGTCTGAGAACATCAGTTTGAGACAATGTTTCAGGTTAAACATAACTTTTGAAAACAGCTTTGAATAAGTTTTTCTCTTGTTTATTTCAGATGCAAATTGATATATATAGCTATATAAATCCTTTATTTGATGTTTGAAAACTGCTATTCAGAGCTTCAGCAGAATCTTGGAAAACGTCATTCTCTCAGCCTGTGAAGATCAGTTTGAGACAATATTTCAGGTTAAACATAACTTTTGAAAACAGCTTCGAATAAATGTTTCTCTTGTTTATTTCAGATGCAAATTGATATATATAGCTATATAAACCCTTTATTTGATGTTTGAAAACTGCTATTCAGAGCTCCAGCAGAATCTTAGAAAACGTCATTCTCTCAGTCTGAGAACATCAGTTTGAGACAATGTTTCAGGTTAAACATAACTTTTGAAAACAGCTTTGAATAAGTTTTTCTCTTGTTTATTTCAGATGCAAATTGATATATATAGCTATATAAATCCTTTATTTGATGTTTGAAAACTGCTATTCAGAGCTTCAGCAGAATCTTGGAAAACGTCATTCTCTCAGCCTGTGAAGATCAGTTTGAGACAGTATTTCATGTTAAACATAACTTTTGAAAACAGCTTCGAATAAGTGTTTCTCTTGTTTATTTCAGATGCAAATTGATATATATAGCTATATAAACCCTTTATTTGATGTTTGAAAACTGCTATTCAGAGCTCCAGCAGAATCTTAGAAAACGTCATTCTCTCGGTCTGAGAACATCAGTTTGAGACAATATTTCAGGTTAAACATAACTTTTGAAAACAGCTTCGAATAAGTGTTTCTCTTGTTTATTTCTGATGCAAATTGATATATATAGCTATATAAACCCTTTATTTGATGTTTGAAAACTGCTATTCAGAGCTCCAGCAGAATCTTAGAAAACGTCATTCTCTCGGTCTGAGAACATCAGTTTGAGACAATATTTCAGGTTAAACATAACTTTTGAAACCAGCTTCGAATAAGTGTTTCTCTTGTTTATTTCAGATGCAAATTGATATATATAGCTATATAAGCCCTTTATTTGATGTTTGAAAACTGCTATTCAGAGCTTCAGCAGAATCTTGGAAAACGTCATTCTCTCAGCCTGTGAAGATCAGTTTGAGACAATATTTCAGGTTAAACATAACTTTTGAAAACAGCTTCGAATAAATGTTTCTCTTGTTTATTTCAGATGCAAATTGTTATATATAGCTATATAAACCCTTTATTTGATGTTTGAAAACTGCTATTCAGAGCTCCAGCAGAATCTTAGAAAACGTCATTCTCTCAGTCTGAGAACATCAGTTTGAGACAATATTTCAGGTTAAACATAACTTTTGAAAACAGCTTCGAATAAGTGTTTCTCTTGTTTATTTCAGATGCAAATTGATATATATAGCTATATAAACCCTTTATTTGATGTTTTAAAACTGTTATTCAGAGCTCCAGCAGAATCTTGGAAAACGTCATTCTCTCAGTCTGAGAAGATCAGTTTGAGACAATATTTCAGGTTAAACATAACTTTTGAAAACAGCTTCGAATAAATGTTTCTCTTGTTTATTTCAGATGCAAATTGATATATATAGCTATATAAATCCTTTATTTGATGTTTGAAAACTGCTATTCAGAGCTTCAGCAGAATCTTGGAAAACGTCATTCTCTCAGCCTGTGAAGATCAGTTTGAGACAGTATTTCATGTTAAACATAACTTTTGAAAACAGCTTCGAATAACTGTTTCTCTTGTTTATTTCAGATGCAAATTGATATATATAGCTATATAAACCCTTTATTTGATGTTTGAAAACTGCTATTCAGAGCTCCAGCAGAATCTTAGAAAACGTCATTCTCTCGGTCTGAGAACATCAGTTTGAGACAATATTTCAGGTTAAACATAACTTTTGAAAACAGCTTCGAATAAGTGTTTCTCTTGTTTATGTCTGATGCAAATTGATATATATAGCTATATAAACCCTTTATTTGATGTTTGAAAACTGCTATTCAGAGCTCCAGCAGAATCTTAGAAAACGTCATTCTCTCAGTCTGAGAACATCAGTTTGAGACAATATTTCAGGTTAAACATAACTTTTGAAAACAGCTTCGAATAAGTGTTTCTCTTGTTTATTTCAGATGCAAATTGATATATATAGCTATATAAACCCTTTATTTGATGTTTGAAAACTGCTATTCAGAGCTCCAGCAGAATCTTAGAAAACGTCATTCTCTCGGTCTGAGAACATCAGTTTGAGACAATATTTCAGGTTAAACATAACTTTTGAAAACAGCTTCGAATAAGTGTTTCTCTTGTTTATTTCTGATGCAAATTGATATATATAGCTATATAAACCCTTTATTTGATGTTTGAAAACTGCTATTCAGAGCTTCAGCAGAATCTTAGAAAACGTCATTCTCTCGGTCTGAGAACATCAGTTTGAGACAATATTTCAGGTTAAACATAACTTTTGAAAACAGCTTCGAATAAGTGTTTCTCTTGTTTATTTCAGATGCAAATTGATATATATAGCTATATAAACCCTTTATTTGATGTTTGAAAACTGCTATTCAGAGCTTCAGCAGAATCTTGGAAAACGTCATTCTCTCAGCCTGTGAAGATCAGTTTGAGACAATATTTCAGGTTAAACATAACTTTTGAAAACAGCTTCGAATAAATGTTTCTCTTGTTTATTTCAGATGCAAATTGATATATATAGCTATATAAATCCTTTATTTGATGTTTGAAAACTGCTATTCAGAGCTTCAGCAGAATCTTGGAAAACGTCATTCTCTCAGCCTGTGAAGATCAGTTTGAGACAGTATTTCATGTTAAACATAACTTTTGAAAACAGCTTCGAATAACTGTTTCTCTTGTTTATTTCAGATGCAAATTGATATATATAGCTATATAAACCCTTTATTTGATGTTTGAAAACTGCTATTCAGAGCTCCAGCAGAATCTTAGAAAACGTCATTCTCTCGGTCTGAGAACATCAGTTTGAGACAATATTTCAGGTTAAACATAACTTTTGAAAACAGCTTCGAATAAGTGTTTCTCTTGTTTATGTCTGATGCAAATTGATATATATAGCTATATAAACCCTTTATTTGATGTTTGAAAACTGCTATTCAGAGCTCCAGCAGAATCTTAGAAAACGTCATTCTCTCAGTCTGAGAACATCAGTTTGAGACAATATTTCAGGTTAAACATAACTTTTGAAAACAGCTTCGAATAAGTGTTTCTCTTGTTTATTTCAGATGCAAATTGATATATATAGCTATATAAACCCTTTATTTGATGTTTGAAAACTGCTATTCAGAGCTCCAGCAGAATCTTAGAAAACGTCATTCTCTCGGTCTGAGAACATCAGTTTGAGACAATATTTCAGGTTAAACATAACTTTTGAAAACAGCTTCGAATAAGTGTTTCTCTTGTTTATTTCTGATGCAAATTGATATATATAGCTATATAAACCCTTTATTTGATGTTTGAAAACTGCTATTCAGAGCTTCAGCAGAATCTTAGAAAACGTCATTCTCTCGGTCTGAGAACATCAGTTTGAGACAATATTTCAGGTTAAACATAACTTTTGAAAACAGCTTCGAATAAGTGTTTCTCTTGTTTATTTCAGATGCAAATTGATATATATAGCTATATAAACCCTTTATTTGATGTTTGAAAACTGCTATTCAGAGCTTCAGCAGAATCTTGGAAAACGTCATTCTCTCAGCCTGTGAAGATCAGTTTGAGACAATATTTCAGGTTAAACATAACTTTTGAAAACAGCTTCGAATAAATGTTTCTCTTGTTTATTTCAGATGCAAATTGATATATATAGCTATATAAACCCTTTATTTGATGTTTGAAAACTGCTATTCAGAGCTCCAGCAGAATCTTAGAAAACGTCATTCTCTCGGTCTGAGAACATCAGTTTGAGACAATGTTTCAGGTTAAACATAAATTTTGAAAACAGCTTCGAATAAGTGTTTCTCTTGTTTATTTCAGATGCAAATTGATATATATAGCTATATAAACCCTTTATTTGATGTTTGAAAACTGCTATTCAGAGCTCCAGCAGAATCTTAGAAAACGTCATTCTCTCAGTCTGAGAACATCAGTTTGAGACAATATTTCAGGTTAAACATAACTTTTGAAAACAGCTTCGAATAAATGTTTCTCTTGTTTATTTCAGATGCAAATTGATATATATAGCTATATAAACCCTTTATTTGATGTTTGAAAACTGCTATTCAGAGCTCCAGCAGAATCTTAGAAAACGTCATTCTCTCAGTCTGAGAACATCAGTTTGAGACAATGTTTCAGGTTAAACATAACTTTTGAAAACAGCTTTGAATAAGTTTTTCTCTTGTTTATTTCAGATGCAAATTGATATATATAGCTATATAAATCCTTTATTTGATGTTTGAAAACTGCTATTCAGAGCTTCAGCAGAATCTTGGAAAACGTCATTCTCTCAGCCTGTGAAGATCAGTTTGAGACAATATTTCAGGTTAAACATAACTTTTGAAAACAGCTTCGAATAAATGTTTCTCTTGTTTATTTCAGATGCAAATTGTTATATATAGCTATATAAACCCTTTATTTGATGTTTGAAAACTGCTATTCAGAGCTCCAGCAGAATCTTAGAAAACGTCATTCTCTCGGTCTGAGAACATCAGTTTGAGACAATATTTCAGGTTAAACATAACTTTTGAAAACAGCTTCGAATAAGTGTTTCTCTTGTTTATTTCTGATGCAAATTGATATATATAGCTATATAAACCCTTTATTTGATGTTTGAAAACTGTTATTCAGAGCTCCAGCAGAATCTTAGAAAACGTCATTCTCTCAGTCTGAGAACATCAGTTTGAGACAATATTTCAGGTTAAACATAACTTTTGAAAACAGCTTCGAATAAGTGTTTCTCTTGTTTATTTCAGATGCAAATTGATATATATAGCTATATAAACCCTTTATTTGATGTTTGAAAACTGCTATTCAGAGCTCCAGCAGAATCTTGGAAAATGTCATTCTCTCAGTCTGAGAAGATCAGTTTGAGACAATATTTCAGGTTAAACATAACTTTTGAAAACAGCTTCGAATAAATGTTTCTCTTGTTTATTTCAGATGCAAATTGATATATATAGCTATATAAACCCTTTATTTGATGTTTGAAAACTGCTATTCAGAGCTCCAGCAGAATCTTAGAAAACGTCATTCTCTCAGTCTGAGAACATCAGTTTGAGACAATGTTTCAGGTTAAACATAACTTTTGAAAACAGCTTTGAATAAGTTTTTCTCTTGTTTATTTCAGATGCAAATTGATATATATAGCTATATAAATCCTTTATTTGATGTTTGAAAACTGCTATTCAGAGCTTCAGCAGAATCTTGGAAAACGTCATTCTCTCAGCCTGTGAAGATCAGTTTGAGACAGTATTTCATGTTAAACATAACTTTTGAAAACAGCTTCGAATAAGTGTTTCTCTTGTTTATTTCAGATGCAAATTGATATATATAGCTATATAAACCCTTTATTTGATGTTTGAAAACTGCTATTCAGAGCTCCAGCAGAATCTTAGAAAACGTCATTCTCTCGGTCTGAGAACATCAGTTTGAGACAATATTTCAGGTTAAACATAACTTTTGAAAACAGCTTCGAATAAGTGTTTCTCTTGTTTATTTCTGATGCAAATTGATATATATAGCTATATAAACCCTTTATTTGATGTTTGAAAACTGCTATTCAGAGCTCCAGCAGAATCTTAGAAAACGTCATTCTCTCGGTCTGAGAACATCAGTTTGAGACAATATTTCAGGTTAAACATAACTTTTGAAACCAGCTTCGAATAAGTGTTTCTCTTGTTTATTTCAGATGCAAATTGATATATATAGCTATATAAACCCTTTATTTGATGTTTTAAAACTGTTATTCAGAGCTCCAGCAGAATCTTGGAAAACGTCATTCTCTCAGTCTGAGAAGATCAGTTTGAGACAATATTTCAGGTTAAACATAACTTTTGAAAACAGCTTCGAATAAATGTTTCTCTTGTTTATTTCAGATGCAAATTGATATATATAGCTATATAAATCCTTTATTTGATGTTTGAAAACTGCTATTCAGAGCTTCAGCAGAATCTTGGAAAACGTCATTCTCTCAGCCTGTGAAGATC
This sequence comes from Callionymus lyra, assembly GCF_982586985.1. NCBI lineage: Eukaryota > Metazoa > Chordata > Actinopteri > Syngnathiformes > Callionymidae > Callionymus > Callionymus lyra. The sequence continues at coordinate 402,145 of NW_028258554.1, forward strand.
AGTTTGAGACAGTATTTCATGTTAAACATAACTTTTGAAAACAGCTTCGAATAAGTGTTTCTCTTGTTTATTTCAGATGCAAATTGATATATATAGCTATATAAACCCTTTATTTGATGTTTGAAAACTGCTATTCAGAGCTCCAGCAGAATCTTAGAAAACGTCATTCTCTCGGTCTGAGAACATCAGTTTGAGACAATATTTCAGGTTAAACATAACTTTTGAAAACAGCTTCGAATAAGTGTTTCTCTTGTTTATTTCTGATGCAAATTGATATATATAGCTATATAAACCCTTTATTTGATGTTTGAAAACTGCTATTCAGAGCTCCAGCAGAATCTTAGAAAACGTCATTCTCTCAGTCTGAGAACATCAGTTTGAGACAATATTTCAGGTTAAACATAACTTTTGAAAACAGCTTCGAATAAGTGTTTCTCTTGTTTATTTCAGATGCAAATTGATATATATAGCTATATAAACCCTTTATTTGATGTTTGAAAACTGCTATTCAGAGCTCCAGCAGAATCTTAGAAAACGTCATTCTCTCGGTCTGAGAACATCAGTTTGAGACAATATTTCAGGTTAAACATAACTTTTGAAAACAGCTTCGAATAAGTGTTTCTCTTGTTTATTTCTGATGCAAATTGATATATATAGCTATATAAACCCTTTATTTGATGTTTGAAAACTGCTATTCAGAGCTCCAGCAGAATCTTAGAAAACGTCATTCTCTCGGTCTGAGAACATCAGTTTGAGACAATATTTCAGGTTAAACATAACTTTTGAAACCAGCTTCGAATAAGTGTTTCTCTTGTTTATTTCAGATGCAAATTGATATATATAGCTATATAAGCCCTTTATTTGATGTTTGAAAACTGCTATTCAGAGCTTCAGCAGAATCTTGGAAAACGTCATTCTCTCAGCCTGTGAAGATCAGTTTGAGACAATATTTCAGGTTAAACATAACTTTTGAAAACAGCTTCGAATAAATGTTTCTCTTGTTTATTTCAGATGCAAATTGTTATATATAGCTATATAAACCCTTTATTTGATGTTTGAAAACTGCTATTCAGAGCTTCAGCAGAATCTTGGAAAACGTCATTCTCTCAGCCTGTGAAGATCAGTTTGAGACAATATTTCAGGTTAAACATAACTTTTGAAAACAGCTTCGAATAAATGTTTCTCTTGTTTATTTCAGATGCAAATTGATATATATAGCTATATAAACCCTTTATTTGATGTTTGAAAACTGCTATTCAGAGCTCCAGCAGAATCTTAGAAAACGTCATTCTCTCGGTCTGAGAACATCAGTTTGAGACAATATTTCAGGTTAAACATAAATTTTGAAAACAGCTTCGAATAAGTGTTTCTCTTGTTTATTTCAGATGCAAATTGATATATATAGCTATATAAACCCTTTATTTGATGTTTGAAAACTGCTATTCAGAGCTCCAGCAGAATCTTAGAAAACGTCATTCTCTCAGTCTGAGAACATCAGTTTGAGACAATATTTCAGGTTAAACATAACTTTTGAAAACAGCTTCGAATAAATGTTTCTCTTGTTTATTTCAGATGCAAATTGATATATATAGCTATATAAACCCTTTATTTGATGTTTGAAAACTGCTATTCAGAGCTCCAGCAGAATCTTAGAAAACGTCATTCTCTCAGTCTGAGAACATCAGTTTGAGACAATGTTTCAGGTTAAACATAACTTTTGAAAACAGCTTTGAATAAGTTTTTCTCTTGTTTATTTCAGATGCAAATTGATATATATAGCTATATAAATCCTTTATTTGATGTTTGAAAACTGCTATTCAGAGCTTCAGCAGAATCTTGGAAAACGTCATTCTCTCAGCCTGTGAAGATCAGTTTGAGACAATATTTCAGGTTAAACATAACTTTTGAAAACAGCTTCGAATAAATGTTTCTCTTGTTTATTTCAGATGCAAATTGTTATATATAGCTATATAAACCCTTTATTTGATGTTTGAAAACTGCTATTCAGAGCTCCAGCAGAATCTTAGAAAACGTCATTCTCTCGGTCTGAGAACATCAGTTTGAGACAATATTTCAGGTTAAACATAACTTTTGAAAACAGCTTCGAATAAGTGTTTCTCTTGTTTATTTCTGATGCAAATTGATATATATAGCTATATAAACCCTTTATTTGATGTTTGAAAACTGTTATTCAGAGCTCCAGCAGAATCTTGGAAAACGTCATTCTCTCAGCCTGTGAAGATCAGTTTGAGACAGTATTTCATGTTAAACATAACTTTTGAAAACAGCTTCGAATAAGTGTTTCTCTTGTTTATTTCAGATGCAAATTGATATATATAGCTATATAAACCCTTTATTTGATGTTTGAAAACTGCTATTCAGAGCTCCAGCAGAATCTTAGAAAACGTCATTCTCTCGGTCTGAGAACATCAGTTTGAGACAATATTTCAGGTTAAACATAACTTTTGAAACCAGCTTCGAATAAGTGTTTCTCTTGTTTATTTCAGATGCAAATTGATATATATAGCTATATAAGCCCTTTATTTGATGTTTGAAAACTGCTATTCAGAGCTTCAGCAGAATCTTAGAAAACGTCATTCTCTCGGTCTGAGAACATCAGTTTGAGACAATATTTCAGGTTAAACATAACTTTTGAAAACAGCTTCGAATAAGTGTTTCTCTTGTTTATTTCAGATGCAAATTGATATATATAGCTATATAAACCCTTTATTTGATGTTTGAAAACTGCTATTCAGAGCTTCAGCAGAATCTTGGAAAACGTCATTCTCTCAGCCTGTGAAGATCAGTTTGAGACAATATTTCAGGTTAAACATAACTTTTGAAAACAGCTTCGAATAAATGTTTCTCTTGTTTATTTCAGATGCAAATTGATATATATAGCTATATAAACCCTTTATTTGATGTTTGAAAACTGCTATTCAGAGCTCCAGCAGAATCTTAGAAAACGTCATTCTCTCGGTCTGAGAACATCAGTTTGAGACAATGTTTCAGGTTAAACATAAATTTTGAAAACAGCTTCGAATAAGTGTTTCTCTTGTTTATTTCAGATGCAAATTGATATATATAGCTATATAAACCCTTTATTTGATGTTTGAAAACTGCTATTCAGAGCTCCAGCAGAATCTTAGAAAACGTCATTCTCTCAGTCTGAGAACATCAGTTTGAGACAATATTTCAGGTTAAACATAACTTTTGAAAACAGCTTCGAATAAATGTTTCTCTTGTTTATTTCAGATGCAAATTGATATATATAGCTATATAAACCCTTTATTTGATGTTTGAAAACTGCTATTCAGAGCTCCAGCAGAATCTTAGAAAACGTCATTCTCTCAGTCTGAGAACATCAGTTTGAGACAATGTTTCAGGTTAAACATAACTTTTGAAAACAGCTTTGAATAAGTTTTTCTCTTGTTTATTTCAGATGCAAATTGATATATATAGCTATATAAATCCTTTATTTGATGTTTGAAAACTGCTATTCAGAGCTTCAGCAGAATCTTGGAAAACGTCATTCTCTCAGCCTGTGAAGATCAGTTTGAGACAATATTTCAGGTTAAACATAACTTTTGAAAACAGCTTCGAATAAATGTTTCTCTTGTTTATTTCAGATGCAAATTGTTATATATAGCTATATAAACCCTTTATTTGATGTTTGAAAACTGCTATTCAGAGCTCCAGCAGAATCTTAGAAAACGTCATTCTCTCGGTCTGAGAACATCAGTTTGAGACAATATTTCAGGTTAAACATAACTTTTGAAAACAGCTTCGAATAAGTGTTTCTCTTGTTTATTTCTGATGCAAATTGATATATATAGCTATATAAACCCTTTATTTGATGTTTGAAAACTGTTATTCAGAGCTCCAGCAGAATCTTAGAAAACGTCATTCTCTCAGTCTGAGAACATCAGTTTGAGACAATATTTCAGGTTAAACATAACTTTTGAAAACAGCTTCGAATAAGTGTTTCTCTTGTTTATTTCAGATGCAAATTGATATATATAGCTATATAAACCCTTTATTTGATGTTTGAAAACTGCTATTCAGAGCTCCAGCAGAATCTTGGAAAATGTCATTCTCTCAGTCTGAGAAGATCAGTTTGAGACAATATTTCAGGTTAAACATAACTTTTGAAAACAGCTTCGAATAAATGTTTCTCTTGTTTATTTCAGATGCAAATTGATATATATAGCTATATAAACCCTTTATTTGATGTTTGAAAACTGCTATTCAGAGCTCCAGCAGAATCTTAGAAAACGTCATTCTCTCAGTCTGAGAACATCAGTTTGAGACAATGTTTCAGGTTAAACATAACTTTTGAAAACAGCTTTGAATAAGTTTTTCTCTTGTTTATTTCAGATGCAAATTGATATATATAGCTATATAAATCCTTTATTTGATGTTTGAAAACTGCTATTCAGAGCTTCAGCAGAATCTTGGAAAACGTCATTCTCTCAGCCTGTGAAGATCAGTTTGAGACAGTATTTCATGTTAAACATAACTTTTGAAAACAGCTTCGAATAAGTGTTTCTCTTGTTTATTTCAGATGCAAATTGATATATATAGCTATATAAACCCTTTATTTGATGTTTGAAAACTGCTATTCAGAGCTCCAGCAGAATCTTAGAAAACGTCATTCTCTCGGTCTGAGAACATCAGTTTGAGACAATATTTCAGGTTAAACATAACTTTTGAAAACAGCTTCGAATAAGTGTTTCTCTTGTTTATTTCTGATGCAAATTGATATATATAGCTATATAAACCCTTTATTTGATGTTTGAAAACTGCTATTCAGAGCTCCAGCAGAATCTTAGAAAACGTCATTCTCTCGGTCTGAGAACATCAGTTTGAGACAATATTTCAGGTTAAACATAACTTTTGAAACCAGCTTCGAATAAGTGTTTCTCTTGTTTATTTCAGATGCAAATTGATATATATAGCTATATAAACCCTTTATTTGATGTTTTAAAACTGTTATTCAGAGCTCCAGCAGAATCTTGGAAAACGTCATTCTCTCAGTCTGAGAAGATCAGTTTGAGACAATATTTCAGGTTAAACATAACTTTTGAAAACAGCTTCGAATAAATGTTTCTCTTGTTTATTTCAGATGCAAATTGATATATATAGCTATATAAATCCTTTATTTGATGTTTGAAAACTGCTATTCAGAGCTTCAGCAGAATCTTGGAAAACGTCATTCTCTCAGCCTGTGAAGATCAGTCTGAGACAGTATTTCATGTTAAACATAACTTTTGAAAACAGCTTCGAATAAGTGTTTCTCTTGTTTATTTCAGATGCAAATTGATATATATAGCTATATAAACCCTTTATTTGATGTTTGAAAACTGCTATTCAGAGCTCCAGCAGAATCTTAGAAAACGTCATTCTCTCGGTCTGAGAACATCAGTTTGAGACAATATTTCAGGTTAAACATAACTTTTGAAAACAGCTTCGAATAAGTGTTTCTCTTGTTTATTTCTGATGCAAATTGATATATATAGCTATATAAACCCTTTATTTGATGTTTGAAAACTGCTATTCAGAGCTCCAGCAGAATCTTAGAAAACGTCATTCTCTCAGTCTGAGAACATCAGTTTGAGACAATATTTCAGGTTAAACATAACTTTTGAAAACAGCTTCGAATAAGTGTTTCTCTTGTTTATTTCAGATGCAAATTGATATATATAGCTATATAAACCCTTTATTTGATGTTTGAAAACTGCTATTCAGAGCTCCAGCAGAATCTTAGAAAACGTCATTCTCTCGGTCTGAGAACATCAGTTTGAGACAATATTTCAGGTTAAACATAACTTTTGAAAACAGCTTCGAATAAGTGTTTCTCTTGTTTATTTCTGATGCAAATTGATATATATAGCTATATAAACCCTTTATTTGATGTTTGAAAACTGCTATTCAGAGCTCCAGCAGAATCTTAGAAAACGTCATTCTCTCGGTCTGAGAACATCAGTTTGAGACAATATTTCAGGTTAAACATAACTTTTGAAACCAGCTTCGAATAAGTGTTTCTCTTGTTTATTTCAGATGCAAATTGATATATATAGCTATATAAGCCCTTTATTTGATGTTTGAAAACTGCTATTCAGAGCTTCAGCAGAATCTTGGAAAACGTCATTCTCTCAGCCTGTGAAGATCAGTTTGAGACAATATTTCAGGTTAAACATAACTTTTGAAAACAGCTTCGAATAAATGTTTCTCTTGTTTATTTCAGATGCAAATTGTTATATATAGCTATATAAACCCTTTATTTGATGTTTGAAAACTGCTATTCAGAGCTTCAGCAGAATCTTGGAAAACGTCATTCTCTCAGCCTGTGAAGATCAGTTTGAGACAATATTTCAGGTTAAACATAACTTTTGAAAACAGCTTCGAATAAATGTTTCTCTTGTTTATTTCAGATGCAAATTGATATATATAGCTATATAAACCCTTTATTTGATGTTTGAAAACTGCTATTCAGAGCTCCAGCAGAATCTTAGAAAACGTCATTCTCTCGGTCTGAGAACATCAGTTTGAGACAATATTTCAGGTTAAACATAAATTTTGAAAACAGCTTCGAATAAGTGTTTCTCTTGTTTATTTCAGATGCAAATTGATATATATAGCTATATAAACCCTTTATTTGATGTTTGAAAACTGCTATTCAGAGCTCCAGCAGAATCTTAGAAAACGTCATTCTCTCAGTCTGAGAACATCAGTTTGAGACAATATTTCAGGTTAAACATAACTTTTGAAAACAGCTTCGAATAAATGTTTCTCTTGTTTATTTCAGATGCAAATTGATATATATAGCTATATAAACCCTTTATTTGATGTTTGAAAACTGCTATTCAGAGCTCCAGCAGAATCTTAGAAAACGTCATTCTCTCAGTCTGAGAACATCAGTTTGAGACAATGTTTCAGGTTAAACATAACTTTTGAAAACAGCTTTGAATAAGTTTTTCTCTTGTTTATTTCAGATGCAAATTGATATATATAGCTATATAAATCCTTTATTTGATGTTTGAAAACTGCTATTCAGAGCTTCAGCAGAATCTTGGAAAACGTCATTCTCTCAGCCTGTGAAGATCAGTTTGAGACAATATTTCAGGTTAAACATAACTTTTGAAAACAGCTTCGAATAAATGTTTCTCTTGTTTATTTCAGATGCAAATTGTTATATATAGCTATATAAACCCTTTATTTGATGTTTGAAAACTGCTATTCAGAGCTCCAGCAGAATCTTAGAAAACGTCATTCTCTCGGTCTGAGAACATCAGTTTGAGACAATATTTCAGGTTAAACATAACTTTTGAAAACAGCTTCGAATAAGTGTTTCTCTTGTTTATTTCTGATGCAAATTGATATATATAGCTATATAAACCCTTTATTTGATGTTTGAAAACTGTTATTCAGAGCTCCAGCAGAATCTTGGAAAACGTCATTCTCTCAGCCTGTGAAGATCAGTTTGAGACAGTATTTCATGTTAAACATAACTTTTGAAAACAGCTTCGAATAAGTGTTTCTCTTGTTTATTTCAGATGCAAATTGATATATATAGCTATATAAACCCTTTATTTGATGTTTGAAAACTGCTATTCAGAGCTCCAGCAGAATCTTAGAAAACGTCATTCTCTCGGTCTGAGAACATCAGTTTGAGACAATATTTCAGGTTAAACATAACTTTTGAAACCAGCTTCGAATAAGTGTTTCTCTTGTTTATTTCAGATGCAAATTGATATATATAGCTATATAAGCCCTTTATTTGATGTTTGAAAACTGCTATTCAGAGCTTCAGCAGAATCTTGGAAAACGTCATTCTCTCAGCCTGTGAAGATCAGTTTGAGACAATATTTCAGGTTAAACATAACTTTTGAAAACAGCTTCGAATAAATGTTTCTCTTGTTTATTTCAGATGCAAATTGTTATATATAGCTATATAAACCCTTTATTTGATGTTTGAAAACTGCTATTCAGAGCTCCAGCAGAATCTTAGAAAACGTCATTCTCTCAGTCTGAGAACATCAGTTTGAGACAATATTTCAGGTTAAACATAACTTTTGAAAACAGCTTCGAATAAGTGTTTCTCTTGTTTATTTCAGATGCAAATTGATATATATAGCTATATAAACCCTTTATTTGATGTTTTAAAACTGTTATTCAGAGCTCCAGCAGAATCTTGGAAAACGTCATTCTCTCAGTCTGAGAAGATCAGTTTGAGACAATATTTCAGGTTAAACATAACTTTTGAAAACAGCTTCGAATAAATGTTTCTCTTGTTTATTTCAGATGCAAATTGATATATATAGCTATATAAACCCTTTATTTGATGTTTGAAAACTGCTATTCAGAGCTCCAGCAGAATCTTAGAAAACGTCATTCTCTCAGTCTGAGAACATCAGTTTGAGACAATGTTTCAGGTTAAACATAACTTTTGAAAACAGCTTTGAATAAGTTTTTCTCTTGTTTATTTCAGATGCAAATTGATATATATAGCTATATAAACCCTTTATTTGATGTTTGAAAACTGCTATTCAGAGCTCCAGCAGAATCTTAGAAAACGTCATTCTCTCGGTCTGAGAACATCAGTTTGAGACAATATTTCAGGTTAAACATAACTTTTGAAAACAGCTTCGAATAAATGTTTCTCTTGTTTATTTCAGATGCAAATTGTTATATATAGCTATATAAACCCTTTATTTGATGTTTGAAAACTGCTATTCAGAGCTCCAGCAGAATCTTAGAAAACGTCATTCTCTCGGTCTGAGAACATCAGTTTGAGACAATATTTCAGGTTAAACATAACTTTTGAAAACAGCTTCGAATAAGTGTTTCTCTTGTTTATTTCAGATGCAAATTGATATATATAGCTATATAAACCCTTTATTTGATGTTTGAAAACTGCTATTCAGAGCTTCAGCAGAATCTTGGAAAACGTCATTCTCTCAGCCTGTGAAGATCAGTTTGAGACAATATTTCAGGTTAAACATAACTTTTGAAAACAGCTTCGAATAAATGTTTCTCTTGTTTATTTCAGATGCAAATTGATATATATAGCTATATAAACCCTTTATTTGATGTTTGAAAACTGCTATTCAGAGCTCCAGCAGAATCTTAGAAAACGTCATTCTCTCGGTCTGAGAACATCAGTTTGAGACAATATTTCAGGTTAAACATAAATTTTGAAACCAGCTTCGAATAAGTGTTTCTCTTGTTTATTTCAGATGCAAATTGATATATATAGCTATATAAACCCTTTATTTGATGTTTGAAAACTGCTATTCAGAGCTCCAGCAGAATCTTAGAAAACGTCATTCTCTCAGTCTGAGAACATCAGTTTGAGACAATATTTCAGGTTAAACATAACTTTTGAAAACAGCTTCGAATAAATGTTTCTCTTGTTTATTTCAGATGCAAATTGATATATATAGCTATATAAACCCTTTATTTGATGTTTGAAAACTGCTATTCAGAGCTCCAGCAGAATCTTAGAAAACGTCATTCTCTCAGTCTGAGAACATCAGTTTGAGACAATGTTTCAGGTTAAACATAACTTTTGAAAACAGCTTTGAATAAGTTTTTCTCTTGTTTATTTCAGATGCAAATTGATATATATAGCTATATAAATCCTTTATTTGATGTTTGAAAACTGCTATTCAGAGCTCCAGCAGAATCTTAGAAAACGTCATTCTCTCGGTCTGAGAACATCAGTTTGAGACAATATTTCAGGTTAAACATAACTTTTGAAAACAGCTTCGAATAAATGTTTCTCTTGTTTATTTCAGATGCAAATTGTTATATATAGCTATATAAACCCTTTATTTGATGTTTGAAAACTGCTATTCAGAGCTCCAGCAGAATCTTAGAAAACGTCATTCTCTCGGTCTGAGAACATCAGTTTGAGACAATATTTCAGGTTAAACATAACTTTTGAAAACAGCTTCGAATAAGTGTTTCTCTTGTTTATTTCTGATGCAAATTGATATATATAGCTATATAAACCCTTTATTTGATGTTTGAAAACTGTTATTCAGAGCTCCAGCAGAATCTTGGAAAACGTCATTCTCTCAGCCTGTGAAGATCAGTTTGAGTCAGTATTTCATGTTAAACATAACTTTTGAAAACAGCTTCGAATAAGTGTTTCTCTTGTTTATTTCAGATGCAAATTGATATATAAAGCTATATAAACCCTTTATTTGATGTTTGAAAACTGCTATTCAGAGCTCCAGCAGAATCTTAGAAAACGTCATTCTCTGGGTCTGAGAACATCAGTTTGAGACAATATTTCAGGTTAAACATAACTTTTGAAAACAGCTTCGAATAAGTGTTTCTCTTGTTTATTTCTGATGCAAATTGATATATATAGCTATATAAACCCTTTATTTGATGTTTGAAAACTGTTATTCAGAGCTCCAGCAGAATCTTGGAAAACGTCATTCTCTCAGCCTGTGAAGATCAGTTTGAGTCAGTATTTCATGTTAAACATAACTTTTGAAAACAGCTTCGAATAAGTGTTTCTCTTGTTTATTTCTGATGCAAATTGATATATATAGTTATATAAACCCTTTATTTGATGTTTGAAAACTGCTATTCAGAGCTCCAGCAGAATCTTAGAAAACGTCATTCTCTCAGTCTGAGAACATCAGTTTGAGACAATATTTCAGGTTAAACATAACTTTTAAAAACAGCTTCGAATAAATGTTTCTCTTGTTTATTTCAGATGCAAATTGATATATATAGCTATATAAATCCTTTATTTGATGTTTGAAAACTGCTATTCAGAGCTTCAGCAGAATCTTGGAAAACGTCATTCTCTCAGCCTGTGAAGATCAGTTTGAGACAATATTTCAGGTTTAACATAACTTTTGAAAACAGCTTCGAATAAATGTTTCTCTTGTTTATTTCAGATGCAAATTGTTATATATAGCTATATAAACCCTTTATTTGATGTTTGAAAACTGCTATTCAGAGCTCCAGCAGAATCTTAGAAAACGTCATTCTCTCGGTCTGAGAACATCAGTTTGAGACAATATTTCAGGTTAAACATAACTTTTGAAACCAGCTTCGAATAAGTGTTTCTCTTGTTTATTTCTGATGCAAATTGATATATATAGCTATATAAGCCCTTTATTTGATGTTTGAAAACTGCTATTCAGAGCTTCAGCAGAATCTTGGAAAACGTCATTCTCTCAGCCTGTGAAGATCAGTTTGAGACAATATTTCAGGTTTAACATAACTTTTGAAAACAGCTTCGAATAAATGTTTCTCTTGTTTATTTCAGATGCAAATTGTTATATATAGCTATATAAACCCTTTATTTGATGTTTGAAAACTGCTATTCAGAGCTCCAGCAGAATCTTAGAAAACGTCATTCTCTCAGTCTGAGAACATCAGTTTGAGACAATATTTCAGGTTAAACATAACTTTTGAAAACAGCTTCGAATAAGTGTTTCTCTTGTTTATTTCAGATGCAAATTGATATATATAGTTATATAAACCCTTTATTTGATGTTTTAAAACTGTTATTCAGAGCTCCAGTAGAATCTTGGAAAACGTCATTCTCTCAGTCTGAGAAGATCAGTTTGAGACAATATTTCAGGTTAAACATAACTTTTGAAAACAGCTTCGAATAAGTGTTTCTCTTGTTTATTTCAGATGCAAATTGATATATATAGCTATATAAACTCTTTATTTGATGTTTGAAAACTGCTATTCAGAGCTCCAGCAGAATCTTAGAAAACGTCATTCTCTCAGTCTGAGAACATCAGTTTGAGACAATATTTCAGGTTAAACATAACTTTTGAAAACAGCTTTGAATAAGTTTTTCTCTTGTTTATTTCAGATGCAAATTGATATATATAGCTATATAAATCCTTTATTTGATGTTTGAAAACTGCTATTCAGAGCTTCAGCAGAATCTTGGAAAACGTCATTCTCTCAGCCTGTGAAGATCAGTTTGAGACAATATTTCAGGTTAAACATAACTTTTGAAAACAGCTTCGAATAAATGTTTCTCTTGTTTATTTCAGATGCAAATTGATATATATAGCTATATAAACCCTTTATTTGATGTTTGAAAACTGCTATTCAGAGCTCCAGCAGAATCTTAGAAAACGTCATTCTCTCGGTCTGAGAACATCAGTTTGAGACAATATTTCAGGTTAAACATAACTTTTGAAAACAGCTTCGAATAAGTGTTTCTCTTGTTTATTTCAGATGCAAATTGATATATATAGCTATATAAGCCCTTTATTTGATGTTTGAAAACTGCTATTCAGAGCTCCAGCAGAATCTTAGAAAACGTCATTCTCTCGGTCTGAGAACATCAGTTTGAGACAATATTTCAGGTTAAACATAACTTTTGAAACCAGCTTCGAATAAGTGTTTCTCTTGTTTATTTCAGATGCAAATTGATATATATAGCTATATAAACCCTTTATTTGATGTTTGAAAACTGCTATTCAGAGCTCCAGCAGAATCTTAGAAAACGTCATTCTCTCAGTCTGAGAACATCATTTTGAGACAATGTTTCAGGTTAAACATAACTTTTGAAAACAGCTTTGAATACGTTTTTCTCTTGTTTATTTCAGATGCAAATTGATATATATAGCTATATAAATCCTTTATTTGATGTTTGAAAACTGCTATTCAGAGCTCCAGCAGAATTTTAGAAAACGTCATTCTCTCAGTCTGAGAACATCAGTTTGAGACAATATTTCAGGTTAAACATAACTTTTGAAAACAGCTTCGAATAAGTGTTTCTCTTGTTTATTTCAGATGCAAATTGATATATATAGCTATATAAACCCTTTATTTGATGTTTTAAAACTGTTATTCAGAGCTCCAGCAGAATCTTGGAAAACGTCATTCTCTCAGTCTGAGAACATCAGTTTGAGACAATATTTCAGGTTAAACATAACTTTTGAAAACAGCTTCGAATAAATGTTTCTCTTGTTTATTTCAGATGCAAATTGATATATATAGCTATATAAACCCTTTATTTGATGTTTGAAAACTGCTATTCAGAGCTCCAGCAGAATCTTAGAAAACGTCATTCTCTCGGTCTGAGAACATCAGTTTGAGACAATATTTCAGGTTAAACATAACTTTTGAAAACAGCTTCGAATAAGTGTTTCTCTTGTTTATTTCTGATGCAAATTGATATATATAGCTATATAAACCCTTTATTTGATGTTTGAAAACTGCTATTCAGAGCTCCAGCAGAATCTTAGAAAACGTCATTCTCTCAGTCTGAGAACATCAGTTTGAGACAATATTTCAGGTTAAACATAACTTTTGAAAACCGTTTCGAATAAATGTTTCTCTTGTTTATTTCAGATGCAAATTGATATATATAGCTATATAAACCCTTTATTTGATGTTTGAAAACTGCTATTCAGAGCTCCAGCAGAATCTTAGAAAACGTCATTCTCTCAGTCTGAGAACATCAGTTTGAGACAATGTTTCAGGTTAAACATAACTTTTGAAAACAGCTTTGAATAAGTTTTTCTCTTGTTTATTTCAGATGCAAATTGATATATATAGCTATATAAATCCTTTATTTGATGTTTGAAAACTGCTATTCAGAGCTTCAGCAGAATCTTGGAAAACGTCATTCTCTCAGCCTGTGAAGATCAGTTTGAGACAATATTTCAGGTTAAACATAACTTTTGAAAACAGCTTCGAATAAATGTTTCTCTTGTTTATTTCAGATGCAAATTGTTATATATAGCTATATAAACCCTTTATTTGATGTTTGAAAACTGCTATTCAGAGCTCCAGCAGAATCTTAGAAAACGTCATTCTCTCGGTCTGAGAACATCAGTTTGAGACAATATTTCAGGTTAAACATAACTTTTGAAAACAGCTTTGTATAAGTTTTTCTCTTGTTTATTTCAGATGCAAATTGATATATATAGCTATATAAACCCTTTATTTGATGTTTGAAAACTGCTATTCAGAGCTTCAGCAGAATCTTGGAAAACGTCATTCTCTCAGCCTGTGAAGATCAGTTTGAGACAATATTTCAGGTTAAACATAACTTTTGAAAACAGCTTCGAATAAATGTTTCTCTTGTTTATTTCAGATGCAAATTGATATATATAGCTATATAAACCCTTTATTTGATGTTTGAAAACTGCTATTCAGAGCTCCACCAGAATCTTAGAAAACGTCATTCTCTCGGTCTGAGAACATCAGTTTGAGACAATATTTCAGGTTAAACATAACTTTTGAAAACAGCTTCGAATAAGTGTTTCTCTTGTTTATTTCAGATGCAAATTGATATATATATAGCTATATAAACCCTTTATTTGATGTTTGAAAACTGCTATTCAGAGCTCCAGCAGAATCTTAGAAAACGTCATTCTCTCAGTCTGAGAACATCAGTTTGAGACAATGTTTCAGGTTAAACATAACTTTTGAAAACAGCTTTGAATAAGTTTTTCTCTTGTTTATTTCAGATGCAAATTGATATATATAGCTATATAAATCCTTTATTTGATGTTTGAAAACTGCTATTCAGAGCTTCAGCAGAATCTTGGAAAACGTCATTCTCTCAGCCTGTGAAGATCAGTTTGAGACAATATTTCAGGTTAAACATAACTTTTGAAAACAGCTTCGAATAAATGTTTCTCTTGTTTATTTCAGATGCAAATTGTTATATATAGCTATATAAACCCTTTATTTGATGTTTGAAAACTGCTATTCAGAGCTCCAGCAGAATCTTAGAAAACGTCATTCTCTCGGTCTGAGAACATCAGTTTGAGACAAGATTTCAGGTTAAACATAACTTTTGAAAACAGCTTTGAATAAGTTTTTCTCTTGTTTATTTCAGATGCAAATTGATATATATAGCTATATAAATCCTTTATTTGATGTTTGAAAACTGCTATTCAGAGCTTCAGCAGAATCTTGGAAAACGTCATTCTCTCAGCCTGTGAAGATCAGTTTGAGACAATATTTCAGGTTAAACATAACTTTTGAAAACAGCTTCGAATAAATGTTTCTCTTGTTTATTTCAGATGCAAATTGTTATATATAGCTATATAAACCCTTTATTTGATGTTTGAAAACTGCTATTCAGAGCTCCAGCAGAATCTTAGAAAACGTCATTCTCTCGGTCTGAGAACATCAGTTTGAGACAATATTTCAGGTTAAACATAACTTTTGAAAACAGCTTCGAATAAGTGTTTCTCTTGTTTATTTCTGATGCAAATTGATATATATAGCTATATAAACCCTTTATTTGATGTTTGAAAACTGTTATTCAGAGCTCCAGCAGAATCTTGGAAAACGTCATTCTCTCAGCCTGTGAAGATCAGTTTGAGACAGTATTTCATGTTAAACATAACTTTTGAAAACAGCTTCGAATAAGTGTTTCTCTTGTTTATTTCTGATGCAAATTGATATATATAGCTATATAAACCCTTTATTTGATGTTTGAAAACTGCTATTCAGAGCTCCAGCAGAATCTTAGAAAACGTCATTCTCTCGGTCTGAGAACATCAGTTTGAGACAATATTTCAGGTTAAACATAACTTTTGAAAACAGCTTCGAATAAGTGTTTCTCTTGTTTATTTCAGATGCAAATTGATATATATAGCTATATAAGCCCTTTATTTGATGTTTGAAAACTGCTATTCAGAGCTCCAGCAGAATCTTGGAAAACGTCATTCTCTCAGCCTGTGAAGATCAGTTTGAGACAATATTTCAGGTTAAACATAACTTTTGAAAACAGCTTCGAATAAATGTTTCTCTTGTTTATTTCAGATGCAAATTGATATATATAGCTATATAAACCCTTTATTTGATGTTTGAAAACTGCTATTCAGAGCTCCAGCAGAATCTTAGAAAACGTCATTCTCTCAGTCTGAGAACATCATTTTGAGACAATGTTTCAGGTTAAACATAACTTTTGAAAACAGCTTTGAATACGTTTTTCTCTTGTTTATTTCAGATGCAAATTGATATATATAGCTATATAAATCCTTTATTTGATGTTTGAAAACTGCTATTCAGAGCTCCAGCAGAATTTTAGAAAACGTCATTCTCTCAGTCTGAGAACATCAGTTTGAGACAATATTTCAGGTTAAACATAACTTTTGAAAACAGCTTCGAATAAGTGTTTCTCTTGTTTATTTCAGATGCAAATTGATATATATAGCTATATAAACCCTTTATTTGATGTTTTAAAACTGTTATTCAGAGCTCCAGCAGAATCTTGGAAAACGTCATTCTCTCAGTCTGAGAACATCAGTTTGAGACAATATTTCAGGTTAAACATAACTTTTGAAAACAGCTTCGAATAAATGTTTCTCTTGTTTATTTCAGATGCAAATTGATATATATAGCTATATAAACCCTTTATTTGATATTTGAAAACTGCTATTCAGAGCTCCAGCAGAATCTTAGAAAACGTCATTCTCTCGGTCTGAGAACATCAGTTTGAGACAATATTTCAGGTTAAACATAACTTTTGAAAACAGCTTCGAATAAGTGTTTCTCTTGTTTATTTCTGATGCAAATTGATATATATAGCTATATAAACCCTTTATTTGATGTTTGAAAACTGCTATTCAGAGCTCCAGCAGAATCTTAGAAAACGTCATTCTCTCAGTCTGAGAACATCAGTTTGAGACAATATTTCAGGTTAAACATAACTTTTGAAAACCGTTTCGAATAAATGTTTCTCTTGTTTATTTCAGATGCAAATTGATATATATAGCTATATAAACCCTTTATTTGATGTTTGAAAACTGCTATTCAGAGCTCCAGCAGAATCTTAGAAAACGTCATTCTCTCAGTCTGAGAACATCAGTTTGAGACAATGTTTCAGGTTAAACATAACTTTTGAAAACAGCTTTGAATAAGTTTTTCTCTTGTTTATTTCAGATGCAAATTGATATATATAGCTATATAAATCCTTTATTTGATGTTTGAAAACTGCTATTCAGAGCTTCAGCAGAATCTTGGAAAACGTCATTCTCTCAGCCTGTGAAGATCAGTTTGAGACAATATTTCAGGTTAAACATAACTTTTGAAAACAGCTTCGAATAAATGTTTCTCTTGTTTATTTCAGATGCAAATTGTTATATATAGCTATATAAACCCTTTATTTGATGTTTGAAAACTGCTATTCAGAGCTCCAGCAGAATCTTAGAAAACGTCATTCTCTCAGTCTGAGAACATCAGTTTGAGACAATATTTCAGGTTAAACATAACTTTTGAAAACAGCTTTGTATAAGTTTTTCTCTTGTTTATTTCAGATGCAAATTGATATATATAGCTATATAAACCCTTTATTTGATGTTTGAAAACTGCTATTCAGAGCTTCAGCAGAATCTTGGAAAACGTCATTCTCTCAGCCTGTGAAGATCAGTTTGAGACAATATTTCAGGTTAAACATAACTTTTGAAAACAGCTTCGAATAAATGTTTCTCTTGTTTATTTCAGATGCAAATTGATATATATAGCTATATAAACCCTTTATTTGATGTTTGAAAACTGCTATTCAGAGCTCCACCAGAATCTTAGAAAACGTCATTCTCTCGGTCTGAGAACATCAGTTTGAGACAATATTTCAGGTTAAACATAACTTTTGAAAACAGCTTCGAATAAGTGTTTCTCTTGTTTATTTCAGATGCAAATTGATATATATATAGCTATATAAACCCTTTATTTGATGTTTGAAAACTGCTATTCAGAGCTCCAGCAGAATCTTAGAAAACGTCATTCTCTCAGTCTGAGAACATCAGTTTGAGACAATATCTCAGGTTAAACATAACTTTTGAAAACAGCTTCGAATAAATGTTTCTCTTGTTTATTTCAGATGCAAATTGATATATATAGCTATATAAACCCTTTATTTGATGTTTGAAAACTGCTATTCAGAGCTCCAGCAGAATCTTAGAAAACGTCATTCTCTCAGTCTGAGAACATCAGTTTGAGACAATGTTTCAGGTTAAACATAACTTTTGAAAACAGCTTTGAATAAGTTTTTCTCTTGTTTATTTCAGATGCAAATTGATATATATAGCTATATAAATCCTTTATTTGATGTTTGAAAACTGCTATTCAGAGCTTCAGCAGAATCTTGGAAAACGTCATTCTCTCAGCCTGTGAAGATCAGTTTGAGACAATATTTCAGGTTAAACATAACTTTTGAAAACAGCTTCGAATAAATGTTTCTCTTGTTTATTTCAGATGCAAATTGTTATATATAGCTATATAAACCCTTTATTTGATGTTTGAAAACTGCTATTCAGAGCTCCAGCAGAATCTTAGAAAACGTCATTCTCTCGGTCTGAGAACATCAGTTTGAGACAATATTTCAGGTTAAACATAACTTTTGAAAACAGCTTTGAATAAGTTTTTCTCTTGTTTATTTCAGATGCAAATTGATATATATAGCTATATAAATCCTTTATTTGATGTTTGAAAACTGCTATTCAGAGCTTCAGCAGAATCTTGGAAAACGTCATTCTCTCAGCCTGTGAAGATCAGTTTGAGACAATATTTCAGGTTAAACATAACTTTTGAAAACAGCTTCGAATAAATGTTTCTCTTGTTTATTTCAGATGCAAATTGTTATATATAGCTATATAAACCCTTTATTTGATGTTTGAAAACTGCTATTCAGAGCTCCAGCAGAATCTTAGAAAACGTCATTCTCTCGGTCTGAGAACATCAGTTTGAGACAATATTTCAGGTTAAACATAACTTTTGAAAACAGCTTCGAATAAGTGTTTCTCTTGTTTATTTCTGATGCAAATTGATATATATAGCTATATAAACCCTTTATTTGATGTTTGAAAACTGTTATTCAGAGCTCCAGCAGAATCTTGGAAAACGTCATTCTCTCAGCCTGTGAAGATCAGTTTGAGACAGTATTTCATGTTAAACATAACTTTTGAAAACAGCTTCGAATAAGTGTTTCTCTTGTTTATTTCAGATGCAAATTGATATATATAGCTATATAAACCCTTTATTTGATGTTTGAAAACTGCTATTCAGAGCTCCAGCAGAATCTTAGAAAACGTCATTCTCTCGGTCTGAGAACATCAGTTTGAGACAATATTTCAGGTTAAACATAACTTTTGAAAACAGCTTCGAATAAGTGTTTCTCTTGTTTATTTCTGATGCAAATTGATATATATAGCTATATAAACCCTTTATTTGATGTTTGAAAACTGCTATTCAGAGCTCCAGCAGAATCTTAGAAAACGTCATTCTCTCGGTCTGAGAACATCAGTTTGAGACAATATTTCAGGTTAAACATAACTTTTGAAACCAGCTTCGAACAAGTGTTTCTCTTGTTTATTTCAGATGCAAATTGATATATATATCTACATAAGCCCTTTATTTGATGTTTGAAAACTGCTATTCAGAGCTTCAGCAGAATCTTGGAAAACGTCATTCTCTCAGCCTGTGAAGATCAGTTTGAGACAATATTTCAGGTTAAACATAACTTTTGAAAACAGCTTCGAATAAATGTTTCTCTTGTTTATTTCAGATGCAAATTGTTATATATAGCTATATAAACCCTTTATTTGATGTTTGAAAACTGCTATTCAGAGCTCCAGCAGAATCTTAGAAAACGTCATTCTCTCAGTCTGAGAACATCAGTTTGAGACAATATTTCAGGTTAAACATAACTTTTGAAAACAGCTTCGAATAAGTGTTTCTCTTGTTTATTTCAGATGCAAATTGATATATATAGCTATATAAACCCTTTATTTGATGTTTTAAAACTGTTATTCAGAGCTCCAGCAGAATCTTAGAAAACGTCATTCTCTCAGTCTGAGAACATCAGTTTGAGACAATATTTCAGGTTAAACATAACTTTTGAAAACAGCTTCGAATAAGTGTTTCTCTTGTTTATTTCAGATGCAAATTGATATATATAGCTATATAAACCCTTTATTTGATGTTTGAAAACTGCTATTCAGAGCTCCAGCAGAATCTTAGAAAACGTCATTCTCTCAGTCTGAGAACATCAGTTTGAGACAATATTTCAGGTTAAACATAACTTTTGAAAACAGCTTCGAATAAGTGTTTCTCTTGTTTATTTCAGATGCAAATTGATATATATAGCTATATAAACCCTTTATTTGATGTTTTAAAACTGTTATTCAGAGCTCCAGCAGAATCTTGGAAAACGTCATTCTCTCAGTCTGAGAAGATCAGTTTGAGACAATATTTCAGGTTAAACATAACTTTTGAAAACAGCTTCGAATAAATGTTTCTCTTGTTTATTTCAGATGCAAATTGATATATATAGCTATATAAACCCTTTATTTGATGTTTGAAAACTGCTATTCAGAGCTCCAGCAGAATCTTAGAAAACGTCATTCTCTCAGTCTGAGAACATCAGTTTGAGACAATGTTTCAGGTTAAACATAACTTTTGAAAACAGCTTTGAATAAGTTTTTCTCTTGTTTATTTCAGATGCAAATTGATATATATAGCTATATAAATCCTTTATTTGATGTTTGAAAACTGCTATTCAGAGCTTCAGCAGAATCTTGGAAAACGTCATTCTCTCAGCCTGTGAAGATCAGTTTGAGACAATATTTCAGGTTAAACATAACTTTTGAAAACAGCTTCGAATAAATGTTTCTCTTGTTTATTTCAGATGCAAATTGTTATATATAGCTATATAAACCCTTTATTTGATGTTTGAAAACTGCTATTCAGAGCTCCAGCAGAATCTTAGAAAACGTCATTCTCTCGGTCTGAGAACATCAGTTTGAGACAATATTTCAGGTTAAACATAACTTTTGAAAACAGCTTCGAATAAATGTTTCTCTTGTTTATTTCAGATGCAAATTGATATATATAGCTATATAAGCCCTTTATTTGATGTTTGAAAACTGCTATTCAGAGCTTCAGCAGAATCTTGGAAAACGTCATTCTCTCAGCCTGTGAAGATCAGTTTGAGACAATATTTCAGGTTAAACATAACTTTTGAAAACAGCTTCGAATAAATGTTTCTCTTGTTTATTTCAGATGCAAATTGTTATATATA
Organism: Callionymus lyra; assembly: GCF_982586985.1. Lineage (NCBI taxonomy): Eukaryota > Metazoa > Chordata > Actinopteri > Syngnathiformes > Callionymidae > Callionymus > Callionymus lyra. Next base: position 423,188 of record NW_028258554.1, read on the forward strand.
GCTATATAAACCCTTTATTTGATGTTTGAAAACTGCTATTCAGAGCTCCAGCAGAATCTTAGAAAACGTCATTCTCTCAGTCTGAGAACATCAGTTTGAGACAATATTTCAGGTTAAACATAACTTTTGAAAACAGCTTCGAATAAGTGTTTCTCTTGTTTATTTCAGATGCAAATTGATATATATAGCTATACAAACCCTTTATTTGATGTTTTAAAACTGTTATTCAGAGCTCCAGCAGAATCTTGGAAAACGTCATTCTCTCAGTCTGAGAAGATCAGTTTGAGACAATATTTCAGGTTAAACATAACTTTTGAAAACAGCTTCGAATAAATGTTTCTCTTGTTTATTTCAGATGCAAATTGATATATATAGCTATATAAACCCTTTATTTGATGTTTGAAAACTGCTATTCAGAGCTCCAGCAGAATCTTAGAAAACGTCATTCTCTCAGTCTGAGAACATCAGTTTGAGACAATGTTTCAGGTTAAACATAACTTTTGAAAACAGCTTTGAATAAGTTTTTCTCTTGTTTATTTCAGATGCAAATTGATATATATAGCTATATAAATCCTTTATTTGATGTTTGAAAACTGCTATTCAGAGCTTCAGCAGAATCTTGGAAAACGTCATTCTCTCAGCCTGTGAAGATCAGTTTGAGACAATATTTCAGGTTAAACATAACTTTTGAAAACAGCTTCGAATAAATGTTTCTCTTGTTTATTTCAGATGCAAATTGTTGTATATAGCTATATAAACCCTTTATTTGATGTTTGAAAACTGCTATTCAGAGCTCCAGCAGAATCTTAGAAAACGTCATTCTCTCGGTCTGAGAACATCAGTTTGAGACAATATTTCAGGTTAAACATAACTTTTGAAAACAGCTTCGAATAAGTGTTTCTCTTGTTTATTTCAGATGCAAATTGATATATATAGCTATATAAACCCTTTATTTGATGTTTGAAAACTGCTATTCAGAGCTTCAGCAGAATCTTGGAAAACGTCATTCTCTCAGCCTGTGAAGATCAGTTTGAGACAATATTTCAGGTTAAACATAACTTTTGAAAACAGCTTCGAATAAATGTTTCTCTTGTTTATTTCAGATGCAAATTGATATATATAGCTATATAAACCCTTTATTTGATGTTTGAAAACTGCTATTCAGAGCTCCAGCAGAATCTTAGAAAACGTCATTCTCTCGGTCTGAGAACATCAGTTTGAGACAATATTTCAGGTTAAACATAACTTTTGAAAACAGCTTCGAATAAGTGTTTCTCTTGTTTATTTCAGATGCAAATTGATATATATAGCTATATAAACCCTTTATTTGATGTTTGAAAACTGCTATTCAGAGCTCCAGCAGAATCTTAGAAAACGTCATTCTCTCAGTCTGAGAACATCAGTTTGAGACAATGTTTCAGGTTAAACATAACTTTTGAAAACAGCTTTGAATAAGTTTTTCTCTTGTTTATTTCAGATGCAAATTGATATATATAGCTATATAAATCCTTTATTTGATGTTTGAAAACTGCTATTCAGAGCTTCAGCAGAATCTTGGAAAAGGTCATTCTCTCAGCCTGTGAAGATCAGTTTGAGACAATATTTCAGGTTAAACATAACTTTTGAAAACAGCTTCGAATAAATGTTTCTCTTGTTTATTTCAGATGCAAATTGTTATATATAGCTATATAAACCCTTTATTTGATGTTTGAAAACTGCTATTCAGAGCTCCAGCAGAATCTTAGAAAACGTCATTCTCTCGGTCTGAGAACATCAGTTTGAGACAATATTTCAGGTTAAACATAACTTTTGAAAACAGCTTCGAATAAGTTTTTCTCTTGTTTATTTCAGATGCAAATTGATATATATAGCTATATAAACCCTTTATTTGATGTTTGAAAACTGCTATTCAGAGCTCCAGCAGAATCTTAGAAAACGTCATTCTCTCAGTCTGAGAACATCAGTTTGAGACAATATTTCAGGTTAAACATAACTTTTGAAAACAGCTTCGAATAAATGTTTCTCTTGTTTATTTCAGATGCAAATTGATATATATAGCTATATAAACCCTTTATTTGATGTTTGAAAACTGCTATTCAGAGCTCCAGCAGAATCTTAGAAAACGTCATTCTCTCAGTCTGAGAACATCAGTTTGAGACAATGTTTCAGGTTAAACATAACTTTTGAAAACAGCTTTGAATAAGTTTTTCTCTTGTTTATTTCAGATGCAAATTGATATATATAGCTATATAAATCCTTTATTTGATGTTTGAAAACTGCTATTCAGAGCTTCAGCAGAATCTTGGAAAACGTCATTCTCTCAGCCTGTGAAGATCAGTTTGAGACAATATTTCAGGTTAAACATAACTTTTGAAAACAGCTTCGAATAAATGTTTCTCTTGTTTATTTCAGATGCAAATTGTTATATATAGCTATATAAACCCTTTATTTGATGTTTGAAAACTGCTATTCAGAGCTCCAGCAGAATCTTAGAAAACGTCATTCTCTCGGTCTGAGAACATCAGTTTGAGACAATATTTCAGGTTAAACATAACTTTTGAAAACAGCTTCGAATAAGTGTTTCTCTTGTTTATTTCTGATGCAAATTGATATATATAGCTATATAAACCCTTTATTTGATGTTTGAAAACTGTTATTCAGAGCTCCAGCAGAATCTTGGAAAACGTCATTCTCTCAGCCTGTGAAGATCAGTTTGAGACAGTATTTCATGTTAAACATAACTTTTAAAAACAGCTTCGAATAAGTGTTTCTCTTGTTTATTTCAGATGCAAATTGATATATATAGCTATATAAACCCTTTATTTGATGTTTGAAAACTGCTATTCAGAGCTCCAGCAGAATCTTAGAAAACGTCATTCTCTCGGTCTGAGAACATCAGTTTGAGACAATATTTCAGGTTAAACATAACTTTTGAAAACAGCTTCGAATAAGTGTTTCTCTTGTTTATTTCTGATGCAAATTGATATATATAGCTATATAAACCCTTTATTTGATGTTTGAAAACTGCTATTCAGAGCTCCAGCAGAATCTTAGAAAACGTCATTCTCTCGGTCTGAGAACATCAGTTTGAGACAATATTTCAGGTTAAACATAACTTTTGAAACCAGCTTCGAATAAGTGTTTCTCTTGTTTATTTCAGATGCAAATTGATATATATAGCTATATAAGCCCTTTATTTGATGTTTGAAAACTGCTATTCAGAGCTTCAGCAGAATCTTGGAAAACGTCATTCTCTCAGCCTGTGAAGATCAGTTTGAGACAATATTTCAGGTTAAACATAACTTTTGAAAACAGCTTCGAATAAATGTTTCTCTTGTTTATTTCAGATGCAAATTGATATATATAGCTATATAAACCCTTTATTTGATGTTTGAAAACTGCTATTCAGAGCTCCAGCAGAATCTTAGAAAACGTCATTCTCTCGGTCTGAGAACATCAGTTTGAGACAATATTTCAGGTTAAACATAACTTTTGAAAACAGCTTCGAATAAGTGTTTCTCTTGTTTATTTCTGATGCAAATTGATATATATAGCTATATAAACCCTTTATTTGATGTTTGAAAACTGCTATTCAGAGCTCCAGCAGAATCTTAGAAAACGTCATTCTCTCAGTCTGAGAACATCAGTTTGAGACAATGTTTCAGGTTAAACATAACTTTTGAAAACAGCTTTGAATACGTTTTTCTCTTGTTTATTTCAGATGCAAATTGATATATATAGCTATATAAATCCTTTATTTGATGTTTGAAAACTGCTATTCAGAGCTCCAGCAGAATTTTAGAAAACGTCATTCTCTCAGTCTGAGAACATCAGTTTGAGACAATATTTCAGGTTAAACATAACTTTTGAAAACAGCTTCGAATAAGTGTTTCTCTTGTTTATTTCAGATGCAAATTGATATATATAGCTATATAAACCCTTTATTTGATGTTTTAAAACTGTTATTCAGAGCTCCAGCAGAATCTTGGAAAACGTCATTCTCTCAGTCTGAGAACATCAGTTTGAGACAATATTTCAGGTTAAACATAACTTTTGAAAACAGCTTCGAATAAATGTTTCTCTTGTTTATTTCAGATGCAAATTGATATATATAGCTATATAAACCCTTTATTTGATGTTTGAAAACTGCTATTCAGAGCTCCAGCAGAATCTTAGAAAACGTCATTCTCTCGGTCTGAGAACATCAGTTTGAGACAATATTTCAGGTTAAACATAACTTTTGAAAACAGCTTCGAATAAGTGTTTCTCTTGTTTATTTCTGATGCAAATTGATATATATAGCTATATAAACCCTTTATTTGATGTTTGAAAACTGCTATTCAGAGCTCCAGCAGAATCTTAGAAAACGTCATTCTCTCAGTCTGAGAACATCAGTTTGAGACAATATTTCAGGTTAAACATAACTTTTGAAAACCGTTTCGAATAAATGTTTCTCTTGTTTATTTCAGATGCAAATTGATATATATAGCTATATAAACCCTTTATTTGATGTTTGAAAACTGCTATTCAGAGCTCCAGCAGAATCTTAGAAAACGTCATTCTCTCAGTCTGAGAACATCAGTTTGAGACAATGTTTCAGGTTAAACATAACTTTTGAAAACAGCTTTGAATAAGTTTTTCTCTTGTTTATTTCAGATGCAAATTGATATATATAGCTATATAAATCCTTTATTTGATGTTTGAAAACTGCTATTCAGAGCTTCAGCAGAATCTTGGAAAACGTCATTCTCTCAGCCTGTGAAGATCAGTTTGAGACAATATTTCAGGTTAAACATAACTTTTGAAAACAGCTTCGAATAAATGTTTCTCTTGTTTATTTCAGATGCAAATTGTTATATATAGCTATATAAACCCTTTATTTGATGTTTGAAAACTGCTATTCAGAGCTCCAGCAGAATCTTAGAAAACGTCATTCTCTCGGTCTGAGAACATCAGTTTGAGACAATATTTCAGGTTAAACATAACTTTTGAAAACAGCTTTGTATAAGTTTTTCTCTTGTTTATTTCAGATGCAAATTGATATATATAGCTATATAAACCCTTTATTTGATGTTTGAAAACTGCTATTCAGAGCTTCAGCAGAATCTTGGAAAACGTCATTCTCTCAGCCTGTGAAGATCAGTTTGAGACAATATTTCAGGTTAAACATAACTTTTGAAAACAGCTTCGAATAAATGTTTCTCTTGTTTATTTCAGATGCAAATTGATATATATAGCTATATAAACCCTTTATTTGATGTTTGAAAACTGCTATTCAGAGCTCCACCAGAATCTTAGAAAACGTCATTCTCTCGGTCTGAGAACATCAGTTTGAGACAATATTTCAGGTTAAACATAACTTTTGAAAACAGCTTCGAATAAGTGTTTCTCTTGTTTATTTCAGATGCAAATTGATATATATATAGCTATATAAACCCTTTATTTGATGTTTGAAAACTGCTATTCAGAGCTCCAGCAGAATCTTAGAAAACGTCATTCTCTCAGTCTGAGAACATCAGTTTGAGACAATATTTCAGGTTAAACATAACTTTTGAAAACAGCTTCGAATAAATGTTTCTCTTGTTTATTTCAGATGCAAATTGATATATATAGCTATATAAACCCTTTATTTGATGTTTGAAAACTGCTATTCAGAGCTCCAGCAGAATCTTGGAAAACGTCATTCTCTCAGCCTGTGAAGATCAGTTTGAGACAATATTTCAGGTTTAACATAACTTTTGAAAACAGCTTCGAATAAATGTTTCTCTTGTTTATTTCAGATGCAAATTGTTATATATAGCTATATAAACCCTTTATTTGATGTTTGAAAACTGCTATTCAGAGCTCCAGCAGAATCTTAGAAAACGTCATTCTCTCAGTCTGAGAACATCAGTTTGAGACAATATTTCAGGTTAAACATAACTTTTGAAAACAGCTTCGAATAAGTGTTTCTCTTGTTTATTTCAGATGCAAATTGATATATATAGTTATATAAACCCTTTATTTGATGTTTTAAAACTGTTATTCAGAGCTCCAGTAGAATCTTGGAAAACGTCATTCTCTCAGTCTGAGAAGATCAGTTTGAGACAATATTTCAGGTTAAACATAACTTTTGAAAACAGCTTCGAATAAGTGTTTCTCTTGTTTATTTCAGATGCAAATTGATATATATAGCTATATAAACTCTTTATTTGATGTTTGAAAACTGCTATTCAGAGCTCCAGCAGAATCTTAGAAAACGTCATTCTCTCAGTCTGAGAACATCAGTTTGAGACAATATTTCAGGTTAAACATAACTTTTGAAAACAGCTTTGAATAAGTTTTTCTCTTGTTTATTTCAGATGCAAATTGATATATATAGCTATATAAATCCTTTATTTGATGTTTGAAAACTGCTATTCAGAGCTTCAGCAGAATCTTGGAAAACGTCATTCTCTCAGCCTGTGAAGATCAGTTTGAGACAATATTTCAGGTTAAACATAACTTTTGAAAACAGCTTCGAATAAATGTTTCTCTTGTTTATTTCAGATGCAAATTGTTATATATAGCTATATAAACCCTTTATTTGATGTTTGAAAACTGCTATTCAGAGCTCCAGCAGAATCTTAGAAAACGTCATTCTCTCGGTCTGAGAACATCAGTTTGAGACAATATTTCAGGTTAAACATAACTTTTGAAAACAGCTTCGAATAAGTGTTTCTCTTGTTTATTTCAGATGCAAATTGATATATATAGCTATATAAACCCTTTATTTGATGTTTGAAAACTGCTATTCAGAGCTCCAGCAGAATCTTAGAAAACGTCATTCTCTCGGTCTGAGAACATCAGTTTGAGACAATATTTCAGGTTAAACATAACTTTTGAAAACAGCTTCGAATAAGTGTTTCTCTTGTTTATTTCAGATGCAAATTGATATATATAGCTATATAAGCCCTTTATTTGATGTTTGAAAACTGCTATTCAGAGCTCCAGCAGAATCTTAGAAAACGTCATTCTCTCGGTCTGAGAACATCAGTTTGAGACAATATTTCAGGTTAAACATAACTTTTGAAACCAGCTTCGAATAAGTGTTTCTCTTGTTTATTTCAGATGCAAATTGATATATATAGCTATATAAACCCTTTATTTGATGTTTGAAAACTGCTATTCAGAGCTCCAGCAGAATCTTAGAAAACGTCATTCTCTCAGTCTGAGAACATCATTTTGAGACAATGTTTCAGGTTAAACATAACTTTTGAAAACAGCTTTGAATACGTTTTTCTCTTGTTTATTTCAGATGCAAATTGATATATATAGCTATATAAATCCTTTATTTGATGTTTGAAAACTGCTATTCAGAGCTCCAGCAGAATTTTAGAAAACGTCATTCTCTCAGTCTGAGAACATCAGTTTGAGACAATATTTCAGGTTAAACATAACTTTTGAAAACAGCTTCGAATAAGTGTTTCTCTTGTTTATTTCAGATGCAAATTGATATATATAGCTATATAAACCCTTTATTTGATGTTTTAAAACTGTTATTCAGAGCTCCAGCAGAATCTTGGAAAACGTCATTCTCTCAGTCTGAGAACATCAGTTTGAGACAATATTTCAGGTTAAACATAACTTTTGAAAACAGCTTCGAATAAATGTTTCTCTTGTTTATTTCAGATGCAAATTGATATATATAGCTATATAAACCCTTTATTTGATGTTTTAAAACTGCTATTCAGAGCTCCAGCAGAATCTTAGAAAACGTCATTCTCTCGGTCTGAGAACATCAGTTTGAGACAATATTTCAGGTTAAACATAACTTTTGAAAACAGCTTCGAATAAGTGTTTCTCTTGTTTATTTCTGATGCAAATTGATATATATAGCTATATAAACCCTTTATTTGATGTTTGAAAACTGCTATTCAGAGCTCCAGCAGAATCTTAGAAAACGTCATTCTCTCAGTCTGAGAACATCAGTTTGAGACAATATTTCAGGTTAAACATAACTTTTGAAAACCGTTTCGAATAAATGTTTCTCTTGTTTATTTCAGATGCAAATTGATATATATAGCTATATAAACCCTTTATTTGATGTTTGAAAACTGCTATTCAGAGCTCCAGCAGAATCTTAGAAAACGTCATTCTCTCAGTCTGAGAACATCAGTTTGAGACAATGTTTCAGGTTAAACATAACTTTTGAAAACAGCTTTGAATAAGTTTTTCTCTTGTTTATTTCAGATGCAAATTGATATATATAGCTATATAAATCCTTTATTTGATGTTTGAAAACTGCTATTCAGAGCTTCAGCAGAATCTTGGAAAACGTCATTCTCTCAGCCTGTGAAGATCAGTTTGAGACAATATTTCAGGTTAAACATAACTTTTGAAAACAGCTTCGAATAAATGTTTCTCTTGTTTATTTCAGATGCAAATTGTTATATATAGCTATATAAACCCTTTATTTGATGTTTGAAAACTGCTATTCAGAGCTCCAGCAGAATCTTAGAAAACGTCATTCTCTCGGTCTGAGAACATCAGTTTGAGACAATATTTCAGGTTAAACATAACTTTTGAAAACAGCTTTGTATAAGTTTTTCTCTTGTTTATTTCAGATGCAAATTGATATATATAGCTATATAAACCCTTTATTTGATGTTTGAAAACTGCTATTCAGAGCTTCAGCAGAATCTTGGAAAACGTCATTCTCTCAGCCTGTGAAGATCAGTTTGAGACAATATTTCAGGTTAAACATAACTTTTGAAAACAGCTTCGAATAAATGTTTCTCTTGTTTATTTCAGATGCAAATTGATATATATAGCTATATAAACCCTTTATTTGATGTTTGAAAACTGCTATTCAGAGCTCCACCAGAATCTTAGAAAACGTCATTCTCTCGGTCTGAGAACATCAGTTTGAGACAATATTTCAGGTTAAACATAACTTTTGAAAACAGCTTCGAATAAGTGTTTCTCTTGTTTATTTCAGATGCAAATTGATATATATATAGCTATATAAACCCTTTATTTGATGTTTGAAAACTGCTATTCAGAGCTCCAGCAGAATCTTAGAAAACGTCATTCTCTCAGTCTGAGAACATCAGTTTGAGACAATGTTTCAGGTTAAACATAACTTTTGAAAACAGCTTTGAATAAGTTTTTCTCTTGTTTATTTCAGATGCAAATTGATATATATAGCTATATAAATCCTTTATTTGATGTTTGAAAACTGCTATTCAGAGCTTCAGCAGAATCTTGGAAAACGTCATTCTCTCAGCCTGTGAAGATCAGTTTGAGACAATATTTCAGGTTAAACATAACTTTTGAAAACAGCTTCGAATAAATGTTTCTCTTGTTTATTTCAGATGCAAATTGTTATATATAGCTATATAAACCCTTTATTTGATGTTTGAAAACTGCTATTCAGAGCTCCAGCAGAATCTTAGAAAACGTCATTCTCTCGGTCTGAGAACATCAGTTTGAGACAAGATTTCAGGTTAAACATAACTTTTGAAAACAGCTTTGAATAAGTTTTTCTCTTGTTTATTTCAGATGCAAATTGATATATATAGCTATATAAATCCTTTATTTGATGTTTGAAAACTGCTATTCAGAGCTTCAGCAGAATCTTGGAAAACGTCATTCTCTCAGCCTGTGAAGATCAGTTTGAGACAATATTTCAGGTTAAACATAACTTTTGAAAACAGCTTCGAATAAATGTTTCTCTTGTTTATTTCAGATGCAAATTGTTATATATAGCTATATAAACCCTTTATTTGATGTTTGAAAACTGCTATTCAGAGCTCCAGCAGAATCTTAGAAAACGTCATTCTCTCGGTCTGAGAACATCAGTTTGAGACAATATTTCAGGTTAAACATAACTTTTGAAAACAGCTTCGAATAAGTGTTTCTCTTGTTTATTTCTGATGCAAATTGATATATATAGCTATATAAACCCTTTATTTGATGTTTGAAAACTGTTATTCAGAGCTCCAGCAGAATCTTGGAAAACGTCATTCTCTCAGCCTGTGAAGATCAGTTTGAGACAGTATTTCATGTTAAACATAACTTTTGAAAACAGCTTCGAATAAGTGTTTCTCTTGTTTATTTCTGATGCAAATTGATATATATAGCTATATAAACCCTTTATTTGATGTTTGAAAACTGCTATTCAGAGCTCCAGCAGAATCTTAGAAAACGTCATTCTCTCGGTCTGAGAACATCAGTTTGAGACAATATTTCAGGTTAAACATAACTTTTGAAAACAGCTTCGAATAAGTGTTTCTCTTGTTTATTTCAGATGCAAATTGATATATATAGCTATATAAGCCCTTTATTTGATGTTTGAAAACTGCTATTCAGAGCTCCAGCAGAATCTTGGAAAACGTCATTCTCTCAGCCTGTGAAGATCAGTTTGAGACAATATTTCAGGTTAAACATAACTTTTGAAAACAGCTTCGAATAAATGTTTCTCTTGTTTATTTCAGATGCAAATTGATATATATAGCTATATAAACCCTTTATTTGATGTTTGAAAACTGCTATTCAGAGCTCCAGCAGAATCTTAGAAAACGTCATTCTCTCAGTCTGAGAACATCATTTTGAGACAATGTTTCAGGTTAAACATAACTTTTGAAAACAGCTTTGAATACGTTTTTCTCTTGTTTATTTCAGATGCAAATTGATATATATAGCTATATAAATCCTTTATTTGATGTTTGAAAACTGCTATTCAGAGCTCCAGCAGAATTTTAGAAAACGTCATTCTCTCAGTCTGAGAACATCAGTTTGAGACAATATTTCAGGTTAAACATAACTTTTGAAAACAGCTTCGAATAAGTGTTTCTCTTGTTTATTTCAGATGCAAATTGATATATATAGCTATATAAACCCTTTATTTGATGTTTTAAAACTGTTATTCAGAGCTCCAGCAGAATCTTGGAAAACGTCATTCTCTCAGTCTGAGAACATCAGTTTGAGACAATATTTCAGGTTAAACATAACTTTTGAAAACAGCTTCGAATAAATGTTTCTCTTGTTTATTTCAGATGCAAATTGATATATATAGCTATATAAACCCTTTATTTGATATTTGAAAACTGCTATTCAGAGCTCCAGCAGAATCTTAGAAAACGTCATTCTCTCGGTCTGAGAACATCAGTTTGAGACAATATTTCAGGTTAAACATAACTTTTGAAAACAGCTTCGAATAAGTGTTTCTCTTGTTTATTTCTGATGCAAATTGATATATATAGCTATATAAACCCTTTATTTGATGTTTGAAAACTGCTATTCAGAGCTCCAGCAGAATCTTAGAAAACGTCATTCTCTCAGTCTGAGAACATCAGTTTGAGACAATATTTCAGGTTAAACATAACTTTTGAAAACCGTTTCGAATAAATGTTTCTCTTGTTTATTTCAGATGCAAATTGATATATATAGCTATATAAACCCTTTATTTGATGTTTGAAAACTGCTATTCAGAGCTCCAGCAGAATCTTAGAAAACGTCATTCTCTCAGTCTGAGAACATCAGTTTGAGACAATGTTTCAGGTTAAACATAACTTTTGAAAACAGCTTTGAATAAGTTTTTCTCTTGTTTATTTCAGATGCAAATTGATATATATAGCTATATAAATCCTTTATTTGATGTTTGAAAACTGCTATTCAGAGCTTCAGCAGAATCTTGGAAAACGTCATTCTCTCAGCCTGTGAAGATCAGTTTGAGACAATATTTCAGGTTAAACATAACTTTTGAAAACAGCTTCGAATAAATGTTTCTCTTGTTTATTTCAGATGCAAATTGTTATATATAGCTATATAAACCCTTTATTTGATGTTTGAAAACTGCTATTCAGAGCTCCAGCAGAATCTTAGAAAACGTCATTCTCTCAGTCTGAGAACATCAGTTTGAGACAATATTTCAGGTTAAACATAACTTTTGAAAACAGCTTTGTATAAGTTTTTCTCTTGTTTATTTCAGATGCAAATTGATATATATAGCTATATAAACCCTTTATTTGATGTTTGAAAACTGCTATTCAGAGCTTCAGCAGAATCTTGGAAAACGTCATTCTCTCAGCCTGTGAAGATCAGTTTGAGACAATATTTCAGGTTAAACATAACTTTTGAAAACAGCTTCGAATAAATGTTTCTCTTGTTTATTTCAGATGCAAATTGATATATATAGCTATATAAACCCTTTATTTGATGTTTGAAAACTGCTATTCAGAGCTCCACCAGAATCTTAGAAAACGTCATTCTCTCGGTCTGAGAACATCAGTTTGAGACAATATTTCAGGTTAAACATAACTTTTGAAAACAGCTTCGAATAAGTGTTTCTCTTGTTTATTTCAGATGCAAATTGATATATATATAGCTATATAAACCCTTTATTTGATGTTTGAAAACTGCTATTCAGAGCTCCAGCAGAATCTTAGAAAACGTCATTCTCTCAGTCTGAGAACATCAGTTTGAGACAATATCTCAGGTTAAACATAACTTTTGAAAACAGCTTCGAATAAATGTTTCTCTTGTTTATTTCAGATGCAAATTGATATATATAGCTATATAAACCCTTTATTTGATGTTTGAAAACTGCTATTCAGAGCTCCAGCAGAATCTTAGAAAACGTCATTCTCTCAGTCTGAGAACATCAGTTTGAGACAATGTTTCAGGTTAAACATAACTTTTGAAAACAGCTTTGAATAAGTTTTTCTCTTGTTTATTTCAGATGCAAATTGATATATATAGCTATATAAATCCTTTATTTGATGTTTGAAAACTGCTATTCAGAGCTTCAGCAGAATCTTGGAAAACGTCATTCTCTCAGCCTGTGAAGATCAGTTTGAGACAATATTTCAGGTTAAACATAACTTTTGAAAACAGCTTCGAATAAATGTTTCTCTTGTTTATTTCAGATGCAAATTGTTATATATAGCTATATAAACCCTTTATTTGATGTTTGAAAACTGCTATTCAGAGCTCCAGCAGAATCTTAGAAAACGTCATTCTCTCGGTCTGAGAACATCAGTTTGAGACAATATTTCAGGTTAAACATAACTTTTGAAAACAGCTTTGAATAAGTTTTTCTCTTGTTTATTTCAGATGCAAATTGATATATATAGCTATATAAATCCTTTATTTGATGTTTGAAAACTGCTATTCAGAGCTTCAGCAGAATCTTGGAAAACGTCATTCTCTCAGCCTGTGAAGATCAGTTTGAGACAATATTTCAGGTTAAACATAACTTTTGAAAACAGCTTCGAATAAATGTTTCTCTTGTTTATTTCAGATGCAAATTGTTATATATAGCTATATAAACCCTTTATTTGATGTTTGAAAACTGCTATTCAGAGCTCCAGCAGAATCTTAGAAAACGTCATTCTCTCGGTCTGAGAACATCAGTTTGAGACAATATTTCAGGTTAAACATAACTTTTGAAAACAGCTTCGAATAAGTGTTTCTCTTGTTTATTTCTGATGCAAATTGATATATATAGCTATATAAACCCTTTATTTGATGTTTGAAAACTGTTATTCAGAGCTCCAGCAGAATCTTGGAAAACGTCATTCTCTCAGCCTGTGAAGATCAGTTTGAGACAGTATTTCATGTTAAACATAACTTTTGAAAACAGCTTCGAATAAGTGTTTCTCTTGTTTATTTCAGATGCAAATTGATATATATAGCTATATAAACCCTTTATTTGATGTTTGAAAACTGCTATTCAGAGCTCCAGCAGAATCTTAGAAAACGTCATTCTCTCGGTCTGAGAACATCAGTTTGAGACAATATTTCAGGTTAAACATAACTTTTGAAAACAGCTTCGAATAAGTGTTTCTCTTGTTTATTTCTGATGCAAATTGATATATATAGCTATATAAACCCTTTATTTGATGTTTGAAAACTGCTATTCAGAGCTCCAGCAGAATCTTAGAAAACGTCATTCTCTCGGTCTGAGAACATCAGTTTGAGACAATATTTCAGGTTAAACATAACTTTTGAAACCAGCTTCGAACAAGTGTTTCTCTTGTTTATTTCAGATGCAAATTGATATATATATCTACATAAGCCCTTTATTTGATGTTTGAAAACTGCTATTCAGAGCTTCAGCAGAATCTTGGAAAACGTCATTCTCTCAGCCTGTGAAGATCAGTTTGAGACAATATTTCAGGTTAAACATAACTTTTGAAAACAGCTTCGAATAAATGTTTCTCTTGTTTATTTCAGATGCAAATTGTTATATATAGCTATATAAACCCTTTATTTGATGTTTGAAAACTGCTATTCAGAGCTCCAGCAGAATCTTAGAAAACGTCATTCTCTCAGTCTGAGAACATCAGTTTGAGACAATATTTCAGGTTAAACATAACTTTTGAAAACAGCTTCGAATAAGTGTTTCTCTTGTTTATTTCAGATGCAAATTGATATATATAGCTATATAAACCCTTTATTTGATGTTTTAAAACTGTTATTCAGAGCTCCAGCAGAATCTTAGAAAACGTCATTCTCTCAGTCTGAGAACATCAGTTTGAGACAATATTTCAGGTTAAACATAACTTTTGAAAACAGCTTCGAATAAGTGTTTCTCTTGTTTATTTCAGATGCAAATTGATATATATAGCTATATAAACCCTTTATTTGATGTTTGAAAACTGCTATTCAGAGCTCCAGCAGAATCTTAGAAAACGTCATTCTCTCAGTCTGAGAACATCAGTTTGAGACAATATTTCAGGTTAAACATAACTTTTGAAAACAGCTTCGAATAAGTGTTTCTCTTGTTTATTTCAGATGCAAATTGATATATATAGCTATATAAACCCTTTATTTGATGTTTTAAAACTGTTATTCAGAGCTCCAGCAGAATCTTGGAAAACGTCATTCTCTCAGTCTGAGAAGATCAGTTTGAGACAATATTTCAGGTTAAACATAACTTTTGAAAACAGCTTCGAATAAATGTTTCTCTTGTTTATTTCAGATGCAAATTGATATATATAGCTATATAAACCCTTTATTTGATGTTTGAAAACTGCTATTCAGAGCTCCAGCAGAATCTTAGAAAACGTCATTCTCTCAGTCTGAGAACATCAGTTTGAGACAATGTTTCAGGTTAAACATAACTTTTGAAAACAGCTTTGAATAAGTTTTTCTCTTGTTTATTTCAGATGCAAATTGATATATATAGCTATATAAATCCTTTATTTGATGTTTGAAAACTGCTATTCAGAGCTTCAGCAGAATCTTGGAAAACGTCATTCTCTCAGCCTGTGAAGATCAGTTTGAGACAATATTTCAGGTTAAACATAACTTTTGAAAACAGCTTCGAATAAATGTTTCTCTTGTTTATTTCAGATGCAAATTGTTATATATAGCTAT
Organism: Callionymus lyra; assembly: GCF_982586985.1. Classification (NCBI taxonomy): domain Eukaryota; kingdom Metazoa; phylum Chordata; class Actinopteri; order Syngnathiformes; family Callionymidae; genus Callionymus; species Callionymus lyra. Next base: position 438,533 of record NW_028258554.1, read on the forward strand.
ATAAACCCTTTATTTGATGTTTGAAAACTGCTATTCAGAGCTCCAGCAGAATCTTAGAAAACGTCATTCTCTCGGTCTGAGAACATCAGTTTGAGACAATATTTCAGGTTAAACATAACTTTTGAAAACAGCTTCGAATAAATGTTTCTCTTGTTTATTTCAGATGCAAATTGATATATATAGCTATATAAGCCCTTTATTTGATGTTTGAAAACTGCTATTCAGAGCTTCAGCAGAATCTTGGAAAACGTCATTCTCTCAGCCTGTGAAGATCAGTTTGAGACAATATTTCAGGTTAAACATAACTTTTGAAAACAGCTTCGAATAAATGTTTCTCTTGTTTATTTCAGATGCAAATTGTTATATATAGCTATATAAACCCTTTATTTGATGTTTGAAAACTGCTATTCAGAGCTCCAGCAGAATCTTAGAAAACGTCATTCTCTCAGTCTGAGAACATCAGTTTGAGACAATATTTCAGGTTAAACATAACTTTTGAAAACAGCTTCGAATAAGTGTTTCTCTTGTTTATTTCAGATGCAAATTGATATATATAGCTATACAAACCCTTTATTTGATGTTTTAAAACTGTTATTCAGAGCTCCAGCAGAATCTTGGAAAACGTCATTCTCTCAGTCTGAGAAGATCAGTTTGAGACAATATTTCAGGTTAAACATAACTTTTGAAAACAGCTTCGAATAAATGTTTCTCTTGTTTATTTCAGATGCAAATTGATATATATAGCTATATAAACCCTTTATTTGATGTTTGAAAACTGCTATTCAGAGCTCCAGCAGAATCTTAGAAAACGTCATTCTCTCAGTCTGAGAACATCAGTTTGAGACAATGTTTCAGGTTAAACATAACTTTTGAAAACAGCTTTGAATAAGTTTTTCTCTTGTTTATTTCAGATGCAAATTGATATATATAGCTATATAAATCCTTTATTTGATGTTTGAAAACTGCTATTCAGAGCTTCAGCAGAATCTTGGAAAACGTCATTCTCTCAGCCTGTGAAGATCAGTTTGAGACAATATTTCAGGTTAAACATAACTTTTGAAAACAGCTTCGAATAAATGTTTCTCTTGTTTATTTCAGATGCAAATTGTTGTATATAGCTATATAAACCCTTTATTTGATGTTTGAAAACTGCTATTCAGAGCTCCAGCAGAATCTTAGAAAACGTCATTCTCTCGGTCTGAGAACATCAGTTTGAGACAATATTTCAGGTTAAACATAACTTTTGAAAACAGCTTCGAATAAGTGTTTCTCTTGTTTATTTCAGATGCAAATTGATATATATAGCTATATAAACCCTTTATTTGATGTTTGAAAACTGCTATTCAGAGCTTCAGCAGAATCTTGGAAAACGTCATTCTCTCAGCCTGTGAAGATCAGTTTGAGACAATATTTCAGGTTAAACATAACTTTTGAAAACAGCTTCGAATAAATGTTTCTCTTGTTTATTTCAGATGCAAATTGATATATATAGCTATATAAACCCTTTATTTGATGTTTGAAAACTGCTATTCAGAGCTCCAGCAGAATCTTAGAAAACGTCATTCTCTCGGTCTGAGAACATCAGTTTGAGACAATATTTCAGGTTAAACATAACTTTTGAAAACAGCTTCGAATAAGTGTTTCTCTTGTTTATTTCAGATGCAAATTGATATATATAGCTATATAAACCCTTTATTTGATGTTTGAAAACTGCTATTCAGAGCTCCAGCAGAATCTTAGAAAACGTCATTCTCTCAGTCTGAGAACATCAGTTTGAGACAATGTTTCAGGTTAAACATAACTTTTGAAAACAGCTTTGAATAAGTTTTTCTCTTGTTTATTTCAGATGCAAATTGATATATATAGCTATATAAATCCTTTATTTGATGTTTGAAAACTGCTATTCAGAGCTTCAGCAGAATCTTGGAAAAGGTCATTCTCTCAGCCTGTGAAGATCAGTTTGAGACAATATTTCAGGTTAAACATAACTTTTGAAAACAGCTTCGAATAAATGTTTCTCTTGTTTATTTCAGATGCAAATTGTTATATATAGCTATATAAACCCTTTATTTGATGTTTGAAAACTGCTATTCAGAGCTCCAGCAGAATCTTAGAAAACGTCATTCTCTCGGTCTGAGAACATCAGTTTGAGACAATATTTCAGGTTAAACATAACTTTTGAAAACAGCTTCGAATAAGTTTTTCTCTTGTTTATTTCAGATGCAAATTGATATATATAGCTATATAAACCCTTTATTTGATGTTTGAAAACTGCTATTCAGAGCTCCAGCAGAATCTTAGAAAACGTCATTCTCTCAGTCTGAGAACATCAGTTTGAGACAATATTTCAGGTTAAACATAACTTTTGAAAACAGCTTCGAATAAATGTTTCTCTTGTTTATTTCAGATGCAAATTGATATATATAGCTATATAAACCCTTTATTTGATGTTTGAAAACTGCTATTCAGAGCTCCAGCAGAATCTTAGAAAACGTCATTCTCTCAGTCTGAGAACATCAGTTTGAGACAATGTTTCAGGTTAAACATAACTTTTGAAAACAGCTTTGAATAAGTTTTTCTCTTGTTTATTTCAGATGCAAATTGATATATATAGCTATATAAATCCTTTATTTGATGTTTGAAAACTGCTATTCAGAGCTTCAGCAGAATCTTGGAAAACGTCATTCTCTCAGCCTGTGAAGATCAGTTTGAGACAATATTTCAGGTTAAACATAACTTTTGAAAACAGCTTCGAATAAATGTTTCTCTTGTTTATTTCAGATGCAAATTGTTATATATAGCTATATAAACCCTTTATTTGATGTTTGAAAACTGCTATTCAGAGCTCCAGCAGAATCTTAGAAAACGTCATTCTCTCGGTCTGAGAACATCAGTTTGAGACAATATTTCAGGTTAAACATAACTTTTGAAAACAGCTTCGAATAAGTGTTTCTCTTGTTTATTTCTGATGCAAATTGATATATATAGCTATATAAACCCTTTATTTGATGTTTGAAAACTGTTATTCAGAGCTCCAGCAGAATCTTGGAAAACGTCATTCTCTCAGCCTGTGAAGATCAGTTTGAGACAGTATTTCATGTTAAACATAACTTTTAAAAACAGCTTCGAATAAGTGTTTCTCTTGTTTATTTCAGATGCAAATTGATATATATAGCTATATAAACCCTTTATTTGATGTTTGAAAACTGCTATTCAGAGCTCCAGCAGAATCTTAGAAAACGTCATTCTCTCGGTCTGAGAACATCAGTTTGAGACAATATTTCAGGTTAAACATAACTTTTGAAAACAGCTTCGAATAAGTGTTTCTCTTGTTTATTTCTGATGCAAATTGATATATATAGCTATATAAACCCTTTATTTGATGTTTGAAAACTGCTATTCAGAGCTCCAGCAGAATCTTAGAAAACGTCATTCTCTCGGTCTGAGAACATCAGTTTGAGACAATATTTCAGGTTAAACATAACTTTTGAAACCAGCTTCGAATAAGTGTTTCTCTTGTTTATTTCAGATGCAAATTGATATATATAGCTATATAAGCCCTTTATTTGATGTTTGAAAACTGCTATTCAGAGCTTCAGCAGAATCTTGGAAAACGTCATTCTCTCAGCCTGTGAAGATCAGTTTGAGACAATATTTCAGGTTAAACATAACTTTTGAAAACAGCTTCGAATAAATGTTTCTCTTGTTTATTTCAGATGCAAATTGATATATATAGCTATATAAACCCTTTATTTGATGTTTGAAAACTGCTATTCAGAGCTCCAGCAGAATCTTAGAAAACGTCATTCTCTCGGTCTGAGAACATCAGTTTGAGACAATATTTCAGGTTAAACATAACTTTTGAAAACAGCTTCGAATAAGTGTTTCTCTTGTTTATTTCTGATGCAAATTGATATATATAGCTATATAAACCCTTTATTTGATGTTTGAAAACTGCTATTCAGAGCTCCAGCAGAATCTTAGAAAACGTCATTCTCTCAGTCTGAGAACATCAGTTTGAGACAATATTTCAGGTTAAACATAACTTTTGAAAACAGCTTCGAATAAATGTTTCTCTTGTTTAATTCAGATGCAAATTGATATATATAGCTATATAAACCCTTTATTTGATGTTTGAAAACTGCTATTCAGAGCTCCAGCAGAATCTTAGAAAACGTCATTCTCTCAGTCTGAGAACATCAGTTTGAGACAATGTTTCAGGTTAAACATAACTTTTGAAAACAGCTTTGAATAAGTTTTTCTCTTGTTTATTTCAGATGCAAATTGATATATATAGCTATATAAATCCTTTATTTGATGTTTGAAAACTGCTATTCAGAGCTTCAGCAGAATCTTGGAAAAGGTCATTCTCTCAGCCTGTGAAGATCAGTTTGAGACAATATTTCAGGTTAAACATAACTTTTGAAAACAGCTTCGAATAAATGTTTCTCTTGTTTATTTCAGATGCAAATTGTTATATATAGCTATATAAACCCTTTATTTGATGTTTGAAAACTGCTATTCAGAGCTCCAGCAGAATCTTAGAAAACGTCATTCTCTCGGTCTGAGAACATCAGTTTGAGACAATATTTCAGGTTAAACATAACTTTTGAAAACAGCTTCGAATAAGTGTTTCTCTTGTTTATTTCTGATGCAAATTGATATATATAGCTATATAAACCCTTTATTTGATGTTTGAAAACTGTTATTCAGAGCTCCAGCAGAATCTTGGAAAACGTCATTCTCTCAGCCTGTGAAGATCAGTTTGAGACAGTATTTCATGTTAAACATAACTTTTGAAAACAGCTTCGAATAAGTGTTTCTCTTGTTTATTTCAGATGCAAATTGATATATATAGCTATATAAACCCTTTATTTGATGTTTGAAAACTGCTATTCAGAGCTCCAGCAGAATCTTAGAAAACGTCATTCTCTCGGTCTGAGAACATCAGTTTGAGACAATATTTCAGGTTAAACATAACTTTTGAAAACAGCTTCGAATAAGTGTTTCTCTTCTTTATTTCAGATGCAAATTGATATATATAGCTATATAAACCCTTTATTTGATGTTTGAAAACTGCTATTCAGAGCTTCAGCAGAATCTTGGAAAACGTCATTCTCTCAGCCTGTGAAGATCAGTTTGAGACAATATTTCAGGTTAAACATAACTTTTGAAAACAGCTTCGAATAAATGTTTCTCTTGTTTATTTCAGATGCAAATTGTTATATATAGCTATATAAACCCTTTATTTGATGTTTGAAAACTGCTATTCAGAGCTCCAGCAGAATCTTAGAAAACGTCATTCTCTCGGTCTGAGAACATCAGTTTGAGACAATATTTCAGGTTAAACATAACTTTTGAAAACAGCTTCGAATAAGTGTTTCTCTTGTTTATTTCAGATGCAAATTGATATATATAGCTATATAAACCCTTTATTTGATGTTTGAAAACTGCTATTCAGAGCTTCAGCAGAATCTTGGAAAACGTCATTCTCTCAGCCTGTGAAGATCAGTTTGAGACAATATTTCAGGTTAAACATAACTTTTGAAAACAGCTTCGAATAAATGTTTCTCTTGTTTATTTCAGATGCAAATTGATATATATAGCTATATAAATCCTTTATTTGATGTTTGAAAACTGCTATTCAGAGCTCCAGCAGAATCTTAGAAAACGTCATTCTCTCGGTCTGAGAACATCAGTTTGAGACAATATTTCAGGTTAAACATAACTTTTGAAAACAGCTTCGAATAAGTGTTTCTCTTGTTTATTTCAGATGCAAATTGATATATATAGCTATATAAACCCTTTATTTGATGTTTGAAAACTGCTATTCAGAGCTCCAGCAGAATCTTAGAAAACGTCATTCTCTCGGTCTGAGAACATCAGTTTGAGACAATATTTCAGGTTAAACATAACTTTTGAAACCAGCTTCGAATAAGTGTTTCTCTTGTTTATTTCAGATGCAAATTGATATATATAGCTATATAAACCCTTTATTTGATGTTTGAAAACTGCTATTCAGAGCTCCAGCAGAATCTTTGAAAACGTCATTCTCTCAGTCTGAGAACATCAGTTTGAGACAGTATTTCATGTTAAACATAACTTTTGAAAACAGCTTCGAATAAGTGTTTCTCTTGTTTATTTCAGATGCAAATTGATATATATAGCTATATAAACCCTTTAGTTGATGTTTGAAAACTGCTATTCAGAGCTTCAGCAGAATCTTGGAAAACGTCATTCTCTCAGCCTGTGAAGATCAGTTTGAGACAATATTTCAGGTTAAACATAACTTTTGAAAACAGCTTCGAATAAGTGTTTCTCTTGTTTATTTCAGATGCAAATTGATATATATAGCTATATAAACCCTTTATTTGATGTTTGAAAACTGCTATTCAGAGCTCCAGCAGAATCTTAGAAAACGTCATTCTCTCAGTCTGAGAACATCAGTTTGAGACAATATTTCAGGTTAAACATAACTTTTGAAAACAGCTTCGAATAAGTGTTTCTCTTGTTTATTTCAGATGCAAATTGATATATATAGCTATATAAACCCTTTATTTGATGTTTTAAAACTGTTATTCAGAGCTCCAGCAGAATCTTGGAAAACGTCATTCTCTCAGTCTGAGAAGATCAGTTTGAGACAATATTTCAGGTTAAACATAACTTTTGAAAACAGCTTCGAATAAATGTTTCTCTTGTTTATTTCAGATGCAAATTGTTATATATAGCTATATAAACCCTTTATTTGATGTTTGAAAACTGCTATTCAGAGCTCCAGCAGAATCTTAGAAAACGTCATTCTCTCAGTCTGAGAACATCAGTTTGAGACAATATTTCAGGTTAAACATAACTTTTGAAAACAGCTTCGAATAAGTGTTTCTCTTGTTTATTTCAGATGCAAATTGATATATATAGCTATATAAACCCTTTATTTGATGTTTTAAAACTGTTATTCAGAGCTCCAGCAGAATCTTAGAAAACGTCATTCTCTCAGTCTGAGAACATCAGTTTGAGACAATATTTCAGGTTAAACATAACTTTTGAAAACAGCTTCGAATAAGTGTTTCTCTTGTTTATTTCAGATGCAAATTGATATATATAGCTATATAAACCCTTTATTTGATGTTTGAAAACTGCTATTCAGAGCTCCAGCAGAATCTTAGAAAACGTCATTCTCTCAGTCTGAGAACATCAGTTTGAGACAATATTTCAGGTTAAACATAACTTTTGAAAACAGCTTCGAATAAGTGTTTCTCTTGTTTATTTCAGATGCAAATTGATATATATAGCTATATAAACCCTTTATTTGATGTTTTAAAACTGTTATTCAGAGCTCCAGCAGAATCTTGGAAAACGTCATTCTCTCAGTCTGAGAAGATCAGTTTGAGACAATATTTCAGGTTAAACATAACTTTTGAAAACAGCTTCGAATAAATGTTTCTCTTGTTTATTTCAGATGCAAATTGATATATATAGCTATATAAACCCTTTATTTGATGTTTGAAAACTGCTATTCAGAGCTCCAGCAGAATCTTAGAAAACGTCATTCTCTCAGTCTGAGAACATCAGTTTGAGACAATGTTTCAGGTTAAACATAACTTTTGAAAACAGCTTTGAATAAGTTTTTCTCTTGTTTATTTCAGATGCAAATTGATATATATAGCTATATAAATCCTTTATTTGATGTTTGAAAACTGCTATTCAGAGCTTCAGCAGAATCTTGGAAAACGTCATTCTCTCAGCCTGTGAAGATCAGTTTGAGACAATATTTCAGGTTAAACATAACTTTTGAAAACAGCTTCGAATAAATGTTTCTCTTGTTTATTTCAGATGCAAATTGTTATATATAGCTATATAAACCCTTTATTTGATGTTTGAAAACTGCTATTCAGAGCTCCAGCAGAATCTTAGAAAACGTCATTCTCTCGGTCTGAGAACATCAGTTTGAGACAATATTTCAGGTTAAACATAACTTTTGAAAACAGCTTCGAATAAATGTTTCTCTTGTTTATTTCAGATGCAAATTGATATATATAGCTATATAAGCCCTTTATTTGATGTTTGAAAACTGCTATTCAGAGCTCCAGCAGAATCTTAGAAAACGTCATTCTCTCAGTCTGAGAACATCAGTTTGAGACAATGTTTCAGGTTAAACATAACTTTTGAAAACAGCTTTGAATAAGTTTTTCTCTTGTTTATTTCAGATGCAAATTGATATATATAGCTATATAAATCCTTTATTTGATGTTTGAAAACTGCTATTCAGAGCTTCAGCAGAATCTTGGAAAACGTCATTCTCTCAGCCTGTGAAGATCAGTTTGAGACAATATTTCAGGTTAAACATAACTTTTGAAAACAGCTTCGAATAAATGTTTCTCTTGTTTATTTCAGATGCAAATTGTTATATATAGCTATATAAACCCTTTATTTGATGTTTGAAAACTGCTATTCAGAGCTCCAGCAGAATCTTAGAAAACGTCATTCTCTCGGTCTGAGAACATCAGTTTGAGACAATATTTCAGGTTAAACATAACTTTTGAAAACAGCTTTGTATAAGTTTTTCTCTTGTTTATTTCAGATGCAAATTGATATATATAGCTATATAAACCCTTTATTTGATGTTTGAAAACTGCTATTCAGAGCTTCAGCAGAATCTTGGAAAACGTCATTCTCTCAGCCTGTGAAGATCAGTTTGAGACAATATTTCAGGTTAAACATAACTTTTGAAAACAGCTTCGAATAAATGTTTCTCTTGTTTATTTCAGATGCAAATTGATATATATAGCTATATAAACCCTTTATTTGATGTTTGAAAACTGCTATTCAGAGCTCCACCAGAATCTTAGAAAACGTCATTCTCTCGGTCTGAGAACATCAGTTTGAGACAATATTTCAGGTTAAACATAACTTTTGAAAACAGCTTCGAATAAGTGTTTCTCTTGTTTATTTCAGATGCAAATTGATATATATATAGCTATATAAACCCTTTATTTGATGTTTGAAAACTGCTATTCAGAGCTCCAGCAGAATCTTAGAAAACGTCATTCTCTCAGTCTGAGAACATCAGTTTGAGACAATATTTCAGGTTAAACATAACTTTTGAAAACAGCTTCGAATAAATGTTTCTCTTGTTTATTTCAGATGCAAATTGATATATATAGCTATATAAACCCTTTATTTGATGTTTGAAAACTGCTATTCAGAGCTCCAGCAGAATCTTGGAAAACGTCATTCTCTCAGCCTGTGAAGATCAGTTTGAGACAATATTTCAGGTTTAACATAACTTTTGAAAACAGCTTCGAATAAATGTTTCTCTTGTTTATTTCAGATGCAAATTGTTATATATAGCTATATAAACCCTTTATTTGATGTTTGAAAACTGCTATTCAGAGCTCCAGCAGAATCTTAGAAAACGTCATTCTCTCAGTCTGAGAACATCAGTTTGAGACAATATTTCAGGTTAAACATAACTTTTGAAAACAGCTTCGAATAAGTGTTTCTCTTGTTTATTTCAGATGCAAATTGATATATATAGTTATATAAACCCTTTATTTGATGTTTTAAAACTGTTATTCAGAGCTCCAGTAGAATCTTGGAAAACGTCATTCTCTCAGTCTGAGAAGATCAGTTTGAGACAATATTTCAGGTTAAACATAACTTTTGAAAACAGCTTCGAATAAGTGTTTCTCTTGTTTATTTCAGATGCAAATTGATATATATAGCTATATAAACTCTTTATTTGATGTTTGAAAACTGCTATTCAGAGCTCCAGCAGAATCTTAGAAAACGTCATTCTCTCAGTCTGAGAACATCAGTTTGAGACAATATTTCAGGTTAAACATAACTTTTGAAAACAGCTTTGAATAAGTTTTTCTCTTGTTTATTTCAGATGCAAATTGATATATATAGCTATATAAATCCTTTATTTGATGTTTGAAAACTGCTATTCAGAGCTTCAGCAGAATCTTGGAAAACGTCATTCTCTCAGCCTGTGAAGATCAGTTTGAGACAATATTTCAGGTTAAACATAACTTTTGAAAACAGCTTCGAATAAATGTTTCTCTTGTTTATTTCAGATGCAAATTGTTATATATAGCTATATAAACCCTTTATTTGATGTTTGAAAACTGCTATTCAGAGCTCCAGCAGAATCTTAGAAAACGTCATTCTCTCGGTCTGAGAACATCAGTTTGAGACAATATTTCAGGTTAAACATAACTTTTGAAAACAGCTTCGAATAAGTGTTTCTCTTGTTTATTTCAGATGCAAATTGATATATATAGCTATATAAACCCTTTATTTGATGTTTGAAAACTGCTATTCAGAGCTCCAGCAGAATCTTAGAAAACGTCATTCTCTCGGTCTGAGAACATCAGTTTGAGACAATATTTCAGGTTAAACATAACTTTTGAAAACAGCTTCGAATAAGTGTTTCTCTTGTTTATTTCAGATGCAAATTGATATATATAGCTATATAAGCCCTTTATTTGATGTTTGAAAACTGCTATTCAGAGCTCCAGCAGAATCTTAGAAAACGTCATTCTCTCGGTCTGAGAACATCAGTTTGAGACAATATTTCAGGTTAAACATAACTTTTGAAACCAGCTTCGAATAAGTGTTTCTCTTGTTTATTTCAGATGCAAATTGATATATATAGCTATATAAACCCTTTATTTGATGTTTGAAAACTGCTATTCAGAGCTCCAGCAGAATCTTAGAAAACGTCATTCTCTCAGTCTGAGAACATCATTTTGAGACAATGTTTCAGGTTAAACATAACTTTTGAAAACAGCTTTGAATACGTTTTTCTCTTGTTTATTTCAGATGCAAATTGATATATATAGCTATATAAATCCTTTATTTGATGTTTGAAAACTGCTATTCAGAGCTCCAGCAGAATTTTAGAAAACGTCATTCTCTCAGTCTGAGAACATCAGTTTGAGACAATATTTCAGGTTAAACATAACTTTTGAAAACAGCTTCGAATAAGTGTTTCTCTTGTTTATTTCAGATGCAAATTGATATATATAGCTATATAAACCCTTTATTTGATGTTTTAAAACTGTTATTCAGAGCTCCAGCAGAATCTTGGAAAACGTCATTCTCTCAGTCTGAGAACATCAGTTTGAGACAATATTTCAGGTTAAACATAACTTTTGAAAACAGCTTCGAATAAATGTTTCTCTTGTTTATTTCAGATGCAAATTGATATATATAGCTATATAAACCCTTTATTTGATGTTTTAAAACTGCTATTCAGAGCTCCAGCAGAATCTTAGAAAACGTCATTCTCTCGGTCTGAGAACATCAGTTTGAGACAATATTTCAGGTTAAACATAACTTTTGAAAACAGCTTCGAATAAGTGTTTCTCTTGTTTATTTCTGATGCAAATTGATATATATAGCTATATAAACCCTTTATTTGATGTTTGAAAACTGCTATTCAGAGCTCCAGCAGAATCTTAGAAAACGTCATTCTCTCAGTCTGAGAACATCAGTTTGAGACAATATTTCAGGTTAAACATAACTTTTGAAAACCGTTTCGAATAAATGTTTCTCTTGTTTATTTCAGATGCAAATTGATATATATAGCTATATAAACCCTTTATTTGATGTTTGAAAACTGCTATTCAGAGCTCCAGCAGAATCTTAGAAAACGTCATTCTCTCAGTCTGAGAACATCAGTTTGAGACAATGTTTCAGGTTAAACATAACTTTTGAAAACAGCTTTGAATAAGTTTTTCTCTTGTTTATTTCAGATGCAAATTGATATATATAGCTATATAAATCCTTTATTTGATGTTTGAAAACTGCTATTCAGAGCTTCAGCAGAATCTTGGAAAACGTCATTCTCTCAGCCTGTGAAGATCAGTTTGAGACAATATTTCAGGTTAAACATAACTTTTGAAAACAGCTTCGAATAAATGTTTCTCTTGTTTATTTCAGATGCAAATTGTTATATATAGCTATATAAACCCTTTATTTGATGTTTGAAAACTGCTATTCAGAGCTCCAGCAGAATCTTAGAAAACGTCATTCTCTCGGTCTGAGAACATCAGTTTGAGACAATATTTCAGGTTAAACATAACTTTTGAAAACAGCTTTGTATAAGTTTTTCTCTTGTTTATTTCAGATGCAAATTGATATATATAGCTATATAAACCCTTTATTTGATGTTTGAAAACTGCTATTCAGAGCTTCAGCAGAATCTTGGAAAACGTCATTCTCTCAGCCTGTGAAGATCAGTTTGAGACAATATTTCAGGTTAAACATAACTTTTGAAAACAGCTTCGAATAAATGTTTCTCTTGTTTATTTCAGATGCAAATTGATATATATAGCTATATAAACCCTTTATTTGATGTTTGAAAACTGCTATTCAGAGCTCCACCAGAATCTTAGAAAACGTCATTCTCTCGGTCTGAGAACATCAGTTTGAGACAATATTTCAGGTTAAACATAACTTTTGAAAACAGCTTCGAATAAGTGTTTCTCTTGTTTATTTCAGATGCAAATTGATATATATATAGCTATATAAACCCTTTATTTGATGTTTGAAAACTGCTATTCAGAGCTCCAGCAGAATCTTAGAAAACGTCATTCTCTCAGTCTGAGAACATCAGTTTGAGACAATGTTTCAGGTTAAACATAACTTTTGAAAACAGCTTTGAATAAGTTTTTCTCTTGTTTATTTCAGATGCAAATTGATATATATAGCTATATAAATCCTTTATTTGATGTTTGAAAACTGCTATTCAGAGCTTCAGCAGAATCTTGGAAAACGTCATTCTCTCAGCCTGTGAAGATCAGTTTGAGACAATATTTCAGGTTAAACATAACTTTTGAAAACAGCTTCGAATAAATGTTTCTCTTGTTTATTTCAGATGCAAATTGTTATATATAGCTATATAAACCCTTTATTTGATGTTTGAAAACTGCTATTCAGAGCTCCAGCAGAATCTTAGAAAACGTCATTCTCTCGGTCTGAGAACATCAGTTTGAGACAAGATTTCAGGTTAAACATAACTTTTGAAAACAGCTTTGAATAAGTTTTTCTCTTGTTTATTTCAGATGCAAATTGATATATATAGCTATATAAATCCTTTATTTGATGTTTGAAAACTGCTATTCAGAGCTTCAGCAGAATCTTGGAAAACGTCATTCTCTCAGCCTGTGAAGATCAGTTTGAGACAATATTTCAGGTTAAACATAACTTTTGAAAACAGCTTCGAATAAATGTTTCTCTTGTTTATTTCAGATGCAAATTGTTATATATAGCTATATAAACCCTTTATTTGATGTTTGAAAACTGCTATTCAGAGCTCCAGCAGAATCTTAGAAAACGTCATTCTCTCGGTCTGAGAACATCAGTTTGAGACAATATTTCAGGTTAAACATAACTTTTGAAAACAGCTTCGAATAAGTGTTTCTCTTGTTTATTTCTGATGCAAATTGATATATATAGCTATATAAACCCTTTATTTGATGTTTGAAAACTGTTATTCAGAGCTCCAGCAGAATCTTGGAAAACGTCATTCTCTCAGCCTGTGAAGATCAGTTTGAGACAGTATTTCATGTTAAACATAACTTTTGAAAACAGCTTCGAATAAGTGTTTCTCTTGTTTATTTCTGATGCAAATTGATATATATAGCTATATAAACCCTTTATTTGATGTTTGAAAACTGCTATTCAGAGCTCCAGCAGAATCTTAGAAAACGTCATTCTCTCGGTCTGAGAACATCAGTTTGAGACAATATTTCAGGTTAAACATAACTTTTGAAAACAGCTTCGAATAAGTGTTTCTCTTGTTTATTTCAGATGCAAATTGATATATATAGCTATATAAGCCCTTTATTTGATGTTTGAAAACTGCTATTCAGAGCTCCAGCAGAATCTTGGAAAACGTCATTCTCTCAGCCTGTGAAGATCAGTTTGAGACAATATTTCAGGTTAAACATAACTTTTGAAAACAGCTTCGAATAAATGTTTCTCTTGTTTATTTCAGATGCAAATTGATATATATAGCTATATAAACCCTTTATTTGATGTTTGAAAACTGCTATTCAGAGCTCCAGCAGAATCTTAGAAAACGTCATTCTCTCAGTCTGAGAACATCATTTTGAGACAATGTTTCAGGTTAAACATAACTTTTGAAAACAGCTTTGAATACGTTTTTCTCTTGTTTATTTCAGATGCAAATTGATATATATAGCTATATAAATCCTTTATTTGATGTTTGAAAACTGCTATTCAGAGCTCCAGCAGAATTTTAGAAAACGTCATTCTCTCAGTCTGAGAACATCAGTTTGAGACAATATTTCAGGTTAAACATAACTTTTGAAAACAGCTTCGAATAAGTGTTTCTCTTGTTTATTTCAGATGCAAATTGATATATATAGCTATATAAACCCTTTATTTGATGTTTTAAAACTGTTATTCAGAGCTCCAGCAGAATCTTGGAAAACGTCATTCTCTCAGTCTGAGAACATCAGTTTGAGACAATATTTCAGGTTAAACATAACTTTTGAAAACAGCTTCGAATAAATGTTTCTCTTGTTTATTTCAGATGCAAATTGATATATATAGCTATATAAACCCTTTATTTGATATTTGAAAACTGCTATTCAGAGCTCCAGCAGAATCTTAGAAAACGTCATTCTCTCGGTCTGAGAACATCAGTTTGAGACAATATTTCAGGTTAAACATAACTTTTGAAAACAGCTTCGAATAAGTGTTTCTCTTGTTTATTTCTGATGCAAATTGATATATATAGCTATATAAACCCTTTATTTGATGTTTGAAAACTGCTATTCAGAGCTCCAGCAGAATCTTAGAAAACGTCATTCTCTCAGTCTGAGAACATCAGTTTGAGACAATATTTCAGGTTAAACATAACTTTTGAAAACCGTTTCGAATAAATGTTTCTCTTGTTTATTTCAGATGCAAATTGATATATATAGCTATATAAACCCTTTATTTGATGTTTGAAAACTGCTATTCAGAGCTCCAGCAGAATCTTAGAAAACGTCATTCTCTCAGTCTGAGAACATCAGTTTGAGACAATGTTTCAGGTTAAACATAACTTTTGAAAACAGCTTTGAATAAGTTTTTCTCTTGTTTATTTCAGATGCAAATTGATATATATAGCTATATAAATCCTTTATTTGATGTTTGAAAACTGCTATTCAGAGCTTCAGCAGAATCTTGGAAAACGTCATTCTCTCAGCCTGTGAAGATCAGTTTGAGACAATATTTCAGGTTAAACATAACTTTTGAAAACAGCTTCGAATAAATGTTTCTCTTGTTTATTTCAGATGCAAATTGTTATATATAGCTATATAAACCCTTTATTTGATGTTTGAAAACTGCTATTCAGAGCTCCAGCAGAATCTTAGAAAACGTCATTCTCTCAGTCTGAGAACATCAGTTTGAGACAATATTTCAGGTTAAACATAACTTTTGAAAACAGCTTTGTATAAGTTTTTCTCTTGTTTATTTCAGATGCAAATTGATATATATAGCTATATAAACCCTTTATTTGATGTTTGAAAACTGCTATTCAGAGCTTCAGCAGAATCTTGGAAAACGTCATTCTCTCAGCCTGTGAAGATCAGTTTGAGACAATATTTCAGGTTAAACATAACTTTTGAAAACAGCTTCGAATAAATGTTTCTCTTGTTTATTTCAGATGCAAATTGATATATATAGCTATATAAACCCTTTATTTGATGTTTGAAAACTGCTATTCAGAGCTCCACCAGAATCTTAGAAAACGTCATTCTCTCGGTCTGAGAACATCAGTTTGAGACAATATTTCAGGTTAAACATAACTTTTGAAAACAGCTTCGAATAAGTGTTTCTCTTGTTTATTTCAGATGCAAATTGATATATATATAGCTATATAAACCCTTTATTTGATGTTTGAAAACTGCTATTCAGAGCTCCAGCAGAATCTTAGAAAACGTCATTCTCTCAGTCTGAGAACATCAGTTTGAGACAATATCTCAGGTTAAACATAACTTTTGAAAACAGCTTCGAATAAATGTTTCTCTTGTTTATTTCAGATGCAAATTGATATATATAGCTATATAAACCCTTTATTTGATGTTTGAAAACTGCTATTCAGAGCTCCAGCAGAATCTTAGAAAACGTCATTCTCTCAGTCTGAGAACATCAGTTTGAGACAATGTTTCAGGTTAAACATAACTTTTGAAAACAGCTTTGAATAAGTTTTTCTCTTGTTTATTTCAGATGCAAATTGATATATATAGCTATATAAATCCTTTATTTGATGTTTGAAAACTGCTATTCAGAGCTTCAGCAGAATCTTGGAAAACGTCATTCTCTCAGCCTGTGAAGATCAGTTTGAGACAATATTTCAGGTTAAACATAACTTTTGAAAACAGCTTCGAATAAATGTTTCTCTTGTTTATTTCAGATGCAAATTGTTATATATAGCTATATAAACCCTTTATTTGATGTTTGAAAACTGCTATTCAGAGCTCCAGCAGAATCTTAGAAAACGTCATTCTCTCGGTCTGAGAACATCAGTTTGAGACAATATTTCAGGTTAAACATAACTTTTGAAAACAGCTTTGAATAAGTTTTTCTCTTGTTTATTTCAGATGCAAATTGATATATATAGCTATATAAATCCTTTATTTGATGTTTGAAAACTGCTATTCAGAGCTTCAGCAGAATCTTGGAAAACGTCATTCTCTCAGCCTGTGAAGATCAGTTTGAGACAATATTTCAGGTTAAACATAACTTTTGAAAACAGCTTCGAATAAATGTTTCTCTTGTTTATTTCAGATGCAAATTGTTATATATAGCTATATAAACCCTTTATTTGATGTTTGAAAACTGCTATTCAGAGCTCCAGCAGAATCTTAGAAAACGTCATTCTCTCGGTCTGAGAACATCAGTTTGAGACAATATTTCAGGTTAAACATAACTTTTGAAAACAGCTTCGAATAAGTGTTTCTCTTGTTTATTTCTGATGCAAATTGATATATATAGCTATATAAACCCTTTATTTGATGTTTGAAAACTGTTATTCAGAGCTCCAGCAGAATCTTGGAAAACGTCATTCTCTCAGCCTGTGAAGATCAGTTTGAGACAGTATTTCATGTTAAACATAACTTTTGAAAACAGCTTCGAATAAGTGTTTCTCTTGTTTATTTCAGATGCAAATTGATATATATAGCTATATAAACCCTTTATTTGATGTTTGAAAACTGCTATTCAGAGCTCCAGCAGAATCTTAGAAAACGTCATTCTCTCGGTCTGAGAACATCAGTTTGAGACAATATTTCAGGTTAAACATAACTTTTGAAAACAGCTTCGAATAAGTGTTTCTCTTGTTTATTTCTGATGCAAATTGATATATATAGCTATATAAACCCTTTATTTGATGTTTGAAAACTGCTATTCAGAGCTCCAGCAGAATCTTAGAAAACGTCATTCTCTCGGTCTGAGAACATCAGTTTGAGACAATATTTCAGGTTAAACATAACTTTTGAAACCAGCTTCGAACAAGTGTTTCTCTTGTTTATTTCAGATGCAAATTGATATATATATCTACATAAGCCCTTTATTTGATGTTTGAAAACTGCTATTCAGAGCTTCAGCAGAATCTTGGAAAACGTCATTCTCTCAGCCTGTGAAGATCAGTTTGAGACAATATTTCAGGTTAAACATAACTTTTGAAAACAGCTTCGAATAAATGTTTCTCTTGTTTATTTCAGATGCAAATTGTTATATATAGCTATATAAACCCTTTATTTGATGTTTGAAAACTGCTATTCAGAGCTCCAGCAGAATCTTAGAAAACGTCATTCTCTCAGTCTGAGAACATCAGTTTGAGACAATATTTCAGGTTAAACATAACTTTTGAAAACAGCTTCGAATAAGTGTTTCTCTTGTTTATTTCAGATGCAAATTGATATATATAGCTATATAAACCCTTTATTTGATGTTTTAAAACTGTTATTCAGAGCTCCAGCAGAATCTTAGAAAACGTCATTCTCTCAGTCTGAGAACATCAGTTTGAGACAATATTTCAGGTTAAACATAACTTTTGAAAACAGCTTCGAATAAGTGTTTCTCTTGTTTATTTCAGATGCAAATTGATATATATAGCTATATAAACCCTTTATTTGATGTTTGAAAACTGCTATTCAGAGCTCCAGCAGAATCTTAGAAAACGTCATTCTCTCAGTCTGAGAACATCAGTTTGAGACAATATTTCAGGTTAAACATAACTTTTGAAAACAGCTTCGAATAAGTGTTTCTCTTGTTTATTTCAGATGCAAATTGATATATATAGCTATATAAACCCTTTATTTGATGTTTTAAAACTGTTATTCAGAGCTCCAGCAGAATCTTGGAAAACGTCATTCTCTCAGTCTGAGAAGATCAGTTTGAGACAATATTTCAGGTTAAACATAACTTTTGAAAACAGCTTCGAATAAATGTTTCTCTTGTTTATTTCAGATGCAAATTGATATATATAGCTATATAAACCCTTTATTTGATGTTTGAAAACTGCTATTCAGAGCTCCAGCAGAATCTTAGAAAACGTCATTCTCTCAGTCTGAGAACATCAGTTTGAGACAATGTTTCAGGTTAAACATAACTTTTGAAAACAGCTTTGAATAAGTTTTTCTCTTGTTTATTTCAGATGCAAATTGATATATATAGCTATATAAATCCTTTATTTGATGTTTGAAAACTGCTATTCAGAGCTTCAGCAGAATCTTGGAAAACGTCATTCTCTCAGCCTGTGAAGATCAGTTTGAGACAATATTTCAGGTTAAACATAACTTTTGAAAACAGCTTCGAATAAATGTTTCTCTTGTTTATTTCAGATGCAAATTGTTATATATAGCTATATAAACCCTTTATTTGATGTTTGAAAACTGCTATTCAGAGCTCCAGCAGAATCTTAGAAAACGTCATTCTCTCGGTCTGAGAACATCAGTTTGAGACAATATTTCAGGTTAAACATAACTTTTGAAAACAGCTTCGAATAAATGTTTCTCTTGTTTATTTCAGATGCAAATTGATATATATAGCTATATAAGCCCTTTATTTGATGTTTGAAAACTGCTATTCAGAGCTTCAGCAGAATCTTGGAAAACGTCATTCTCTCAGCCTGTGAAGATCAGTTTGAGACAATATTTCAGGTTAAACATAACTTTTGAAAACAGCTTCGAATAAATGTTTCTCTTGTTTATTTCAGATGCAAATTGTTATATATAGCTATATAAACCCTTTATTTGATGTTTGAAAACTGCTATTCAGAGCTCCAGCAGAATCTTAGAAAACGTCATTCTCTCAGTCTGAGAACATCAGTTTGAGACAATATTTCAGGTTAAACATAACTTTTGAAAACAGCTTCGAATAAGTGTTTCTCTTGTTTATTTCAGATGCAAATTGATATATATAGCTATACAAACCCTTTATTTGATGTTTTAAAACTGTTATTCAGAGCTCCAGCAGAATCTTGGAAAACGTCATTCTCTCAGTCTGAGAAGATCAGTTTGAGACAATATTTCAGGTTAAACATAACTTTTGAAAACAGCTTCGAATAAATGTTTCTCTTGTTTATTTCAGATGCAAATTGATATATATAGCTATATAAACCCTTTATTTGATGTTTGAAAACTGCTATTCAGAGCTCCAGCAGAATCTTAGAAAACGTCATTCTCTCAGTCTGAGAACATCAGTTTGAGACAATGTTTCAGGTTAAACATAACTTTTGAAAACAGCTTTGAATAAGTTTTTCTCTTGTTTATTTCAGATGCAAATTGATATATATAGCTATATAAATCCTTTATTTGATGTTTGAAAACTGCTATTCAGAGCTTCAGCAGAATCTTGGAAAACGTCATTCTCTCAGCCTGTGAAGATCAGTTTGAGACAATATTTCAGGTTAAACATAACTTTTGAAAACAGCTTCGAATAAATGTTTCTCTTGTTTATTTCAGATGCAAATTGTTGTATATAGCTATATAAACCCTTTATTTGATGTTTGAAAACTGCTATTCAGAGCTCCAGCAGAATCTTAGAAAACGTCATTCTCTCGGTCTGAGAACATCAGTTTGAGACAATATTTCAGGTTAAACATAACTTTTGAAAACAGCTTCGAATAAGTGTTTCTCTTGTTTATTTCAGATGCAAATTGATATATATAGCTATATAAACCCTTTATTTGATGTTTGAAAACTGCTATTCAGAGCTTCAGCAGAATCTTGGAAAACGTCATTCTCTCAGCCTGTGAAGATCAGTTTGAGACAATATTTCAGGTTAAACATAACTTTTGAAAACAGCTTCGAATAAATGTTTCTCTTGTTTATTTCAGATGCAAATTGATATATATAGCTATATAAACCCTTTATTTGATGTTTGAAAACTGCTATTCAGAGCTCCAGCAGAATCTTAGAAAACGTCATTCTCTCGGTCTGAGAACATCAGTTTGAGACAATATTTCAGGTTAAACATAACTTTTGAAAACAGCTTCGAATAAGTGTTTCTCTTGTTTATTTCAGATGCAAATTGATATATATAGCTATATAAACCCTTTATTTGATGTTTGAAAACTGCTATTCAGAGCTCCAGCAGAATCTTAGAAAACGTCATTCTCTCAGTCTGAGAACATCAGTTTGAGACAATGTTTCAGGTTAAACATAACTTTTGAAAACAGCTTTGAATAAGTTTTTCTCTTGTTTATTTCAGATGCAAATTGATATATATAGCTATATAAATCCTTTATTTGATGTTTGAAAACTGCTATTCAGAGCTTCAGCAGAATCTTGGAAAAGGTCATTCTCTCAGCCTGTGAAGATCAGTTTGAGACAATATTTCAGGTTAAACATAACTTTTGAAAACAGCTTCGAATAAATGTTTCTCTTGTTTATTTCAGATGCAAATTGTTATATATAGCTATATAAACCCTTTATTTGATGTTTGAAAACTGCTATTCAGAGCTCCAGCAGAATCTTAGAAAACGTCATTCTCTCGGTCTGAGAACATCAGTTTGAGACAATATTTCAGGTTAAACATAACTTTTGAAAACAGCTTCGAATAAGTTTTTCTCTTGTTTATTTCAGATGCAAATTGATATATATAGCTATATAAACCCTTTATTTGATGTTTGAAAACTGCTATTCAGAGCTCCAGCAGAATCTTAGAAAACGTCATTCTCTCAGTCTGAGAACATCAGTTTGAGACAATATTTCAGGTTAAACATAACTTTTGAAAACAGCTTCGAATAAATGTTTCTCTTGTTTATTTCAGATGCAAATTGATATATATAGCTATATAAACCCTTTATTTGATGTTTGAAAACTGCTATTCAGAGCTCCAGCAGAATCTTAGAAAACGTCATTCTCTCAGTCTGAGAACATCAGTTTGAGACAATGTTTCAGGTTAAACATAACTTTTGAAAACAGCTTTGAATAAGTTTTTCTCTTGTTTATTTCAGATGCAAATTGATATATATAGCTATATAAATCCTTTATTTGATGTTTGAAAACTGCTATTCAGAGCTTCAGCAGAATCTTGGAAAACGTCATTCTCTCAGCCTGTGAAGATCAGTTTGAGACAATATTTCAGGTTAAACATAACTTTTGAAAACAGCTTCGAATAAATGTTTCTCTTGTTTATTTCAGATGCAAATTGTTATATATAGCTATATAAACCCTTTATTTGATGTTTGAAAACTGCTATTCAGAGCTCCAGCAGAATCTTAGAAAACGTCATTCTCTCGGTCTGAGAACATCAGTTTGAGACAATATTTCAGGTTAAACATAACTTTTGAAAACAGCTTCGAATAAGTGTTTCTCTTGTTTATTTCTGATGCAAATTGATATATATAGCTATATAAACCCTTTATTTGATGTTTGAAAACTGTTATTCAGAGCTCCAGCAGAATCTTGGAAAACGTCATTCTCTCAGCCTGTGAAGATCAGTTTGAGACAGTATTTCATGTTAAACATAACTTTTAAAAACAGCTTCGAATAAGTGTTTCTCTTGTTTATTTCAGATGCAAATTGATATATATAGCTATATAAACCCTTTATTTGATGTTTGAAAACTGCTATTCAGAGCTCCAGCAGAATCTTAGAAAACGTCATTCTCTCGGTCTGAGAACATCAGTTTGAGACAATATTTCAGGTTAAACATAACTTTTGAAAACAGCTTCGAATAAGTGTTTCTCTTGTTTATTTCTGATGCAAATTGATATATATAGCTATATAAACCCTTTATTTGATGTTTGAAAACTGCTATTCAGAGCTCCAGCAGAATCTTAGAAAACGTCATTCTCTCGGTCTGAGAACATCAGTTTGAGACAATATTTCAGGTTAAACATAACTTTTGAAACCAGCTTCGAATAAGTGTTTCTCTTGTTTATTTCAGATGCAAATTGATATATATAGCTATATAAGCCCTTTATTTGATGTTTGAAAACTGCTATTCAGAGCTTCAGCAGAATCTTGGAAAACGTCATTCTCTCAGCCTGTGAAGATCAGTTTGAGACAATATTTCAGGTTAAACATAACTTTTGAAAACAGCTTCGAATAAATGTTTCTCTTGTTTATTTCAGATGCAAATTGATATATATAGCTATATAAACCCTTTATTTGATGTTTGAAAACTGCTATTCAGAGCTCCAGCAGAATCTTAGAAAACGTCATTCTCTCGGTCTGAGAACATCAGTTTGAGACAATATTTCAGGTTAAACATAACTTTTGAAAACAGCTTCGAATAAGTGTTTCTCTTGTTTATTTCTGATGCAAATTGATATATATAGCTATATAAACCCTTTATTTGATGTTTGAAAACTGCTATTCAGAGCTCCAGCAGAATCTTAGAAAACGTCATTCTCTCAGTCTGAGAACATCAGTTTGAGACAATATTTCAGGTTAAACATAACTTTTGAAAACAGCTTCGAATAAATGTTTCTCTTGTTTAATTCAGATGCAAATTGATATATATAGCTATATAAACCCTTTATTTGATGTTTGAAAACTGCTATTCAGAGCTCCAGCAGAATCTTAGAAAACGTCATTCTCTCAGTCTGAGAACATCAGTTTGAGACAATGTTTCAGGTTAAACATAACTTTTGAAAACAGCTTTGAATAAGTTTTTCTCTTGTTTATTTCAGATGCAAATTGATATATATAGCTATATAAATCCTTTATTTGATGTTTGAAAACTGCTATTCAGAGCTTCAGCAGAATCTTGGAAAAGGTCATTCTCTCAGCCTGTGAAGATCAGTTTGAGACAATATTTCAGGTTAAACATAACTTTTGAAAACAGCTTCGAATAAATGTTTCTCTTGTTTATTTCAGATGCAAATTGTTATATATAGCTATATAAACCCTTTATTTGATGTTTGAAAACTGCTATTCAGAGCTCCAGCAGAATCTTAGAAAACGTCATTCTCTCGGTCTGAGAACATCAGTTTGAGACAATATTTCAGGTTAAACATAACTTTTGAAAACAGCTTCGAATAAGTGTTTCTCTTGTTTATTTCTGATGCAAATTGATATATATAGCTATATAAACCCTTTATTTGATGTTTGAAAACTGTTATTCAGAGCTCCAGCAGAATCTTGGAAAACGTCATTCTCTCAGCCTGTGAAGATCAGTTTGAGACAGTATTTCATGTTAAACATAACTTTTGAAAACAGCTTCGAATAAGTGTTTCTCTTGTTTATTTCAGATGCAAATTGATATATATAGCTATATAAACCCTTTATTTGATGTTTGAAAACTGCTATTCAGAGCTCCAGCAGAATCTTAGAAAACGTCATTCTCTCGGTCTGAGAACATCAGTTTGAGACAATATTTCAGGTTAAACATAACTTTTGAAAACAGCTTCGAATAAGTGTTTCTCTTCTTTATTTCAGATGCAAATTGATATATATAGCTATATAAACCCTTTATTTGATGTTTGAAAACTGCTATTCAGAGCTTCAGCAGAATCTTGGAAAACGTCATTCTCTCAGCCTGTGAAGATCAGTTTGAGACAATATTTCAGGTTAAACATAACTTTTGAAAACAGCTTCGAATAAATGTTTCTCTTGTTTATTTCAGATGCAAATTGTTATATATAGCTATATAAACCCTTTATTTGATGTTTGAAAACTGCTATTCAGAGCTCCAGCAGAATCTTAGAAAACGTCATTCTCTCGGTCTGAGAACATCAGTTTGAGACAATATTTCAGGTTAAACATAACTTTTGAAAACAGCTTCGAATAAGTGTTTCTCTTGTTTATTTCAGATGCAAATTGATATATATAGCTATATAAACCCTTTATTTGATGTTTGAAAACTGCTATTCAGAGCTTCAGCAGAATCTTGGAAAACGTCATTCTCTCAGCCTGTGAAGATCAGTTTGAGACAATATTTCAGGTTAAACATAACTTTTGAAAACAGCTTCGAATAAATGTTTCTCTTGTTTATTTCAGATGCAAATTGATATATATAGCTATATAAATCCTTTATTTGATGTTTGAAAACTGCTATTCAGAGCTCCAGCAGAATCTTAGAAAACGTCATTCTCTCGGTCTGAGAACATCAGTTTGAGACAATATTTCAGGTTAAACATAACTTTTGAAAACAGCTTCGAATAAGTGTTTCTCTTGTTTATTTCAGATGCAAATTGATATATATAGCTATATAAACCCTTTATTTGATGTTTGAAAACTGCTATTCAGAGCTCCAGCAGAATCTTAGAAAACGTCATTCTCTCGGTCTGAGAACATCAGTTTGAGACAATATTTCAGGTTAAACATAACTTTTGAAACCAGCTTCGAATAAGTGTTTCTCTTGTTTATTTCAGATGCAAATTGATATATATAGCTATATAAACCCTTTATTTGATGTTTGAAAACTGCTATTCAGAGCTCCAGCAGAATCTTTGAAAACGTCATTCTCTCAGTCTGAGAACATCAGTTTGAGACAGTATTTCATGTTAAACATAACTTTTGAAAACAGCTTCGAATAAGTGTTTCTCTTGTTTATTTCAGATGCAAATTGATATATATAGCTATATAAACCCTTTAGTTGATGTTTGAAAACTGCTATTCAGAGCTTCAGCAGAATCTTGGAAAACGTCATTCTCTCAGCCTGTGAAGATCAGTTTGAGACAATATTTCAGGTTAAACATAACTTTTGAAAACAGCTTCGAATAAGTGTTTCTCTTGTTTATTTCAGATGCAAATTGATATATATAGCTATATAAACCCTTTATTTGATGTTTGAAAACTGCTATTCAGAGCTCCAGCAGAATCTTAGAAAACGTCATTCTCTCAGTCTGAGAACATCAGTTTGAGACAATATTTCAGGTTAAACATAACTTTTGAAAACAGCTTCGAATAAGTGTTTCTCTTGTTTATTTCAGATGCAAATTGATATATATAGCTATATAAACCCTTTATTTGATGTTTTAAAACTGTTATTCAGAGCTCCAGCAGAATCTTGGAAAACGTCATTCTCTCAGTCTGAGAAGATCAGTTTGAGACAATATTTCAGGTTAAACATAACTTTTGAAAACAGCTTCGAATAAATGTTTCTCTTGTTTATTTCAGATGCAAATTGTTATATATAGCTATATAAACCCTTTATTTGATGTTTGAAAACTGCTATTCAGAGCTCCAGCAGAATCTTAGAAAACGTCATTCTCTCAGTCTGAGAACATCAGTTTGAGACAATATTTCAGGTTAAACATAACTTTTGAAAACAGCTTCGAATAAGTGTTTCTCTTGTTTATTTCAGATGCAAATTGATATATATAGCTATATAAACCCTTTATTTGATGTTTTAAAACTGTTATTCAGAGCTCCAGCAGAATCTTAGAAAACGTCATTCTCTCAGTCTGAGAACATCAGTTTGAGACAATATTTCAGGTTAAACATAACTTTTGAAAACAGCTTCGAATAAGTGTTTCTCTTGTTTATTTCAGATGCAAATTGATATATATAGCTATATAAACCCTTTATTTGATGTTTGAAAACTGCTATTCAGAGCTCCAGCAGAATCTTAGAAAACGTCATTCTCTCAGTCTGAGAACATCAGTTTGAGACAATATTTCAGGTTAAACATAACTTTTGAAAACAGCTTCGAATAAGTGTTTCTCTTGTTTATTTCAGATGCAAATTGATATATATAGCTATATAAACCCTTTATTTGATGTTTTAAAACTGTTATTCAGAGCTCCAGCAGAATCTTGGAAAACGTCATTCTCTCAGTCTGAGAAGATCAGTTTGAGACAATATTTCAGGTTAAACATAACTTTTGAAAACAGCTTCGAATAAATGTTTCTCTTGTTTATTTCAGATGCAAATTGATATATATAGCTATATAAACCCTTTATTTGATGTTTGAAAACTGCTATTCAGAGCTCCAGCAGAATCTTAGAAAACGTCATTCTCTCAGTCTGAGAACATCAGTTTGAGACAATGTTTCAGGTTAAACATAACTTTTGAAAACAGCTTTGAATAAGTTTTTCTCTTGTTTATTTCAGATGCAAATTGATATATATAGCTATATAAATCCTTTATTTGATGTTTGAAAACTGCTATTCAGAGCTTCAGCAGAATCTTGGAAAACGTCATTCTCTCAGCCTGTGAAGATCAGTTTGAGACAATATTTCAGGTTAAACATAACTTTTGAAAACAGCTTCGAATAAATGTTTCTCTTGTTTATTTCAGATGCAAATTGTTATATATAGCTATATAAACCCTTTATTTGATGTTTGAAAACTGCTATTCAGAGCTCCAGCAGAATCTTAGAAAACGTCATTCTCTCGGTCTGAGAACATCAGTTTGAGACAATATTTCAGGTTAAACATAACTTTTGAAAACAGCTTCGAATAAATGTTTCTCTTGTTTATTTCAGATGCAAATTGATATATATAGCTATATAAGCCCTTTATTTGATGTTTGAAAACTGCTATTCAGAGCTTCAGCAGAATCTTGGAAAACGTCATTCTCTCAGCCTGTGAAGATCAGTTTGAGACAATATTTCAGGTTAAACATAACTTTTGAAAACAGCTTCGAATAAATGTTTCTCTTGTTTATTTCAGATGCAAATTGTTATATATAGCTATATAAACCCTTTATTTGATGTTTGAAAACTGCTATTCAGAGCTCCAGCAGAATCTTAGAAAACGTCATTCTCTCAGTCTGAGAACATCAGTTTGAGACAATATTTCAGGTTAAACATAACTTTTGAAAACAGCTTCGAATAAGTGTTTCTCTTGTTTATTTCAGATGCAAATTGATATATATAGCTATACAAACCCTTTATTTGATGTTTTAAAACTGTTATTCAGAGCTCCAGCAGAATCTTGGAAAACGTCATTCTCTCAGTCTGAGAAGATCAGTTTGAGACAATATTTCAGGTTAAACATAACTTTTGAAAACAGCTTCGAATAAATGTTTCTCTTGTTTATTTCAGATGCAAATTGATATATATAGCTATATAAACCCTTTATTTGATGTTTGAAAACTGCTATTCAGAGCTCCAGCAGAATCTTAGAAAACGTCATTCTCTCAGTCTGAGAACATCAGTTTGAGACAATGTTTCAGGTTAAACATAACTTTTGAAAACAGCTTTGAATAAGTTTTTCTCTTGTTTATTTCAGATGCAAATTGATATATATAGCTATATAAATCCTTTATTTGATGTTTGAAAACTGCTATTCAGAGCTTCAGCAGAATCTTGGAAAACGTCATTCTCTCAGCCTGTGAAGATCAGTTTGAGACAATATTTCAGGTTAAACATAACTTTTGAAAACAGCTTCGAATAAATGTTTCTCTTGTTTATTTCAGATGCAAATTGTTGTATATAGCTATATAAACCCTTTATTTGATGTTTGAAAACTGCTATTCAGAGCTCCAGCAGAATCTTAGAAAACGTCATTCTCTCGGTCTGAGAACATCAGTTTGAGACAATATTTCAGGTTAAACATAACTTTTGAAAACAGCTTCGAATAAGTGTTTCTCTTGTTTATTTCAGATGCAAATTGATATATATAGCTATATAAACCCTTTATTTGATGTTTGAAAACTGCTATTCAGAGCTTCAGCAGAATCTTGGAAAACGTCATTCTCTCAGCCTGTGAAGATCAGTTTGAGACAATATTTCAGGTTAAACATAACTTTTGAAAACAGCTTCGAATAAATGTTTCTCTTGTTTATTTCAGATGCAAATTGATATATATAGCTATATAAACCCTTTATTTGATGTTTGAAAACTGCTATTCAGAGCTCCAGCAGAATCTTAGAAAACGTCATTCTCTCGGTCTGAGAACATCAGTTTGAGACAATATTTCAGGTTAAACATAACTTTTGAAAACAGCTTCGAATAAGTGTTTCTCTTGTTTATTTCAGATGCAAATTGATATATATAGCTATATAAACCCTTTATTTGATGTTTGAAAACTGCTATTCAGAGCTCCAGCAGAATCTTAGAAAACGTCATTCTCTCAGTCTGAGAACATCAGTTTGAGACAATGTTTCAGGTTAAACATAACTTTTGAAAACAGCTTTGAATAAGTTTTTCTCTTGTTTATTTCAGATGCAAATTGATATATATAGCTATATAAATCCTTTATTTGATGTTTGAAAACTGCTATTCAGAGCTTCAGCAGAATCTTGGAAAAGGTCATTCTCTCAGCCTGTGAAGATCAGTTTGAGACAATATTTCAGGTTAAACATAACTTTTGAAAACAGCTTCGAATAAATGTTTCTCTTGTTTATTTCAGATGCAAATTGTTATATATAGCTATATAAACCCTTTATTTGATGTTTGAAAACTGCTATTCAGAGCTCCAGCAGAATCTTAGAAAACGTCATTCTCTCGGTCTGAGAACATCAGTTTGAGACAATATTTCAGGTTAAACATAACTTTTGAAAACAGCTTCGAATAAGTTTTTCTCTTGTTTATTTCAGATGCAAATTGATATATATAGCTATATAAACCCTTTATTTGATGTTTGAAAACTGCTATTCAGAGCTCCAGCAGAATCTTAGAAAACGTCATTCTCTCAGTCTGAGAACATCAGTTTGAGACAATATTTCAGGTTAAACATAACTTTTGAAAACAGCTTCGAATAAATGTTTCTCTTGTTTATTTCAGATGCAAATTGATATATATAGCTATATAAACCCTTTATTTGATGTTTGAAAACTGCTATTCAGAGCTCCAGCAGAATCTTAGAAAACGTCATTCTCTCAGTCTGAGAACATCAGTTTGAGACAATGTTTCAGGTTAAACATAACTTTTGAAAACAGCTTTGAATAAGTTTTTCTCTTGTTTATTTCAGATGCAAATTGATATATATAGCTATATAAATCCTTTATTTGATGTTTGAAAACTGCTATTCAGAGCTTCAGCAGAATCTTGGAAAACGTCATTCTCTCAGCCTGTGAAGATCAGTTTGAGACAATATTTCAGGTTAAACATAACTTTTGAAAACAGCTTCGAATAAATGTTTCTCTTGTTTATTTCAGATGCAAATTGTTATATATAGCTATATAAACCCTTTATTTGATGTTTGAAAACTGCTATTCAGAGCTCCAGCAGAATCTTAGAAAACGTCATTCTCTCGGTCTGAGAACATCAGTTTGAGACAATATTTCAGGTTAAACATAACTTTTGAAAACAGCTTCGAATAAGTGTTTCTCTTGTTTATTTCTGATGCAAATTGATATATATAGCTATATAAACCCTTTATTTGATGTTTGAAAACTGTTATTCAGAGCTCCAGCAGAATCTTGGAAAACGTCATTCTCTCAGCCTGTGAAGATCAGTTTGAGACAGTATTTCATGTTAAACATAACTTTTAAAAACAGCTTCGAATAAGTGTTTCTCTTGTTTATTTCAGATGCAAATTGATATATATAGCTATATAAACCCTTTATTTGATGTTTGAAAACTGCTATTCAGAGCTCCAGCAGAATCTTAGAAAACGTCATTCTCTCGGTCTGAGAACATCAGTTTGAGACAATATTTCAGGTTAAACATAACTTTTGAAAACAGCTTCGAATAAGTGTTTCTCTTGTTTATTTCTGATGCAAATTGATATATATAGCTATATAAACCCTTTATTTGATGTTTGAAAACTGCTATTCAGAGCTCCAGCAGAATCTTAGAAAACGTCATTCTCTCGGTCTGAGAACATCAGTTTGAGACAATATTTCAGGTTAAACATAACTTTTGAAACCAGCTTCGAATAAGTGTTTCTCTTGTTTATTTCAGATGCAAATTGATATATATAGCTATATAAGCCCTTTATTTGATGTTTGAAAACTGCTATTCAGAGCTTCAGCAGAATCTTGGAAAACGTCATTCTCTCAGCCTGTGAAGATCAGTTTGAGACAATATTTCAGGTTAAACATAACTTTTGAAAACAGCTTCGAATAAATGTTTCTCTTGTTTATTTCAGATGCAAATTGATATATATAGCTATATAAACCCTTTATTTGATGTTTGAAAACTGCTATTCAGAGCTCCAGCAGAATCTTAGAAAACGTCATTCTCTCGGTCTGAGAACATCAGTTTGAGACAATATTTCAGGTTAAACATAACTTTTGAAAACAGCTTCGAATAAGTGTTTCTCTTGTTTATTTCTGATGCAAATTGATATATATAGCTATATAAACCCTTTATTTGATGTTTGAAAACTGCTATTCAGAGCTCCAGCAGAATCTTAGAAAACGTCATTCTCTCAGTCTGAGAACATCAGTTTGAGACAATATTTCAGGTTAAACATAACTTTTGAAAACAGCTTCGAATAAATGTTTCTCTTGTTTAATTCAGATGCAAATTGATATATATAGCTATATAAACCCTTTATTTGATGTTTGAAAACTGCTATTCAGAGCTCCAGCAGAATCTTAGAAAACGTCATTCTCTCAGTCTGAGAACATCAGTTTGAGACAATGTTTCAGGTTAAACATAACTTTTGAAAACAGCTTTGAATAAGTTTTTCTCTTGTTTATTTCAGATGCAAATTGATATATATAGCTATATAAATCCTTTATTTGATGTTTGAAAACTGCTATTCAGAGCTTCAGCAGAATCTTGGAAAAGGTCATTCTCTCAGCCTGTGAAGATCAGTTTGAGACAATATTTCAGGTTAAACATAACTTTTGAAAACAGCTTCGAATAAATGTTTCTCTTGTTTATTTCAGATGCAAATTGTTATATATAGCTATATAAACCCTTTATTTGATGTTTGAAAACTGCTATTCAGAGCTCCAGCAGAATCTTAGAAAACGTCATTCTCTCGGTCTGAGAACATCAGTTTGAGACAATATTTCAGGTTAAACATAACTTTTGAAAACAGCTTCGAATAAGTGTTTCTCTTGTTTATTTCTGATGCAAATTGATATATATAGCTATATAAACCCTTTATTTGATGTTTGAAAACTGTTATTCAGAGCTCCAGCAGAATCTTGGAAAACGTCATTCTCTCAGCCTGTGAAGATCAGTTTGAGACAGTATTTCATGTTAAACATAACTTTTGAAAACAGCTTCGAATAAGTGTTTCTCTTGTTTATTTCAGATGCAAATTGATATATATAGCTATATAAACCCTTTATTTGATGTTTGAAAACTGCTATTCAGAGCTCCAGCAGAATCTTAGAAAACGTCATTCTCTCGGTCTGAGAACATCAGTTTGAGACAATATTTCAGGTTAAACATAACTTTTGAAAACAGCTTCGAATAAGTGTTTCTCTTCTTTATTTCAGATGCAAATTGATATATATAGCTATATAAACCCTTTATTTGATGTTTGAAAACTGCTATTCAGAGCTTCAGCAGAATCTTGGAAAACGTCATTCTCTCAGCCTGTGAAGATCAGTTTGAGACAATATTTCAGGTTAAACATAACTTTTGAAAACAGCTTCGAATAAATGTTTCTCTTGTTTATTTCAGATGCAAATTGTTATATATAGCTATATAAACCCTTTATTTGATGTTTGAAAACTGCTATTCAGAGCTCCAGCAGAATCTTAGAAAACGTCATTCTCTCGGTCTGAGAACATCAGTTTGAGACAATATTTCAGGTTAAACATAACTTTTGAAAACAGCTTCGAATAAGTGTTTCTCTTGTTTATTTCAGATGCAAATTGATATATATAGCTATATAAACCCTTTATTTGATGTTTGAAAACTGCTATTCAGAGCTTCAGCAGAATCTTGGAAAACGTCATTCTCTCAGCCTGTGAAGATCAGTTTGAGACAATATTTCAGGTTAAACATAACTTTTGAAAACAGCTTCGAATAAATGTTTCTCTTGTTTATTTCAGATGCAAATTGATATATATAGCTATATAAATCCTTTATTTGATGTTTGAAAACTGCTATTCAGAGCTCCAGCAGAATCTTAGAAAACGTCATTCTCTCGGTCTGAGAACATCAGTTTGAGACAATATTTCAGGTTAAACATAACTTTTGAAAACAGCTTCGAATAAGTGTTTCTCTTGTTTATTTCAGATGCAAATTGATATATATAGCTATATAAACCCTTTATTTGATGTTTGAAAACTGCTATTCAGAGCTCCAGCAGAATCTTAGAAAACGTCATTCTCTCGGTCTGAGAACATCAGTTTGAGACAATATTTCAGGTTAAACATAACTTTTGAAACCAGCTTCGAATAAGTGTTTCTCTTGTTTATTTCAGATGCAAATTGATATATATAGCTATATAAACCCTTTATTTGATGTTTGAAAACTGCTATTCAGAGCTCCAGCAGAATCTTTGAAAACGTCATTCTCTCAGTCTGAGAACATCAGTTTGAGACAGTATTTCATGTTAAACATAACTTTTGAAAACAGCTTCGAATAAGTGTTTCTCTTGTTTATTTCAGATGCAAATTGATATATATAGCTATATAAACCCTTTAGTTGATGTTTGAAAACTGCTATTCAGAGCTTCAGCAGAATCTTGGAAAACGTCATTCTCTCAGCCTGTGAAGATCAGTTTGAGACAATATTTCAGGTTAAACATAACTTTTGAAAACAGCTTCGAATAAGTGTTTCTCTTGTTTATTTCAGATGCAAATTGATATATATAGCTATATAAACCCTTTATTTGATGTTTGAAAACTGCTATTCAGAGCTCCAGCAGAATCTTAGAAAACGTCATTCTCTCAGTCTGAGAACATCAGTTTGAGACAATATTTCAGGTTAAACATAACTTTTGAAAACAGCTTCGAATAAGTGTTTCTCTTGTTTATTTCAGATGCAAATTGATATATATAGCTATATAAACCCTTTATTTGATGTTTTAAAACTGTTATTCAGAGCTCCAGCAGAATCTTGGAAAACGTCATTCTCTCAGTCTGAGAAGATCAGTTTGAGACAATATTTCAGGTTAAACATAACTTTTGAAAACAGCTTCGAATAAATGTTTCTCTTGTTTATTTCAGATGCAAATTGTTATATATAGCTATATAAACCCTTTATTTGATGTTTGAAAACTGCTATTCAGAGCTCCAGCAGAATCTTAGAAAACGTCATTCTCTCAGTCTGAGAACATCAGTTTGAGACAATATTTCAGGTTAAACATAACTTTTGAAAACAGCTTCGAATAAGTGTTTCTCTTGTTTATTTCAGATGCAAATTGATATATATAGCTATATAAACCCTTTATTTGATGTTTTAAAACTGTTATTCAGAGCTCCAGCAGAATCTTAGAAAACGTCATTCTCTCAGTCTGAGAACATCAGTTTGAGACAATATTTCAGGTTAAACATAACTTTTGAAAACAGCTTCGAATAAGTGTTTCTCTTGTTTATTTCAGATGCAAATTGATATATATAGCTATATAAACCCTTTATTTGATGTTTGAAAACTGCTATTCAGAGCTCCAGCAGAATCTTAGAAAACGTCATTCTCTCAGTCTGAGAACATCAGTTTGAGACAATATTTCAGGTTAAACATAACTTTTGAAAACAGCTTCGAATAAGTGTTTCTCTTGTTTATTTCAGATGCAAATTGATATATATAGCTATATAAACCCTTTATTTGATGTTTTAAAACTGTTATTCAGAGCTCCAGCAGAATCTTGGAAAACGTCATTCTCTCAGTCTGAGAAGATCAGTTTGAGACAATATTTCAGGTTAAACATAACTTTTGAAAACAGCTTCGAATAAATGTTTCTCTTGTTTATTTCAGATGCAAATTGATATATATAGCTATATAAACCCTTTATTTGATGTTTGAAAACTGCTATTCAGAGCTCCAGCAGAATCTTAGAAAACGTCATTCTCTCAGTCTGAGAACATCAGTTTGAGACAATGTTTCAGGTTAAACATAACTTTTGAAAACAGCTTTGAATAAGTTTTTCTCTTGTTTATTTCAGATGCAAATTGATATATATAGCTATATAAATCCTTTATTTGATGTTTGAAAACTGCTATTCAGAGCTTCAGCAGAATCTTGGAAAACGTCATTCTCTCAGCCTGTGAAGATCAGTTTGAGACAATATTTCAGGTTAAACATAACTTTTGAAAACAGCTTCGAATAAATGTTTCTCTTGTTTATTTCAGATGCAAATTGTTATATATAGCTATATAAACCCTTTATTTGATGTTTGAAAACTGCTATTCAGAGCTCCAGCAGAATCTTAGAAAACGTCATTCTCTCGGTCTGAGAACATCAGTTTGAGACAATATTTCAGGTTAAACATAACTTTTGAAAACAGCTTCGAATAAATGTTTCTCTTGTTTATTTCAGATGCAAATTGATATATATAGCTATATAAGCCCTTTATTTGATGTTTGAAAACTGCTATTCAGAGCTTCAGCAGAATCTTGGAAAACGTCATTCTCTCAGCCTGTGAAGATCAGTTTGAGACAATATTTCAGGTTAAACATAACTTTTGAAAACAGCTTCGAATAAATGTTTCTCTTGTTTATTTCAGATGCAAATTGTTATATATAGCTATATAAACCCTTTATTTGATGTTTGAAAACTGCTATTCAGAGCTCCAGCAGAATCTTAGAAAACGTCATTCTCTCAGTCTGAGAACATCAGTTTGAGACAATATTTCAGGTTAAACATAACTTTTGAAAACAGCTTCGAATAAGTGTTTCTCTTGTTTATTTCAGATGCAAATTGATATATATAGCTATACAAACCCTTTATTTGATGTTTTAAAACTGTTATTCAGAGCTCCAGCAGAATCTTGGAAAACGTCATTCTCTCAGTCTGAGAAGATCAGTTTGAGACAATATTTCAGGTTAAACATAACTTTTGAAAACAGCTTCGAATAAATGTTTCTCTTGTTTATTTCAGATGCAAATTGATATATATAGCTATATAAACCCTTTATTTGATGTTTGAAAACTGCTATTCAGAGCTCCAGCAGAATCTTAGAAAACGTCATTCTCTCAGTCTGAGAACATCAGTTTGAGACAATGTTTCAGGTTAAACATAACTTTTGAAAACAGCTTTGAATAAGTTTTTCTCTTGTTTATTTCAGATGCAAATTGATATATATAGCTATATAAATCCTTTATTTGATGTTTGAAAACTGCTATTCAGAGCTTCAGCAGAATCTTGGAAAACGTCATTCTCTCAGCCTGTGAAGATCAGTTTGAGACAATATTTCAGGTTAAACATAACTTTTGAAAACAGCTTCGAATAAATGTTTCTCTTGTTTATTTCAGATGCAAATTGTTGTATATAGCTATATAAACCCTTTATTTGATGTTTGAAAACTGCTATTCAGAGCTCCAGCAGAATCTTAGAAAACGTCATTCTCTCGGTCTGAGAACATCAGTTTGAGACAATATTTCAGGTTAAACATAACTTTTGAAAACAGCTTCGAATAAGTGTTTCTCTTGTTTATTTCAGATGCAAATTGATATATATAGCTATATAAACCCTTTATTTGATGTTTGAAAACTGCTATTCAGAGCTTCAGCAGAATCTTGGAAAACGTCATTCTCTCAGCCTGTGAAGATCAGTTTGAGACAATATTTCAGGTTAAACATAACTTTTGAAAACAGCTTCGAATAAATGTTTCTCTTGTTTATTTCAGATGCAAATTGATATATATAGCTATATAAACCCTTTATTTGATGTTTGAAAACTGCTATTCAGAGCTCCAGCAGAATCTTAGAAAACGTCATTCTCTCGGTCTGAGAACATCAGTTTGAGACAATATTTCAGGTTAAACATAACTTTTGAAAACAGCTTCGAATAAGTGTTTCTCTTGTTTATTTCAGATGCAAATTGATATATATAGCTATATAAACCCTTTATTTGATGTTTGAAAACTGCTATTCAGAGCTCCAGCAGAATCTTAGAAAACGTCATTCTCTCAGTCTGAGAACATCAGTTTGAGACAATGTTTCAGGTTAAACATAACTTTTGAAAACAGCTTTGAATAAGTTTTTCTCTTGTTTATTTCAGATGCAAATTGATATATATAGCTATATAAACCCTTTATTTGATGTTTGAAAACTGCTATTCAGAGCTCCAGCAGAATCTTAGAAAACGTCATTCTCTCAGTCTGAGAACATCAGTTTGAGACAATGTTTCAGGTTAAACATAACTTTTGAAAACAGCTTTGAATAAGTTTTTCTCTTGTTTATTTCAGATGCAAATTGATATATATAGCTATATAAATCCTTTATTTGATGTTTGAAAACTGCTATTCAGAGCTTCAGCAGAATCTTGGAAAACGTCATTCTCTCAGCCTGTGAAGATCAGTTTGAGACAATATTTCAGGTTAAACATAACTTTTGAAAACAGCTTCGAATAAATGTTTCTCTTGTTTATTTCAGATGCAAATTGTTATATATAGCTATATAAACCCTTTATTTGATGTTTGAAAACTGCTATTCAGAGCTCCAGCAGAATCTTAGAAAACGTCATTCTCTCGGTCTGAGAACATCAGTTTGAGACAATATTTCAGGTTAAACATAACTTTTGAAAACAGCTTCGAATAAATGTTTCTCTTGTTTATTTCAGATGCAAATTGATATATATAGCTATATAAGCCCTTTATTTGATGTTTGAAAACTGCTATTCAGAGATTCAGCAGAATCTTGGAAAACGTCATTCTCTCAGCCTGTGAAGATCAGTTTGAGACAATATTTCAGGTTAAACATAACTTTTGAAAACAGCTTCGAATAAATGTTTCTCTTGTTTATTTCAGATGCAAATTGTTATATATAGCTATATAAACCCTTTATTTGATGTTTGAAAACTGCTATTCAGAGCTCCAGCAGAATCTTAGAAAACGTCATTCTCTCAGTCTGAGAACATCAGTTTGAGACAATATTTCAGGTTAAACATAACTTTTGAAAACAGCTTCGAATAAGTGTTTCTCTTGTTTATTTCAGATGCAAATTGATATATATAGCTATACAAACCCTTTATTTGATGTTTTAAAACTGTTATTCAGAGCTCCAGCAGAATCTTGGAAAACGTCATTCTCTCAGTCTGAGAAGATCAGTTTGAGACAATATTTCAGGTTAAACATAACTTTTGAAAACAGCTTCGAATAAATGTTTCTCTTGTTTATTTCAGATGCAAATTGATATATATAGCTATATAAACCCTTTATTTGATGTTTGAAAACTGCTATTCAGAGCTCCAGCAGAATCTTAGAAAACGTCATTCTCTCAGTCTGAGAACATCAGTTTGAGACAATGTTTCAGGTTAAACATAACTTTTGAAAACAGCTTTGAATAAGTTTTTCTCTTGTTTATTTCAGATGCAAATTGATATATATAGCTATATAAATCCTTTATTTGATGTTTGAAAACTGCTATTCAGAGCTTCAGCAGAATCTTGGAAAACGTCATTCTCTCAGCCTGTGAAGATCAGTTTGAGACAATATTTCAGGTTAAACATAACTTTTGAAAACAGCTTCGAATAAATGTTTCTCTTGTTTATTTCAGATGCAAATTGTTGTATATAGCTATATAAACCCTTTATTTGATGTTTGAAAACTGCTATTCAGAGCTCCAGCAGAATCTTAGAAAACGTCATTCTCTCGGTCTGAGAACATCAGTTTGAGACAATATTTCAGGTTAAACATAACTTTTGAAAACAGCTTCGAATAAGTGTTTCTCTTGTTTATTTCAGATGCAAATTGATATATATAGCCATATAAACCCTTTATTTGATGTTTGAAAACTGCTATTCAGAGCTTCAGCAGAATCTTGGAAAACGTCATTCTCTCAGCCTGTGAAGATCAGTTTGAGACAATATTTCAGGTTAAACATAACTTTTGAAAACAGCTTCGAATAAATGTTTCTCTTGTTTATTTCAGATGCAAATTGATATATATAGCTATATAAACCCTTTATTTGATGTTTGAAAACTGCTATTCAGAGCTCCAGCAGAATCTTAGAAAACGTCATTCTCTCGGTCTGAGAACATCAGTTTGAGACAATATTTCAGGTTAAACATAACTTTTGAAAACAGCTTCGAATAAGTGTTTCTCTTGTTTATTTCAGATGCAAATTGATATATATAGCTATATAAACCCTTTATTTGATGTTTGAAAACTGCTATTCAGAGCTCCAGCAGAATCTTAGAAAACGTCATTCTCTCAGTCTGAGAACATCAGTTTGAGACAATGTTTCAGGTTAAACATAACTTTTGAAAACAGCTTTGAATAAGTTTTTCTCTTGTTTATTTCAGATGCAAATTGATATATATAGCTATATAAATCCTTTATTTGATGTTTGAAAACTGCTATTCAGAGCTTCAGCAGAATCTTGGAAAAGGTCATTCTCTCAGCCTGTGAAGATCAGTTTGAGACAATATTTCAGGTTAAACATAACTTTTGAAAACAGCTTCGAATAAATGTTTCTCTTGTTTATTTCAGATGCAAATTGTTATATATAGCTATATAAACCCTTTATTTGATGTTTGAAAACTGCTATTCAGAGCTCCAGCAGAATCTTAGAAAACGTCATTCTCTCGGTCTGAGAACATCAGTTTGAGACAATATTTCAGGTTAAACATAACTTTTGAAAACAGCTTCGAATAAGTTTTTCTCTTGTTTATTTCAGATGCAAATTGATATATATAG
The DNA here is from genome assembly GCF_982586985.1 of Callionymus lyra. Taxonomy (NCBI): domain Eukaryota; kingdom Metazoa; phylum Chordata; class Actinopteri; order Syngnathiformes; family Callionymidae; genus Callionymus; species Callionymus lyra. Next base: position 477,618 of record NW_028258554.1, read on the forward strand.
CTATATAAACCCTTTATTTGATGTTTGAAAACTGCTATTCAGAGCTCCAGCAGAATCTTAGAAAACGTCATTCTCTCAGTCTGAGAACATCAGTTTGAGACAATATTTCAGGTTAAACATAACTTTTGAAAACAGCTTCGAATAAATGTTTCTCTTGTTTATTTCAGATGCAAATTGATATATATAGCTATATAAACCCTTTATTTGATGTTTGAAAACTGCTATTCAGAGCTCCAGCAGAATCTTAGAAAACGTCATTCTCTCAGTCTGAGAACATCAGTTTGAGACAATGTTTCAGGTTAAACATAACTTTTGAAAACAGCTTTGAATAAGTTTTTCTCTTGTTTATTTCAGATGCAAATTGATATATATAGCTATATAAATCCTTTATTTGATGTTTGAAAACTGCTATTCAGAGCTTCAGCAGAATCTTGGAAAACGTCATTCTCTCAGCCTGTGAAGATCAGTTTGAGACAATATTTCAGGTTAAACATAACTTTTGAAAACAGCTTCGAATAAATGTTTCTCTTGTTTATTTCAGATGCAAATTGTTATATATAGCTATATAAACCCTTTATTTGATGTTTGAAAACTGCTATTCAGAGCTCCAGCAGAATCTTAGAAAACGTCATTCTCTCGGTCTGAGAACATCAGTTTGAGACAATATTTCAGGTTAAACATAACTTTTGAAAACAGCTTCGAATAAGTGTTTCTCTTGTTTATTTCTGATGCAAATTGATATATATAGCTATATAAACCCTTTATTTGATGTTTGAAAACTGTTATTCAGAGCTCCAGCAGAATCTTGGAAAACGTCATTCTCTCAGCCTGTGAAGATCAGTTTGAGACAGTATTTCATGTTAAACATAACTTTTAAAAACAGCTTCGAATAAGTGTTTCTCTTGTTTATTTCAGATGCAAATTGATATATATAGCTATATAAACCCTTTATTTGATGTTTGAAAACTGCTATTCAGAGCTCCAGCAGAATCTTAGAAAACGTCATTCTCTCGGTCTGAGAACATCAGTTTGAGACAATATTTCAGGTTAAACATAACTTTTGAAAACAGCTTCGAATAAGTGTTTCTCTTGTTTATTTCTGATGCAAATTGATATATATAGCTATATAAACCCTTTATTTGATGTTTGAAAACTGCTATTCAGAGCTCCAGCAGAATCTTAGAAAACGTCATTCTCTCGGTCTGAGAACATCAGTTTGAGACAATATTTCAGGTTAAACATAACTTTTGAAACCAGCTTCGAATAAGTGTTTCTCTTGTTTATTTCAGATGCAAATTGATATATATAGCTATATAAGCCCTTTATTTGATGTTTGAAAACTGCTATTCAGAGCTTCAGCAGAATCTTGGAAAACGTCATTCTCTCAGCCTGTGAAGATCAGTTTGAGACAATATTTCAGGTTAAACATAACTTTTGAAAACAGCTTCGAATAAATGTTTCTCTTGTTTATTTCAGATGCAAATTGATATATATAGCTATATAAACCCTTTATTTGATGTTTGAAAACTGCTATTCAGAGCTCCAGCAGAATCTTAGAAAACGTCATTCTCTCGGTCTGAGAACATCAGTTTGAGACAATATTTCAGGTTAAACATAACTTTTGAAAACAGCTTCGAATAAGTGTTTCTCTTGTTTATTTCTGATGCAAATTGATATATATAGCTATATAAACCCTTTATTTGATGTTTGAAAACTGCTATTCAGAGCTCCAGCAGAATCTTAGAAAACGTCATTCTCTCAGTCTGAGAACATCAGTTTGAGACAATATTTCAGGTTAAACATAACTTTTGAAAACAGCTTCGAATAAATGTTTCTCTTGTTTAATTCAGATGCAAATTGATATATATAGCTATATAAACCCTTTATTTGATGTTTGAAAACTGCTATTCAGAGCTCCAGCAGAATCTTGGAAAACGTCATTCTCTCAGTCTGAGAACATCAGTTTGAGACAATATTTCAGGTTAACCATAACTTTTGAAAACAGCTTCGAATAAGTGTTTCTCTTGTTTATTTCAGATGGAAAATGATATAATAGCTATATAAACCCTTTATTTGATGTTTGAAAACTGCTATTCAGAGCTCCAGCAGAATCTTGGAAAACGTCATTCTCTCAGTCTGAGAACATCAGTTTGAGACAATATTTCAGGTTAAACATAACTTTTGAAAACAGCTTCGAATAAATGTTTCTCTTGTTTATTTCAGATGCAAATTGTTATATATAGCTATATAAACCCTTTATTTGATGTTTGAAAACTGCTATTCAGAGCTCCAGCAGAATCTTAGAAAACGTCATTCTCTCGGTCTGAGAACATCAGTTTGAGACAGTATTTCATGTTAAACATAACTTTTGAAAACAGCTTCGAATAAGTGTTTCTCTTGTTTATTTCAGATGCAAATTGATATATATAGCTATATAAACCCTTTAGTTGATGTTTGAAAACTGCTATTCAGAGCTTCAGCAGAATCTTGGAAAACGTCATTCTCTCAGCCTGTGAAGATCAGTTTGAGACAATATTTCAGGTTAAACATAACTTTTGAAAACAGCTTCGAATAAATGTTTCTCTTGTTTATTTCAGATGCAAATTGTTATATATAGCTATATAAACCCTTTATTTGATGTTTGAAAACTGCTATTCAGAGCTCCAGCAGAATCTTAGAAAACGTCATTCTCTCGGTCTGAGAACATCAGTTTGAGACAATATTTCAGGTTAAACATAACTTTTGAAAACAGCTTCGAATAAGTGTTTCTCTTGTTTATTTCAGATGCAAATTGATATATATAGCTATATAAACCCTTTATTTGATGTTTGAAAACTGCTATTCAGAGCTCCAGCAGAATCTTAGAAAACGTCATTCTCTCAGTCTGAGAACATCAGTTTGAGACAATATTTCAGGTTAAACATAACTTTTGAAAACAGCTTCGAATAAGTGTTTCTCTTGTTTATTTCAGATGCAAATTGATATATATAGCTATATAAACCCTTTAGTTGATGTTTGAAAACTGCTATTCAGAGCTTCAGCAGAATCTTGGAAAACGTCATTCTCTCAGCCTGTGAAGATCAGTTTGAGACAATATTTCAGGTTAAACATAACTTTTGAAAACAGCTTCGAATAAATGTTTCTCTTGTTTATTTCAGATGCAAATTGTTATATATAGCTATATAAACCCTTTATTTGATGTTTGAAAACTGCTATTCAGAGCTCCAGCAGAATCTTAGAAAACGTCATTCTCTCGGTCTGAGAACATCAGTTTGAGACAATATTTCAGGTTAAACATAACTTTTGAAAACAGCTTCGAATAAGTGTTTCTCTTGTTTATTTCAGATGCAAATTGATATATATAGCTATATAAACCCTTTATTTGATGTTTGAAAACTGCTATTCAGAGCTCCAGCAGAATCTTGGAAAACGTCATTCTCTCAGTCTGAGAACATCAGTTTGAGACAGTATTTCATGTTAAACATAACTTTTGAAAACAGCTTCGAATAAGTGTTTCTCTTGTTTATTTCAGATGCAAATTGATATATATAGCTATATAAACCCTTTAGTTGATGTTTGAAAACTGCTATTCAGAGCTTCAGCAGAATCTTGGAAAACGTCATTCTCTCAGCCTGTGAAGATCAGTTTGAGACAATATTTCAGGTTAAACATAACTTTTGAAAACAGCTTCGAATAAATGTTTCTCTTGTTTATTTCAGATGCAAATTGTTATATATAGCTATATAAACCCTTTATTTGATGTTTGAAAACTGCTATTCAGAGCTCCAGCAGAATCTTAGAAAACGTCATTCTCTCGGTCTGAGAACATCAGTTTGAGACAATATTTCAGGTTAAACATAACTTTTGAAAACAGCTTCGAATAAGAGTTTCTCTTGTTTATTTCAGATGCAAATTGATATATATAGCTATATAAACCCTTTATTTGATGTTTGAAAACTGCTATTCAGAGCTTCAGCAGAATCTTGGAAAACGTCATTCTCTCAGCCTGTGAAGATCAGTTTGAGACAATATTTCAGGTTAAACATAACTTTTGAAAACAGCTTCGAATAAATGTTTCTCTTGTTTATTTCAGATGCAAATTGTTATATATAGCTATATAAACCCTTTATTTGATGTTTGAAAACTGCTATTCAGAGCTCCAGCAGAATCTTAGAAAACGTCATTCTCTCGGTCTGAGAACATCAGTTTGAGACAATATTTCAGGTTAAACATAACTTTTGAAAACAGCTTCGAATAAGTGTTTCTCTTGTTTATTTCAGATGCAAATTGATATATATAGCTATATAAACCCTTTATTTGATGTTTGAAAACTGCTATTCAGAGCTCCAGCAGAATCTTGGAAAACGTCATTCTCTCAGTCTGAGAACATCAGTTTGAGACAGTATTTCATGTTAAACATAACTTTTGAAAACAGCTTCGAATAAGTGTTTCTCTTGTTTATTTCAGATGCAAATTGATATATATAGCTATATAAACCCTTTAGTTGATGTTTGAAAACTGCTATTCAGAGCTTCAGCAGAATCTTGGAAAACGTCATTCTCTCAGCCTGTGAAGATCAGTTTGAGACAATATTTCAGGTTAAACATAACTTTTGAAAACAGCTTCGAATAAATGTTTCTCTTGTTTATTTCAGATGCAAATTGTTATATATAGCTATATAAACCCTTTATTTGATGTTTGAAAACTGCTATTCAGAGCTCCAGCAGAATCTTAGAAAACGTCATTCTCTCGGTCTGAGAACATCAGTTTGAGACAATATTTCAGGTTAAACATAACTTTTGAAAACAGCTTCGAATAAGTGTTTCTCTTGTTTATTTCAGATGCAAATTGATATATATAGCTATATAAACCCTTTATTTGATGTTTGAAAACTGCTATTCAGAGCTCCAGCAGAATCTTAGAAAACGTCATTCTCTCAGTCTGAGAACATCAGTTTGAGACAATATTTCAGGTTAAACATAACTTTTGAAAACAGCTTCGAATAAGTGTTTCTCTTGTTTATTTCAGATGCAAATTGATATATATAGCTATATAAACCCTTTAGTTGATGTTTGAAAACTGCTATTCAGAGCTTCAGCAGAATCTTGGAAAACGTCATTCTCTCAGCCTGTGAAGATCAGTTTGAGACAATATTTCAGGTTAAACATAACTTTTGAAAACAGCTTCGAATAAATGTTTCTCTTGTTTATTTCAGATGCAAATTGTTATATATAGCTATATAAACCCTTTATTTGATGTTTGAAAACTGCTATTCAGAGCTCCAGCAGAATCTTAGAAAACGTCATTCTCTCGGTCTGAGAACATCAGTTTGAGACAATATTTCAGGTTAAACATAACTTTTGAAAACAGCTTCGAATAAGTGTTTCTCTTGTTTATTTCAGATGCAAATTGATATATATAGCTATATAAACCCTTTATTTGATGTTTGAAAACTGCTATTCAGAGCTCCAGCAGAATCTTGGAAAACGTCATTCTCTCAGTCTGAGAACATCAGTTTGAGACAGTATTTCATGTTAAACATAACTTTTGAAAACAGCTTCGAATAAGTGTTTCTCTTGTTTATTTCAGATGCAAATTGATATATATAGCTATATAAACCCTTTAGTTGATGTTTGAAAACTGCTATTCAGAGCTTCAGCAGAATCTTGGAAAACGTCATTCTCTCAGCCTGTGAAGATCAGTTTGAGACAATATTTCAGGTTAAACATAACTTTTGAAAACAGCTTCGAATAAATGTTTCTCTTGTTTATTTCAGATGCAAATTGTTATATATAGCTATATAAACCCTTTATTTGATGTTTGAAAACTGCTATTCAGAGCTCCAGCAGAATCTTAGAAAACATCATTCTCTCGGTCTGAGAACATCAGTTTGAGACAATATTTCAGGTTAAACATAACTTTTGAAAACAGCTTCGAATAAGAGTTTCTCTTGTTTATTTCAGATGCAAATTGATATATATAGCTATATAAACCCTTTATTTGATGTTTGAAAACTGCTATTCAGAGCTTCAGCAGAATCTTGGAAAACGTCATTCTCTCAGCCTGTGAAGATCAGTTTGAGACAATATTTCAGGTTAAACATAACTTTTGAAAACAGCTTCGAATAAATGTTTCTCTTGTTTATTTCAGATGCAAATTGTTATATATAGCTATATAAACCCTTTATTTGATGTTTGAAAACTGCTATTCAGAGCTCCAGCAGAATCTTAGAAAACGTCATTCTCTCGGTCTGAGAACATCAGTTTGAGACAATATTTCAGGTTAAACATAACTTTTGAAAACAGCTTCGAATAAGTGTTTCTCTTGTTTATTTCAGATGCAAATTGATATATATAGCTATATAAACCCTTTATTTGATGTTTGAAAACTGCTATTCAGAGCTCCAGCAGAATCTTAGAAAACGTCATTCTCTCAGTCTGAGAACATCAGTTTGAGACAATATTTCAGGTTAAACATAACTTTTGAAAACAGCTTCGAATAAATGTTTCTCTTGTTTATTTCAGATGCAAATTGATATATATAGCTATATAAACCCTTTATTTGATGTTTGAAAACTGCTATTCAGAGCTCCAGCAGAATCTTGGAAAACGTCATTCTCTCAGTCTGAGAAGATCAGTTTGAGACAATATTTCAGGTTAAACATAACTTTTGAAAACAGCTTCGAATAAGTGTTTCTCTTGTTTATTTCAGATGCAAATTGATATATATAGCTATATAAACCCTTTAGTTGATGTTTGAAAACTGCTATTCAGAGCTTCAGCAGAATCTTGGAAAACGTCATTCTCTCAGCCTGTGAAGATCAGTTTGAGACAATATTTCAGGTTAAACATAACTTTTGAAAACAGCTTCGAATAAATGTTTCTCTTGTTTATTTCAGATGCAAATTGTTATATATAGCTATATAAACCCTTTATTTGATGTTTGAAAACTGCTATTCAGAGCTCCAGCAGAATCTTAGAAAACGTCATTCTCTCGGTCTGAGAACATCAGTTTGAGACAATATTTCAGGTTAAACATAACTTTTGAAAACAGCTTCGAATAAGTGTTTCTCTTGTTTATTTCAGATGCAAATTGATATATATAGCTATATAAACCCTTTATTTGATGTTTGAAAACTGCTATTCAGAGCTTCAGCAGAATCTTGGAAAACGTCATTCTCTCAGCCTGTGAAGATCAGTTTGAGACAATATTTCAGGTTAAACATAACTTTTGAAAACAGCTTCGAATAAATGTTTCTCTTGTTTATTTCAGATGCAAATTGTTATATATAGCTATATAAACCCTTTATTTGATGTTTGAAAACTGCTATTCAGAGCTCCAGCAGAATCTTAGAAAACGTCATTCTCTCGGTCTGAGAACATCAGTTTGAGACAATATTTCAGGTTAAACATAACTTTTGAAAACAGCTTCGAATAAGTGTTTCTCTTGTTTATTTCAGATGCAAATTGATATATATAGCTATATAAACCCTTTATTTGATGTTTGAAAACTGCTATTCAGAGCTCCAGCAGAATCTTAGAAAACGTCATTCTCTCAGTCTGAGAACATCAGTTTGAGACAATATTTCAGGTTAAACATAACTTTTGAAAACAGCTTCGAATAAGTGTTTCTCTTGTTTATTTCAGATGCAAATTGATATATATAGCTATATAAACCCTTTAGTTGATGTTTGAAAACTGCTATTCAGAGCTTCAGCAGAATCTTGGAAAACGTCATTCTCTCAGCCTGTGAAGATCAGTTTGAGACAATATTTCAGGTTAAACATAACTTTTGAAAACAGCTTCGAATAAATGTTTCTCTTGTTTATTTCAGATGCAAATTGTTATATATAGCTATATAAACCCTTTATTTGATGTTTGAAAACTGCTATTCAGAGCTCCAGCAGAATCTTAGAAAACGTCATTCTCTCGGTCTGAGAACATCAGTTTGAGACAATATTTCAGGTTAAACATAACTTTTGAAAACAGCTTCGAATAAGTGTTTCTCTTGTTTATTTCAGATGCAAATTGATATATATAGCTATATAAACCCTTTATTTGATGTTTGAAAACTGCTATTCAGAGCTCCAGCAGAATCTTGGAAAACGTCATTCTCTCAGTCTGAGAACATCAGTTTGAGACAGTATTTCATGTTAAACATAACTTTTGAAAACAGCTTCGAATAAGTGTTTCTCTTGTTTATTTCAGATGCAAATTGATATATATAGCTATATAAACCCTTTAGTTGATGTTTGAAAACTGCTATTCAGAGCTTCAGCAGAATCTTGGAAAACGTCATTCTCTCAGCCTGTGAAGATCAGTTTGAGACAATATTTCAGGTTAAACATAACTTTTGAAAACAGCTTCGAATAAATGTTTCTCTTGTTTATTTCAGATGCAAATTGTTATATATAGCTATATAAACCCTTTATTTGATGTTTGAAAACTGCTATTCAGAGCTCCAGCAGAATCTTAGAAAACGTCATTCTCTCGGTCTGAGAACATCAGTTTGAGACAATATTTCAGGTTAAACATAACTTTTGAAAACAGCTTCGAATAAGAGTTTCTCTTGTTTATTTCAGATGCAAATTGATATATATAGCTATATAAACCCTTTATTTGATGTTTGAAAACTGCTATTCAGAGCTTCAGCAGAATCTTGGAAAACGTCATTCTCTCAGCCTGTGAAGATCAGTTTGAGACAATATTTCAGGTTAAACATAACTTTTGAAAACAGCTTCGAATAAATGTTTCTCTTGTTTATTTCAGATGCAAATTGTTATATATAGCTATATAAACCCTTTATTTGATGTTTGAAAACTGCTATTCAGAGCTCCAGCAGAATCTTAGAAAACGTCATTCTCTCGGTCTGAGAACATCAGTTTGAGACAATATTTCAGGTTAAACATAACTTTTGAAAACAGCTTCGAATAAGTGTTTCTCTTGTTTATTTCAGATGCAAATTGATATATATAGCTATATAAACCCTTTATTTGATGTTTGAAAACTGCTATTCAGAGCTCCAGCAGAATCTTAGAAAACGTCATTCTCTCAGTCTGAGAACATCAGTTTGAGACAATATTTCAGGTTAAACATAACTTTTGAAAACAGCTTCGAATAAGTGTTTCTCTTGTTTATTTCAGATGCAAATTGATATATATAGCTATATAAACCCTTTATTTGATGTTTGAAAACTGCTATTCAGAGCTCCAGCAGAATCTTAGAAAACGTCATTCTCTCAGTCTGAGAACATCAGTTTGAGACAATATTTCAGGTTAAACATAACTTTTGAAAACAGCTTCGAATAAATGTTTCTCTTGTTTATTTCAGATGCAAATTGATATATATAGCTATATAAACCCTTTATTTGATGTTTGAAAACTGCTATTCAGAGCTCCAGCAGAATCTTGGAAAACGTCATTCTCTCAGTCTGAGAAGATCAGTTTGAGACAATATTTCAGGTTAAACATAACTTTTGAAAACAGCTTCGAATAAGTGTTTTTCTTGTTTATTTCAGATGCAAATTGATATATATAGCTATATAAACCCTTTATTTGATGTTTGAAAACTGCTATTCAGAGCTCCAGCAGAATCTTGGAAAACTTCATTCTCTTAGTCTGAGAACATCAGTTTGAGACAATATTTCAGGTTAAACATAACTTTTGAAAACAGCTTCGAATAAGTGTTTCTCTTGTTTATTTCAGATGCAAATTGATATATATAGTTATATAAACCCTTTATTTGATGTTTGAAAACTGTTATTCAGAGCTCCAGCAGAATCTTGGAAAACGTCATTCTCTCAGTCTGAGAACATCAGTTTGAGACAGTATTTCATGTTAAACATAACTTTTGAAAACAGCTTTGAATAAGTGTTTCTCTTGTTTATTTCAGATGCAAATTGATATATATAGCTATATAAACCCTTTATTTGATGTTTGAAAACTGCTATTCAGAGCTTCAGCAGAATCTTGGAAAACGTCATTCTCTCAGCCTGTGAAGATCAGTTTGAGACAATATTTCAGGTTAAACATAACTTTTGAAAACAGCTTCGAATAAATGTTTCTCTTGTTTATTTCAGATGCAAATTGTTATATATAGCTATATAAACCCTTTATTTGATGTTTGAAAACTGCTATTCAGAGCTCCAGCAGAATCTTAGAAAACGTCATTCTCTCGGTCTGAGAACATCAGTTTGAGACAATATTTCAGGTTAAACATAACTTTTGAAAACAGCTTCGAATAAGTGTTTCTCTTGTTTATTTCAGATGCAAATTGATATATATAGCTATATAAACCCTTTATTTGATGTTTGAAAACTGCTATTCAGAGCTCCAGCAGAATCTTAGAAAACGTCATTCTCTCGGTCTGAGAACATCAGTTTGAGACAATATTTCAGGTTAAACATAACTTTTGAAACCAGCTTCGAATAAGTGTTTCTCTTGTTTATTTCAGATGCAAATTGATATATATAGCTATATAAACCCTTTATTTGATGTTTGAAAACTGCTATTCAGAGCTCCAGCAGAATCTTTGAAAACGTCATTCTCTCAGTCTGAGAACATCAGTTTGAGACAGTATTTCATGTTAAACATAACTTTTGAAAACAGCTTCGAATAAGTGTTTCTCTTGTTTATTTCAGATGCAAATTGATATATATAGCTATATAAACCCTTTAGTTGATGTTTGAAAACTGCTATTCAGAGCTTCAGCAGAATCTTGGAAAACGTCATTCTCTCAGTCTGAGAAGATCAGTTTGAGACAATATTTCAGGTTAAACATAACTTTTGAAAACAGCTTCGAATAAGTGTTTCTCTTGTTTATTTCAGATGCAAATTGATATATATAGCTATATAAACCCTTTATTTGATGTTTGAAAACTGCTATTCAGAGCTCCAGCAGAATCTTAGAAAACGTCATTCTCTCAGTCTGAGAACATCAGTTTGAGACAATATTTCAGGTTAAACATAACTTTTGAAAACAGCTTCGAATAAGTGTTTCTCTTGTTTATTTCAGATGCAAATTGATATATATAGCTATATAAATCCTTTATTTGATGTTTGAAAACTGCTATTCAGAGCTCCAGCAGAATCTTGGAAAACGTCATTCTCTCAGTCTGAGAACATCAGTTTGAGACAATATTTCAGGTTAAACATAACTTTTGAAAACAGCTTCGAATAAGTGTTTCTCTTGTTTATTTCAGATGCAAATTGATATATATAGCTATATAAACCCTTTATTTGATGTTTGAAAACTGCTATTCAGAGCTCCAGCAGAATCTTAGAAAACGTCATTCTCTCAGTCTGAGAACATCAGTTTGAGACAATATTTCAGGTTAAACATAACTTTTGAAAACAGCTTCGAATAAGTGTTTCTCTTGTTTATTTTAGATGCAAATTGATATATATAGCTATATAAACCCTTTATTTGATGTTTTAAAACTGTTATTCAGAGCTCCAGCAGAATCTTGGAAAACGTCATTCTCTCAGTCTGAGAAGATCAGTTTGAGACAATATTTCAGGTTAAACATAACTTTTGAAAACAGCTTCGAATAAATGTTTCTCTTGTTTATTTCAGATGCAAATTGATATATATAGCTATATAAACCCTTTATTTGATGTTTGAAAACTGCTATTCAGAGCTCCAGCAGAATCTTAGAAAACGTAATTCTCTCAGTCTGAGAACATCAGTTTTAGACAATGTTTCAGTTTAAACATAACTTTTGAAAACAGCTTTGAATAAGTTTTTCTCTTGTTTATTTCAGATGCAAATTGATATATATAGCTATATAAATCCTTTATTTGATGTTTGAAAACTGCTATTCAGAGCTCCAGCAGAATCTTAGAAAACGTCATTCTCTCAGTCTGAGAACATCAGTTTGAGACAATATTTCAGGTTAAACATAACTTTTGAAAACAGCTTCGAATAAGTGTTTCTCTTGTTTATTTCAGATGCAAATTGATATATATAGCTATATAAACCCTTTATTTGATGTTTGAAAACTGCTATTCAGAGCTCCAGCAGAATCTTTGAAAACGTCATTCTCTCAGTCTGAGAACATCAGTTTGAGACAGTATTTCATGTTAAACATAACTTTTGAAAACAGCTTCGAATAAGTGTTTCTCTTGTTTATTTCAGATGCAAATTGATATATATAGCTATATAAACCCTTTAGTTGATGTTTGAAAACTGCTATTCAGAGCTTCAGCAGAATCTTGGAAAACGTCATTCTCTCAGTCTGAGAAGATCAGTTTGAGACAATATTTCAGGTTAAACATAACTTTTGAAAACAGCTTCGAATAAGTGTTTCTCTTGTTTATTTCAGATGCAAATTGATATATATAGCTATATAAACCCTTTATTTGATGTTTGAAAACTGCTATTCAGAGCTCCAGCAGAATCTTAGAAAACGTCATTCTCTCAGTCTGAGAACATCAGTTTGAGACAATATTTCAGGTTAAACATAACTTTTGAAAACAGCTTCGAATAAGTGTTTCTCTTGTTTATTTCAGATGCAAATTGATATATATAGCTATATAAATCCTTTATTTGATGTTTGAAAACTGCTATTCAGAGCTCCAGCAGAATCTTGGAAAACGTCATTCTCTCAGTCTGAGAACATCAGTTTGAGACAATATTTCAGGTTAAACATAACTTTTGAAAACAGCTTCGAATAAGTGTTTCTCTTGTTTATTTCAGATGCAAATTGATATATATAGCTATATAAACCCTTTATTTGATGTTTGAAAACTGCTATTCAGAGCTCCAGCAGAATCTTAGAAAACGTCATTCTCTCAGTCTGAGAACATCAGTTTGAGACAATATTTCAGGTTAAACATAACTTTTGAAAACAGCTTCGAATAAGTGTTTCTCTTGTTTATTTTAGATGCAAATTGATATATATAGCTATATAAACCCTTTATTTGATGTTTTAAAACTGTTATTCAGAGCTCCAGCAGAATCTTGGAAAACGTCATTCTCTCAGTCTGAGAAGATCAGTTTGAGACAATATTTCAGGTTAAACATAACTTTTGAAAACAGCTTCGAATAAATGTTTCTCTTGTTTATTTCAGATGCAAATTGATATATATAGCTATATAAACCCTTTATTTGATGTTTGAAAACTGCTATTCAGAGCTCCAGCAGAATCTTAGAAAACGTAATTCTCTCAGTCTGAGAACATCAGTTTTAGACAATGTTTCAGTTTAAACATAACTTTTGAAAACAGCTTTGAATAAGTTTTTCTCTTGTTTATTTCAGATGCAAATTGATATATATAGCTATATAAATCCTTTATTTGATGTTTGAAAACTGCTATTCAGAGCTCCAGCAGAATCTTAGAAAACGTCATTCTCTCAGTCTGAGAACATCAGTTTGAGACAATATTTCAGGTTAAACATAACTTTTGAAAACAGCTTCGAATAAGTGTTTCTCTTGTTTATTTCAGATGCAAATTGATATATATAGCTATATAAACCCTTTATTTGATGTTTGAAAACTGCTATTCAGAGCTCCAGCAGAATCTTGGAAAACGTCATTCTCTCAGTCTGAGAACATCAGTTTGAGACAGTATTTCATGTTAAACATAACTTTTGAAAACAGCTTCGAATAAGTGTTTCTCTTGTTTATTTCAGATGCAAATTGATATATATAGCTATATAAACCCTTTAGTTGATGTTTTAAAACTGCTATTCAGAGCTTCAGCAGAATCTTGGAAAACGTCATTCTCTCAGCCTGTGAAGATCAGTTTGAGACAATATTTCAGGTTAAACATAACTTTTGAAAACAGCTTTGAATAAATGTTTCTCTTGTTTATTTCAGATGCAAATTGTTATATATAGCTATATAAACCCTTTATTTGATGTTTGAAAACTGCTATTCAGAGCTCCAGCAGAATCTTAGAAAACGTCATTCTCTCGGTCTGAGAACATCAGTTTGAGACAATATTTCAGGTTAAACATAACTTTTGAAAACAGCTTCGAATAAGAGTTTCTCTTGTTTATTTCAGATGCAAATTGATATATATAGCTATATAAACCCTTTATTTGATGTTTGAAAACTGCTATTCAGAGCTTCAGCAGAATCTTGGAAAACGTCATTCTCTCAGCCTGTGAAGATCAGTTTGAGACAATATTTCAGGTTAAACATAACTTTTGAAAACAGCTTCGAATAAATGTTTCTCTTGTTTATTTCAGATGCAAATTGTTATATATAGCTATATAAACCATTTATTTGATGTTTGAAAACTGCTATTCAGAGCTCCAGCAGAATCTTAGAAAACGTCATTCTCTCGGTCTGAGAACATCAGTTTGAGACAATATTTCAGGTTAAACATAACTTTTGAAAACAGCTTCGAATAAGTGTTTCTCTTGTTTATTTCAGATGCAAATTGATATATATAGCTATATAAACCCTTTATTTGATGTTTGAAAACTGCTATTCAGAGCTCCAGCAGAATCTTAGAAAACGTCATTCTCTCAGTCTGAGAACATCAGTTTGAGACAATATTTCAGGTTAAACATAACTTTTGAAAACAGCTTCGAATAAGTGTTTCTCTTGTTTATTTCAGATGCAAATTGATATATATAGCTATATAAACCCTTTATTTGATGTTTGAAAACTGCTATTCAGAGCTCCAGCAGAATCTTTGAAAACGTCATTCTCTCAGTCTGAGAACATCAGTTTGAGACAATATTTCATGTTAAACATAACTTTTGAAAACAGCTTCGAATAAGTGTTTCTCTTGTTTATTTCAGATGCAAATTGATATATATAGCTATATAAACCCTTTAGTTGATGTTTGAAAACTGCTATTCAGAGCTTCAGCAGAATCTTGGAAAACGTCATTCTCTCAGCCTGTGAAGATCAGTTTGAGACAATATTTCAGGTTAAACATAACTTTTGAAAACAGCTTCGAATAAGTGTTTCTCTTGTTTATTTCAGATGCAAATTGATATATATAGCTATATAAACCCTTTATTTGATGTTTGAAAACTGCTATTCAGAGCTCCAGCAGAATCTTAGAAAACGTCATTCTCTCAGTCTGAGAACATCAGTTTGAGACAATATTTCAGGTTAAACATAACTTTTGAAAACAGCTTCGAATAAGTGTTTCTCTTGTTTATTTCAGATGCAAATTGATATATATAGCTATATAAACCCTTTATTTGATGTTTTAAAACTGTTATTCAGAGCTCCAGCAGAATCTTGGAAAACGTCATTCTCTCAGTTTGAGAAGATCAGTTTGAGACAATATTTCAGGTTAAACATAACTTTTGAAAACAGCTTCGAATAAATGTTTCTCTTGTTTATTTCAGATGCAAATTGATATATATAGCTATATAAACCCTTTATTTGATGTTTGAAAACTGCTATTCAGAGCTCCAGCAGAATCTTAGAAAACGTCATTCTCTCAGTCTGAGAACATCATTTTGAGACAATGTTTCAGGTTAAACATAACTTTTGAAAACAGCTTTGAATAAGTTTTTCTCTTGTTTATTTCAGATGCAAATTGATATATATAGCTATATAAATCCTTTATTTGATGTTTGAAAACTGCTATTCAGAGCTCCAGCAGAATCTTGGAAAACGTCATTCTCTCAGTCTGAGAACATCAGTTTGAGACAATATTTCAGGTTAAACATAACTTTTGAAAACAGCTTCGAATAAGTGTTTCTCTTGTTTATTTCAGATGCAAATTGATATATATAGCTATATAAACCCTTTATTTGATGTTTGAAAACTGCTATTCAGAGCTCCAGCAGAATCTTGGAAAACGTCATTCTCTCAGTCTGAGAACATCAGTTTGAGACAGTATTTCATGTTAAACATAACTTTTGAAAACAGCTTCGAATAAGTGTTTCTCTTGTTTATTTCAGATGCAAATTGATATATATAGCTATATAAACCCTTTAGTTGATGTTTGAAAACTGCTATTCAGAGCTTCAGCAGAATCTTGGAAAACGTCATTCTCTCAGCCTGTGAAGATCAGTTTGAGACAATATTTCAGGTTAAACATAACTTTTGAAAACAGCTTCGAATAAATGTTTCTCTTGTTTATTTCAGATGCAAATTGTTATATATAGCTATATAAACCCTTTATTTGATGTTTGAAAACTGCTATTCAGAGCTCCAGCAGAATCTTAGAAATCGTCATTCTCTCGGTCTGAGAACATCAGTTTGAGACAATATTTCAGGTTAAACATAACTTTTGAAAACAGCTTCGAATAAGTGTTTCTCTTGTTTATTTCAGATGCAAATTGATATATATAGTTATATAAACCCTTTATTTGATGTTTGAAAACTGTTATTCAGAGCTCCAGCAGAATCTTGGAAAACGTCATTCTCTCAGTCTGAGAACATCAGTTTGAGACAGTATTTCATGTTAAACATAACTTTTGAAAACAGCTTTGAATAAGTGTTTCTCTTGTTTATTTCAGATGCAAATTGATATATATAGCTATATAAACCCTTTATTTGATGTTTGAAAACTGCTATTCAGAGCTTCAGCAGAATCTTGGAAAACGTCATTCTCTCAGCCTGTGAAGATCAGTTTGAGACAATATTTCAGGTTAAACATAACTTTTGAAAACAGCTTCGAATAAATGTTTCTCTTGTTTATTTCAGATGCAAATTGTTATATATAGCTATATAAACCCTTTATTTGATGTTTGAAAACTGCTATTCAGAGCTCCAGCAGAATCTTAGAAAACGTCATTCTCTCGGTCTGAGAACATCAGTTTGAGACAATATTTCAGGTTAAACATAACTTTTGAAAACAGCTTCGAATAAGTGTTTCTCTTGTTTATTTCAGATGCAAATTGATATATATAGCTATATAAACCCTTTATTTGATGTTTGAAAACTGCTATTCAGAGCTCCAGCAGAATCTTAGAAAACGTCATTCTCTCGGTCTGAGAACATCAGTTTGAGACAATATTTCAGGTTAAACATAACTTTTGAAACCAGCTTCGAATAAGTGTTTCTCTTGTTTATTTCAGATGCAAATTGATATATATAGCTATATAAACCCTTTATTTGATGTTTGAAAACTGCTATTCAGAGCTCCAGCAGAATCTTTGAAAACGTCATTCTCTCAGTCTGAGAACATCAGTTTGAGACAGTATTTCATGTTAAACATAACTTTTGAAAACAGCTTCGAATAAGTGTTTCTCTTGTTTATTTCAGATGCAAATTGATATATATAGCTATATAAACCCTTTAGTTGATGTTTGAAAACTGCTATTCAGAGCTTCAGCAGAATCTTGGAAAACGTCATTCTCTCAGTCTGAGAAGATCAGTTTGAGACAATATTTCAGGTTAAACATAACTTTTGAAAACAGCTTCGAATAAGTGTTTCTCTTGTTTATTTCAGATGCAAATTGATATATATAGCTATATAAACCCTTTATTTGATGTTTGAAAACTGCTATTCAGAGCTCCAGCAGAATCTTAGAAAACGTCATTCTCTCAGTCTGAGAACATCAGTTTGAGACAATATTTCAGGTTAAACATAACTTTTGAAAACAGCTTCGAATAAGTGTTTCTCTTGTTTATTTCAGATGCAAATTGATATATATAGCTATATAAATCCTTTATTTGATGTTTGAAAACTGCTATTCAGAGCTCCAGCAGAATCTTGGAAAACGTCATTCTCTCAGTCTGAGAACATCAGTTTGAGACAATATTTCAGGTTAAACATAACTTTTGAAAACAGCTTCGAATAAGTGTTTCTCTTGTTTATTTCAGATGCAAATTGATATATATAGCTATATAAACCCTTTATTTGATGTTTGAAAACTGCTATTCAGAGCTCCAGCAGAATCTTAGAAAACGTCATTCTCTCAGTCTGAGAACATCAGTTTGAGACAATATTTCAGGTTAAACATAACTTTTGAAAACAGCTTCGAATAAGTGTTTCTCTTGTTTATTTTAGATGCAAATTGATATATATAGCTATATAAACCCTTTATTTGATGTTTTAAAACTGTTATTCAGAGCTCCAGCAGAATCTTGGAAAACGTCATTCTCTCAGTCTGAGAAGATCAGTTTGAGACAATATTTCAGGTTAAACATAACTTTTGAAAACAGCTTCGAATAAATGTTTCTCTTGTTTATTTCAGATGCAAATTGATATATATAGCTATATAAACCCTTTATTTGATGTTTGAAAACTGCTATTCAGAGCTCCAGCAGAATCTTAGAAAACGTAATTCTCTCAGTCTGAGAACATCAGTTTTAGACAATGTTTCAGTTTAAACATAACTTTTGAAAACAGCTTTGAATAAGTTTTTCTCTTGTTTATTTCAGATGCAAATTGATATATATAGCTATATAAATCCTTTATTTGATGTTTGAAAACTGCTATTCAGAGCTCCAGCAGAATCTTAGAAAACGTCATTCTCTCAGTCTGAGAACATCAGTTTGAGACAATATTTCAGGTTAAACATAACTTTTGAAAACAGCTTCGAAGAAGTGTTTCTCTTGTTTATTTCAGATGCAAATTGATATATATAGCTATATAAACCCTTTATTTGATGTTTGAAAACTGCTATTCAGAGCTCCAGCAGAATCTTTGAAAACGTCATTCTCTCAGTCTGAGAACATCAGTTTGAGACAGTATTTCATGTTAAACATAACTTTTGAAAACAGCTTCGAATAAGTGTTTCTCTTGTTTATTTCAGATGCAAATTGATATATATAGCTATATAAACCCTTTAGTTGATGTTTGAAAACTGCTATTCAGAGCTTCAGCAGAATCTTGGAAAACGTCATTCTCTCAGTCTGAGAAGATCAGTTTGAGACAATATTTCAGGTTAAACATAACTTTTGAAAACAGCTTCGAATAAGTGTTTCTCTTGTTTATTTCAGATGCAAATTGATATATATAGCTATATAAACCCTTTATTTGATGTTTGAAAACTGCTATTCAGAGCTCCAGCAGAATCTTAGAAAACGTCATTCTCTCAGTCTGAGAACATCAGTTTGAGACAATATTTCAGGTTAAACATAACTTTTGAAAACAGCTTCGAATAAGTGTTTCTCTTGTTTATTTCAGATGCAAATTGATATATATAGCTATATAAATCCTTTATTTGATGTTTGAAAACTGCTATTCAGAGCTCCAGCAGAATCTTGGAAAACGTCATTCTCTCAGTCTGAGAACATCAGTTTGAGACAATATTTCAGGTTAAACATAACTTTTGAAAACAGCTTCGAATAAGTGTTTCTCTTGTTTATTTCAGATGCAAATTGATATATATAGCTATATAAACCCTTTATTTGATGTTTGAAAACTGCTATTCAGAGCTCCAGCAGAATCTTAGAAAACGTCATTCTCTCAGTCTGAGAACATCAGTTTGAGACAATATTTCAGGTTAAACATAACTTTTGAAAACAGCTTCGAATAAGTGTTTCTCTTGTTTATTTTAGATGCAAATTGATATATATAGCTATATAAACCCTTTATTTGATGTTTTAAAACTGTTATTCAGAGCTCCAGCAGAATCTTGGAAAACGTCATTCTCTCAGTCTGAGAAGATCAGTTTGAGACAATATTTCAGGTTAAACATAACTTTTGAAAACAGCTTCGAATAAATGTTTCTCTTGTTTATTTCAGATGCAAATTGATATATATAGCTATATAAACCCTTTATTTGATGTTTGAAAACTGCTATTCAGAGCTCCAGCAGAATCTTAGAAAACGTAATTCTCTCAGTCTGAGAACATCAGTTTTAGACAATGTTTCAGTTTAAACATAACTTTTGAAAACAGCTTTGAATAAGTTTTTCTCTTGTTTATTTCAGATGCAAATTGATATATATAGCTATATAAATCCTTTATTTGATGTTTGAAAACTGCTATTCAGAGCTCCAGCAGAATCTTAGAAAACGTCATTCTCTCAGTCTGAGAACATCAGTTTGAGACAATATTTCAGGTTAAACATAACTTTTGAAAACAGCTTCGAATAAGTGTTTCTCTTGTTTATTTCAGATGCAAATTGATATATATAGCTATATAAACCCTTTATTTGATGTTTGAAAACTGCTATTCAGAGCTCCAGCAGAATCTTGGAAAACGTCATTCTCTCAGTCTGAGAACATCAGTTTGAGACAGTATTTCATGTTAAACATAACTTTTGAAAACAGCTTCGAATAAGTGTTTCTCTTGTTTATTTCAGATGCAAATTGATATATATAGCTATATAAACCCTTTGGTTGATGTTTTAAAACTGCTATTCAGAGCTTCAGCAGAATCTTGGAAAACGTCATTCTCTCAGCCTGTGAAGATCAGTTTGAGACAATATTTCAGGTTAAACATAACTTTTGAAAACAGCTTCGAATAAATGTTTCTCTTGTTTATTTCAGATGCAAATTGTTATATATAGCTATATAAACCCTTTATTTGATGTTTGAAAACTGCTATTCAGAGCTCCAGCAGAATCTTAGAAAACGTCATTCTCTCGGTCTGAGAACATCAGTTTGAGACAATATTTCAGGTTAAACATAACTTTTGAAAACAGCTTCGAATAAGAGTTTCTCTTGTTTATTTCAGATGCAAATTGATATATATAGCTATATAAACCCTTTATTTGATGTTTGAAAACTGCTATTCAGAGCTTCAGCAGAATCTTGGAAAACGTCATTCTCTCAGCCTGTGAAGATCAGTTTGAGACAATATTTCAGGTTAAACATAACTTTTGAAAACAGCTTCGAATAAATGTTTCTCTTGTTTATTTCAGATGCAAATTGTTATATATAGCTATATAAACCATTTATTTGATGTTTGAAAACTGCTATTCAGAGCTCCAGCAGAATCTTAGAAAACGTCATTCTCTCGGTCTGAGAACATCAGTTTGAGACAATATTTCAGGTTAAACATAACTTTTGAAAACAGCTTCGAATAAGTGTTTCTCTTGTTTATTTCAGATGCAAATTGATATATATAGCTATATAAACCCTTTATTTGATGTTTGAAAACTGCTATTCAGAGCTCCAGCAGAATCTTAGAAAACGTCATTCTCTCAGTCTGAGAACATCAGTTTGAGACAATATTTCAGGTTAAACATAACTTTTGAAAACAGCTTCGAATAAGTGTTTCTCTTGTTTATTTCAGATGCAAATTGATATATATAGCTATATAAACCCTTTATTTGATGTTTGAAAACTGCTATTCAGAGCTCCAGCAGAATCTTTGAAAACGTCATTCTCTCAGTCTGAGAACATCAGTTTGAGACAATATTTCATGTTAAACATAACTTTTGAAAACAGCTTCGAATAAGTGTTTCTCTTGTTTATTTCAGATGCAAATTGATATATATAGCTATATAAACCCTTTAGTTGATGTTTGAAAACTGCTATTCAGAGCTTCAGCAGAATCTTGGAAAACGTCATTCTCTCAGCCTGTGAAGATCAGTTTGAGACAATATTTCAGGTTAAACATAACTTTTGAAAACAGCTTCGAATAAGTGTTTCTCTTGTTTATTTCAGATGCAAATTGATATATATAGCTATATAAACCCTTTATTTGATGTTTGAAAACTGCTATTCAGAGCTCCAGCAGAATCTTAGAAAACGTCATTCTCTCAGTCTGAGAACATCAGTTTGAGACAATATTTCAGGTTAAACATAACTTTTGAAAACAGCTTCGAATAAGTGTTTCTCTTGTTTATTTCAGATGCAAATTGATATATATAGCTATATAAACCCTTTATTTGATGTTTTAAAACTGTTATTCAGAGCTCCAGCAGAATCTTGGAAAACGTCATTCTCTCAGTCTGAGAAGATCAGTTTGAGACAATATTTCAGGTTAAACATAACTTTTGAAAACAGCTTCGAATAAATGTTTCTCTTGTTTATTTCAGATGCAAATTGATATATATAGCTATATAAACCCTTTATTTGATGTTTGAAAACTGCTATTCAGAGCTCCAGCAGAATCTTAGAAAACGTCATTCTCTCAGTCTGAGAACATCATTTTGAGACAATGTTTCAGGTTAAACATAACTTTTGAAAACAGCTTTGAATAAGTTTTTCTCTTGTTTATTTCAGATGCAAATTGATATATATAGCTATATAAATCCTTTATTTGATGTTTGAAAACTGCTATTCAGAGCTCCAGCAGAATCTTGGAAAACGTCATTCTCTCAGTCTGAGAACATCAGTTTGAGACAATATTTCAGGTTAAACATAACTTTTGAAAACAGCTTCGAATAAGTGTTTCTCTTGTTTATTTCAGATGCAAATTGATATATATAGCTATATAAACCCTTTATTTGATGTTTGAAAACTGCTATTCAGAGCTCCAGCAGAATCTTGGAAAACGTCATTCTCTCAGTCTGAGAACATCAGTTTGAGACAGTATTTCATGTTAAACATAACTTTTGAAAACAGCTTCGAATAAGTGTTTCTCTTGTTTATTTCAGATGCAAATTGATATATATAGCTATATAAACCCTTTAGTTGATGTTTGAAAACTGCTATTCAGAGCTTCAGCAGAATCTTGGAAAACGTCATTCTCTCAGCCTGTGAAGATCAGTTTGAGACAATATTTCAGGTTAAACATAACTTTTGAAAACAGCTTCGAATAAATGTTTCTCTTGTTTATTTCAGATGCAAATTGTTATATATAGCTATATAAACCCTTTATTTGATGTTTGAAAACTGCTATTCAGAGCTCCAGCAGAATCTTAGAAATCGTCATTCTCTCGGTCTGAGAACATCAGTTTGAGACAATATTTCAGGTTAAACATAACTTTTGAAAACAGCTTCGAATAAGTGTTTCTCTTGTTTATTTCAGATGCAAATTGATATATATAGCTATATAAACCCTTTATTTGATGTTTGAAAACTGCTATTCAGAGCTTCAGCAGAATCTTGGAAAACGTCATTCTCTCAGCCTGTGAAGATCAGTTTGAGACAATATTTCAGGTTAAACATAACTTTTGAAAACAGCTTCGAATAAATGTTTCTCTTGTTTATTTCAGATGCAAATTGTTATATATAGCTATATAAACCCTTTATTTGATGTTTGAAAACTGCTATTCAGAGCTCCAGCAGAATCTTAGAAAACGTCATTCTCTCGGTCTGAGAACATCAGTTTGAGACAATATTTCAGGTTAAACATAACTTTTGAAAACAGCTTCGAATAAGTGTTTCTCTTGTTTATTTCAGATGCAAATTGATATATATAGCTATATAAACCCTTTATTTGATGTTTGAAAACTGCTATTCAGAGCTCCAGCAGAATCTTGGAAAACGTCATTCTCTCAGTCTGAGAACATCAGTTTGAGACAGTATTTCATGTTAAACATAACTTTTGAAAACAGCTTCGAATAAGTGTTTCTCTTGTTTATTTCAGATGCAAATTGATATATATAGCTATATAAACCCTTTAGTTGATGTTTGAAAACTGCTATTCAGAGCTTCAGCAGAATCTTGGAAAACGTCATTCTCTCAGCCTGTGAAGATCAGTTTGAGACAATATTTCAGGTTAAACATAACTTTTGAAAACAGCTTCGAATAAATGTTTCTCTTGTTTATTTCAGATGCAAATTGTTATATATAGCTATATAAACCCTTTATTTGATGTTTGAAAACTGCTATTCAGAGCTCCAGCAGAATCTTAGAAAACGTCATTCTCTCGGTCTGAGAACATCAGTTTGAGACAATATTTCAGGTTAAACATAACTTTTGAAAACAGCTTCGAATAAGAGTTTCTCTTGTTTATTTCAGATGCAAATTGATATATATAGCTATATAAACCCTTTATTTGATGTTTGAAAACTGCTATTCAGAGCTTCAGCAGAATCTTGGAAAACGTCATTCTCTCAGCCTGTGAAGATCAGTTTGAGACAATATTTCAGGTTAAACATAACTTTTGAAAACAGCTTCGAATAAATGTTTCTCTTGTTTATTTCAGATGCAAATTGTTATATATAGCTATATAAACCCTTTATTTGATGTTTGAAAACTGCTATTCAGAGCTCCAGCAGAATCTTAGAAAACGTCATTCTCTCGGTCTGAGAACATCAGTTTGAGACAATATTTCAGGTTAAACATAACTTTTGAAAACAGCTTCGAATAAGTGTTTCTCTTGTTTATTTCAGATGCAAATTGATATATATAGCTATATAAACCCTTTATTTGATGTTTGAAAACTGCTATTCAGAGCTCCAGCAGAATCTTAGAAAACGTCATTCTCTCAGTCTGAGAACATCAGTTTGAGACAATATTTCAGGTTAAACATAACTTTTGAAAACAGCTTCGAATAAGTGTTTCTCTTGTTTATTTCAGATGCAAATTGATATATATAGCTATATAAACCCTTTATTTGATGTTTGAAAACTGCTATTCAGAGCTCCAGCAGAATCTTGGAAAACGTCATTCTCTCAGTCTGAGAAGATCAGTTTGAGACAATATTTCAGGTTAAACATAACTTTTGAAAACAGCTTCGAATAAATGTTTTTCTTGTTTATTTCAGATGCAAATTGATATATATAGCTATATAAACCCTTTATTTGATGTTTGAAAACTGCTATTCAGAGCTCCAGCAGAATCTTGGAAAACTTCATTCTCTTAGTCTGAGAACATCAGTTTGAGACAATATTTCAGGTTAAACATAACTTTTGAAAACAGCTTCGAATAAGTGTTTCTCTTGTTTATTTCAGATGCAAATTGATATATATAGTTATATAAACCCTTTATTTGATGTTTGAAAACTGTTATTCAGAGCTCCAGCAGAATCTTGGAAAACGTCATTCTCTCAGTCTGAGAACATCAGTTTGAGACAGTATTTCATGTTAAACATAACTTTTGAAAACAGCTTTGAATAAGTGTTTCTCTTGTTTATTTCAGATGCAAATTGATATATATAGCTATATAAACCCTTTATTTGATGTTTGAAAACTGCTATTCAGAGCTTCAGCAGAATCTTGGAAAACGTCATTCTCTCAGCCTGTGAAGATCAGTTTGAGACAATATTTCAGGTTAAACATAACTTTTGAAAACAGCTTCGAATAAATGTTTCTCTTGTTTATTTCAGATGCAAATTGTTATATATAGCTATATAAACCCTTTATTTGATGTTTGAAAACTGCTATTCAGAGCTCCAGCAGAATCTTAGAAAACGTCATTCTCTCGGTCTGAGAACATCAGTTTGAGACAATATTTCAGGTTAAACATAACTTTTGAAAACAGCTTCGAATAAGTGTTTCTCTTGTTTATTTCAGATGCAAATTGATATATATAGCTATATAAACCCTTTATTTGATGTTTGAAAACTGCTATTCAGAGCTCCAGCAGAATCTTAGAAAACGTCATTCTCTCGGTCTGAGAACATCAGTTTGAGACAATATTTCAGGTTAAACATAACTTTTGAAACCAGCTTCGAATAAGTGTTTCTCTTGTTTATTTCAGATGCAAATTGATATATATAGCTATATAAACCCTTTATTTGATGTTTGAAAACTGCTATTCAGAGCTCCAGCAGAATCTTTGAAAACGTCATTCTCTCGGTCTGAGAACATCAGTTTGAGACAATATTTCAGGTTAAACATAACTTTTGAAAACAGCTTCGAATAAGTGTTTCTCTTGTTTATTTCAGATGCAAATTGTTATATATAGCTATATAAACCCTTTATTTGATGTTTGAAAACTGCTATTCAGAGCTCCAGCAGAATCTTAGAAAACGTCATTCTCTCAGTCTGAGAACATCAGTTTGAGACAATATTTCAGGTTAACCATAACTTTTGAAAACAGCTTCGAATAAGTGTTTCTCTTGTTTATTTCAGATGGAAAATGATATAATAGCTATATAAACCCTTTATTTGATGTTTGAAAACTGCTATTCAGAGCTCCAGCAGAATCTTGGAAAACGTCATTCTCTCAGTCTGAGAACATCAGTTTGAGACAATATTTCAGGTTAAACATAACTTTTGAAAACAGCTTCGAATAAATGTTTCTCTTGTTTATTTCAGATGCAAATTGTTATATATAGCTATATAAACCCTTTATTTGATGTTTGAAAACTGCTATTCAGAGCTCCAGCAGAATCTTAGAAAACGTCATTCTCTCGGTCTGAGAACATCAGTTTGACACAATATTTCAGGTTAAACATAACTTTTGAAAACAGCTTCGAATAAGTGTTTCTCTTGTTTATTTCAGATGCAAATTGATATATATAGCTATATAAACCCTTTATTTGATGTTTGAAAACTGCTATTCAGAGCTCCAGCAGAATCTTAGAAAACGTCATTCTCTCGGTCTGAGAACATCAGTTTGAGACAATATTTCAGGTTAAACATAACTTTTGAAAACAGCTTCGAATAAGTGTTTCTCTTGTTTATTTCAGATGCAAATTGATATATATAGCTATATAAACCCTTTATTTGATGTTTGAAAACTGCTATTCAGAGCTCCAGCAGAATCTTAGAAAACGTCATTCTCTCAGTCTGAGAACATCAGTTTGAGACAATATTTCAGGTTAAACATAACTTTTGAAAACAGCTTCGAATAAGTGTTTCTCTTGTTTATTTCAGATGCAAATTGATATATATAGCTATATAAAACCTTTAGTTGATGTTTGAAAACTGCTATTCAGAGCTTCAGCAGAATCTTGGAAAACGTCATTCTCTCAGCCTGTGAAGATCAGTTTGAGACAATATTTCAGGTTAAAAATAACTTTTGAAAACAGCTTCGAATAAATGTTTCTCTTGTTTATTTCAGATGCAAATTGTTATATATAGCTATATAAACCCTTTATTTGATGTTTGAAAACTGCTATTCAGAGCTCCAGCAGAATCTTAGAAAACGTCATTCTCTCGGTCTGAGAACATCAGTTTGAGACAATATTTCAGGTTAAACATAACTTTTGAAAACAGCTTCGAATAAGTGTTTCTCTTGTTTATTTCAGATGCAAATTGATATATATAGCTATATAAACCCTTTATTTGATGTTTGAAAACTGCTATTCAGAGCTTCAGCAGAATCTTGGAAAACGTCATTCTCTCAGCCTGTGAAGATCAGTTTGAGACAATATTTCAGGTTAAACATAACTTTTGAAAACAGCTTCGAATAAATGTTTCTCTTGTTTATTTCAGATGCAAATTGTTATATATAGCTATATAAACCCTTTATTTGATGTTTGAAAACTGCTATTCAGAGCTCCAGCAGAATCTTAGAAAACGTCATTCTCTCGGTCTGAGAACATCAGTTTGAGACAATATTTCAGGTTAAACATAACTTTTGAAAACAGCTTCGAATAAGTGTTTCTCTTGTTTATTTCAGATGCAAATTGATATATATAGCTATATAAACCCTTTATTTGATGTTTGAAAACTGCTATTCAGAGCTCCAGCAGAATCTTAGAAAACGTCATTCTCTCAGTCTGAGAACATCAGTTTGAGACAATATTTCAGGTTAAACATAACTTTTGAAAACAGCTTCGAATAAGTGTTTCTCTTGTTTATTTCAGATGCAAATTGATATATATAGCTATATAAACCCTTTATTTGATGTTTGAAAACTGCTATTCAGAGCTCCAGCAGAATCTTTGAAAACGTCATTCTCTCAGTCTGAGAACATCAGTTTGAGACAGTATTTCATGTTAAACATAACTTTTGAAAACAGCTTCGAATAAGTGTTTCTCTTGTTTATTTCAGATGCAAATTGATATATATAGCTATATAAACCCTTTAGTTGATGTTTGAAAACTGCTATTCAGAGCTTCAGCAGAATCTTGGAAAACGTCATTCTCTCAGCCTGTGAAGATCAGTTTGAGACAATATTTCAGGTTAAACATAACTTTTGAAAACAGCTTCGAATAAATGTTTCTCTTGTTTATTTCAGATGCAAATTGTTATATATAGCTATATAAACCCTTTATTTGATGTTTGAAAACTGCTATTCAGAGCTCCAGCAGAATCTTAGAAAACGTCATTCTCTCAGTCTGAGAACATCAGTTTGAGACAATATTTCAGGTTAACCATAACTTTTGAAAACAGCTTCGAATAAGTGTTTCTCTTGTTTATTTCAGATGGAAAATGATATAATAGCTATATAAACCCTTTATTTGATGTTTGAAAACTGCTATTCAGAGCTCCAGCAGAATCTTGGAAAACGTCATTCTCTCAGTCTGAGAACATCAGTTTGAGACAATATTTCAGGTTAAACATAACTTTTGAAAACAGCATCGAATAAATGTTTCTCTTGTTTATTTCAGATGCAAATTGTTATATATAGCTATATAAACCCTTTATTTGATGTTTGAAAACTGCTATTCAGAGCTCCAGCAGAATCTTAGAAAACGTCATTCTCTCGGTCTGAGAACATCAGTTTGAGACAATATTTCAGGTTAAACATAACTTTTGAAAACAGCTTCGAATAAGTGTTTCTCTTGTTTATTTCAGATGCAAATTGATATATATAGCTATATAAACCCTTTATTTGATGTTTGAAAACTGCTATTCAGAGCTCCAGCAGAATCTTAGAAAACGTCATTCTCTCGGTCTGAGAACATCAGTTTGAGACAATATTTCAGGTTAAACATAACTTTTGAAAACAGCTTCGAATAAGTGTTTCTCTTGTTTATTTCAGATGCAAATTGATATATATAGCTATATAAACCCTTTATTTGATGTTTGAAAACTGCTATTCAGAGCTCCAGCAGAATCTTGGAAAACGTCATTCTCTCAGTCTGAGAACATCAGTTTGAGACAGTATTTCATGTTAAACATAACTTTTGAAAACAGCTTCGAATAAGTGTTTCTCTTGTTTATTTCAGATGCAAATTGATATATATAGCTATATAAACCCTTTAGTTGACGTTTGAAAACTGCTATTCAGAGCTTCAGCAGAATCTTGGAAAACGTCATTCTCTCAGCCTGTGAAGATCAGTTTGAGACAATATTTCAGGTTAAACATAACTTTTGAAAACAGCTTCGAATAAATGTTTCTCTTGTTTATTTCAGATGCAAATTGTTATATATAGCTATATAAACCCTTTATTTGACGTTTGAAAACTGCTATTCAGAGCTCCAGCAGAATCTTAGAAAACGTCATTCTCTCGGTCTGAGAACATCAGTTTGAGACAATATTTCAGGTTAAACATAACTTTTGAAAACAGCTTCGAATAAGTGTTTCTCTTGTTTATTTCAGATGCAAATTGATATATATAGTTATATAAACCCTTTATTTGATGTTTGAAAACTGTTATTCAGAGCTCCAGCAGAATCTTGGAAAACGTCATTCTCTCAGTCTGAGAACATCAGTTTGAGACAGTATTTCATGTTAAACATAACTTTTGAAAACAGCTTTGAATAGGTGTTTCTCTTGTTTATTTCAGATGCAAATTGATATATATAGCTATATAAACCCTTTATTTGATGTTTGAAAACTGCTATTCAGAGCTTCAGCAGAATCTTGGAAAACGTCATTCTCTCAGCCTGTGAAGATCAGTTTGAGACAATATTTCAGGTTAAACATAACTTTTGAAAACAGCTTCGAATAAATGTTTCTCTTGTTTATTTCAGATGCAAATTGTTATATATAGCTATATAAACCCTTTATTTGATGTTTGAAAACTGCTATTCAGAGCTCCAGCAGAATCTTAGAAAACGTCATTCTCTCGGTCTGAGAACATCAGTTTGAGACAATATTTCAGGTTAAACATAACTTTTGAAAACAGCTTCGAATAAGTGTTTCTCTTGTTTATTTCAGATGCAAATTGATATATATAGCTATATAAACCCTTTATTTGATGTTTGAAAACTGCTATTCAGAGCTCCAGCAGAATCTTAGAAAACGTCATTCTCTCGGTCTGAGAACATCAGTTTGAGACAATATTTCAGGTTAAACATAACTTTTGAAACCAGCTTCGAATAAGTGTTTCTCTTGTTTATTTCAGATGCAAATTGATATATATAGCTATATAAACCCTTTATTTGATGTTTGAAAACTGCTATTCAGAGCTCCAGCAGAATCTTAGAAAACGTCATTCTCTCAGTCTGAGAACATCAGTTTGAGACAATATTTCAGGTTAAACATAACTTTTGAAAACAGCTTCGAATAAGTGTTTCTCTTGTTTATTTCAGTTCTAAATTGATATATATAGCTATATAAACCCTTTATTTGATGTTTGAAAACTGCTATTCAGAGCTCCAGCAGAATCTTGGAAAACGTCATTCTCTCAGTCTGAGAACATCAGTTTGAGACAGTATTTCATGTTAAACATAACTTTTGAAAACAGCTTCGAATAAGTGTTTCTCTTGTTTATTTCAGATGCAAATTGATATATATAGCTATATAAACCCTTTAGTTGATGTTTGAAAACTGCTATTCAGAGCTTCAGCAGAATCTTGGAAAACGTCATTCTCTCAGCCTGTGAAGATCAGTTTGAGACAATATTTCAGGTTAAACATAACTTTTGAAAACAGCTTCGAATAAATGTTTCTCTTGTTTATTTCAGATGCAAATTGTTATATATAGCTATATAAACCCTTTATTTGATGTTTGAAAACTGCTATTCAGAGCTCCAGCAGAATCTTAGAAAACGTCATTCTCTCGGTCTGAGAACATCAGTTTGAGACAATATTTCAGGTTAAACATAACTTTTGAAAACAGCTTCGAATAAGTGTTTCTCTTGTTTATTTCAGATGCAAATTGATATATATAGCTATATAAACCCTTTATTTGATGTTTAAAAACTGCTATTCAGAGCTCCAGCAGAATCTTGGAAAACGTCATTCTCTCAGTCTGAGAACATCAGTTTGAGACAGTATTTCATGTTAAACATAACTTTTGAAAACAGCTTCGAATAAGTGTTTCTCTTGTTTATTTCAGATGCAAATTGATATATATAGCTATATAAACCCTTTAGTTGATGTTTGAAAACTGCTATTCAGAGCTTCAGCAGAATCTTGGAAAACGTCATTCTCTCAGCCTGTGAAGATCAGTTTGAGACAATATTTCAGGTTAAACATAACTTTTGAAAACAGCTTCGAATAAATGTTTCTCTTGTTTATTTCAGATGCAAATTGTTATATATAGCTATATAAACCCTTTATTTGATGTTTGAATACTGCTATTCAGAGCTCCAGCAGAATCTTAGAAAACGTCATTCTCTCGGTCTGAGAACATCAGTTTGAGACAATATTTCAGGTTAAACATAACTTTTGAAAACAGCTTCGAATAAGTGTTTCTCTTGTTTATTTCAGATGCAAATTGATATATATAGCTATATAAACCCTTTATTTGATGTTTGAAAACTGCTATTCAGAGCTCCAGCAGAATCTTAGAAAACGTCATTCTCTCAGTCTGAGAACATCAGTTTGAGACAATATTTCAGGTTAAACATAACTTTTGAAAACAGCTTCGAATAAGTGTTTCTCTTGTTTATTTCAGATGCAAATTGATATATATAGCTATATTAACCCTTTAGTTGATGTTTGAAAACTGCTATTCAGAGCTTCAGCAGAATCTTGGAAAACGTCATTCTCTCAGCCTGTGAAGATCAGTTTGAGACAATATTTCAGGTTAAACATAACTTTTGAAAACAGCTTCGAATAAATGTTTCTCTTGTTTATTTCAGATGCAAATTGTTATATATAGCTATATAAACCCTTTATTTGATGTTTGAAAACTGCTATTCAGAGCTCCAGCAGAATCTTAGAAAACGTCATTCTCTCGGTCTGAGAACATCAGTTTGAGACAATATTTCAGGTTAAACATAACTTTTGAAAACAGCTTCGAATAAGTGTTTCTCTTGTTTATTTCAGATGCAAATTGATATATATAGCTATATAAACCCTTTATTTGATGTTTGAAAACTGCTATTCAGAGCTCCAGCAGAATCTTAGAAAACGTCATTCTCTCAGTCTGAGAACATCAGTTTGAGACAATATTTCAGGTTAAACATAACTTTTGAAAACAGCTTCGAATAAGTGTTTCTCTTGTTTATTTCAGATGCAAATTGATATATATAGCTATATAAACCCTTTATTTGATGTTTTAAAACTGTTATTCAGAGCTCCAGCAGAATCTTGGAAAACGTCATTCTCTCAGTCTGAGAAGATCAGTTTGAGACAATATTTCAGGTTAAAGATAACTTTTGAAAACAGCTTCGAATAAATGTTTCTCTTGTTTATTTCAGATGCAAATTGATATATATAGCTATATTAACCCTTTAGTTGATGTTTGAAAACTGCTATTCAGAGCTTCAGCAGAATCTTGGAAAACGTCATTCTCTCAGCCTGTGAAGATCAGTTTGAGACAATATTTCAGGTTAAACATAACTTTTGAAAACAGCTTCGAATAAATGTTTCTCTTGTTTATTTCAGATGCAAATTGTTATATATAGCTATATAAACCCTTTATTTGATGTTTGAAAACTGCTATTCAGAGCTCCAGCAGAATCTTAGAAAACGTCATTCTCTCGGTCTGAGAACATCAGTTTGAGACAATATTTCAGGTTAAACATAACTTTTGAAAACAGCTTCGAATAAGTGTTTCTCTTGTTTATTTCAGATGCAAATTGATATATATAGCTATATAAACCCTTTATTTGATGTTTGAAAACTGCTATTCAGAGCTCCAGCAGAATCTTAGAAAACGTCATTCTCTCAGTCTGAGAACATCAGTTTGAGACAATATTTCAGGTTAAACATAACTTTTGAAAACAGCTTCGAATAAGTGTTTCTCTTGTTTATTTCAGATGCAAATTGATATATATAGCTATATAAACCCTTTATTTGATGTTTTAAAACTGTTATTCAGAGCTCCAGCAGAATCTTGGAAAACGTCATTCTCTCAGTCTGAGAAGATCAGTTTGAGACAATATTTCAGGTTAAACATAACTTTTGAAAACAGCTTCGAATAAATGTTTCTCTTGTTTATTTCAGATGCAAATTGTTATATATAGCTATATAAACCCTTTATTTGATGTTTGAAAACTGCTATTCAGAGCTCCAGCAGAATCTTAGAAAACGTCATTCTCTCGGTCTGAGAACATCAGTTTGAGACAATATTTCAGGTTAAACATAACTTTTGAAAACAGCTTCGAATAAGTGTTTCTCTTGTTTATTTCAGATGCAAATTGATATATATAGCTATATAAACCCTTTATTTGATGTTTTAAAACTGTTATTCAGAGCTCCAGCAGAATCTTGGAAAACGTCATTCTCTCAGTCTGAGAAGATCAGTTTGAGACAATATTTCAGGTTAAACATAACTTTTGAAAACAGCTTCGAATAAATGTTTCTCTTGTTTATTTCAGATGCAAATTGATATATATAGCTATATAAAGCCTTTATTTGATGTTTGAAAACTGCTATTCAGAGCTCCAGCAGAATCTTGGAAAACTTCATTCTCTTAGTCTGAGAACATCAGTTTGAGACAATATTTCATGTTAAACATAACTTTTGAAAACAGCTTCGAATAAGTGTTTCTCTTGTTTATTTCAGATGCAAATTGATATATATAGCTATATAAACCCTTTATTTGATGTTTGAAAACTGCTATTCAGCGCTCCAGCAGAATCTTAGAAAACGTCATTCTCTCAGTCTGAGAACATCAGTTTGAGACAATATTTCAGGTTAAACATAACTTTTGAAAACAGCTTCGAATAAGTGTTTCTCTTGTTTATTTCAGATGCAAATTGATATATATAGCTATATAAACCCTTTATTTGATGTTTGAAAACTGCTATTCAGCGCTCCAGCAGAATCTTAGAAAACGTCATTCTCTCAGTCTGAGAACATCAGTTTGAGACAATATTTCAGGTTAAACATAACTTTTGAAAACAGCTTCGAATAAGTGTTTCTCTTGTTTATTTCAGATGCAAATTGATATATATAGCTATATAAACCCTTTATTTGATGTTTGAAAACTGCTATTCAGAGCTCCAGCAGAATCTTAGAAAACGTCATTCTCTCAGTCTGAGAACATCATTTTGAGACAATGTTTCAGGTTAAACATAACTTTTGAAAACAGCTTTGAATAAGTTTTTCTCTTGTTTATTTCAGATGCAAATTGATATATATAGCTATATAAATCCTTTATTTGATGTTTGAAAACTGCTATTCAGAGCTCCAGCAGAATTTTAGAAAACGTCATTCTCTCAGTCTGAGAACATCAGTTTGAGACAATATTTCAGGTTAAACATAACTTTTGAAAACAGCTTCGAATAAATGTTTCTCTTGTTTATTTCAGATGCAAATTGTTATATATAGCTATATAAACCCTTTATTTGATGTTTGAAAACTGCTATTCAGAGCTCCAGCAGAATCTTAGAAAACGTCATTCTCTCGGTCTGAGAACATCAGTTTGAGACAATATTTCAGGTTAAACATAACTTTTGAAAACAGCTTCGAATAAGTGTTTCTCTTGTTTATTTCAGATGCAAATTGATATATATAGCTATATAAACCCTTTATTTGATGTTTGAAAACTGCTATTCAGAGCTCCAGCAGAATCTTAGAAAACGTCATTCTCTCAGTCTGAGAACATCAGTTTGAGACAATATTTCAGGTTAAACATAACTTTTGAAAACAGCTTCGAATAAGTGTTTCTCTTGTTTATTTCAGATGCAAATTGATATATATAGCTATATTAACCCTTTAGTTGATGTTTGAAAACTGCTATTCAGAGCTTCAGCAGAATCTTGGAAAACGTCATTCTCTCAGCCTGTGAAGATCAGTTTGAGACAATATTTCAGGTTAAACATAACTTTTGAAAACAGCTTCGAATAAATGTTTCTCTTGTTTATTTCAGATGCAAATTGTTATATATAGCTATATAAACCCTTTATTTGATGTTTGAAAACTGCTATTCAGAGCTCCAGCAGAATCTTAGAAAACGTCATTCTCTCGGTCTGAGAACATCAGTTTGAGACA
Organism: Callionymus lyra; assembly: GCF_982586985.1. Taxonomy (NCBI): domain Eukaryota; kingdom Metazoa; phylum Chordata; class Actinopteri; order Syngnathiformes; family Callionymidae; genus Callionymus; species Callionymus lyra. The sequence goes on from NW_028258554.1 coordinate 512,499, forward strand.
ATATTTCAGGTTAAACATAACTTTTGAAAACAGCTTCGAATAAGTGTTTCTCTTGTTTATTTCAGATGCAAATTGATATATATAGCTATATAAACCCTTTATTTGATGTTTGAAAACTGCTATTCAGAGCTCCAGCAGAATCTTAGAAAACGTCATTCTCTCAGTCTGAGAACATCAGTTTGAGACAATATTTCAGGTTAAACATAACTTTTGAAAACAGCTTCGAATAAGTGTTTCTCTTGTTTATTTCAGATGCAAATTGATATATATAGCTATATAAACCCTTTATTTGATGTTTTAAAACTGTTATTCAGAGCTCCAGCAGAATCTTGGAAAACGTCATTCTCTCAGTCTGAGAAGATCAGTTTGAGACAATATTTCAGGTTAAACATAACTTTTGAAAACAGCTTCGAACAAATGTTTCTCTTGTTTATTTCAGATGCAAATTGTTATATATAGCTATATAAACCCTTTATTTGATGTTTGAAAACTGCTATTCAGAGCTCCAGCAGAATCTTAGAAAACGTCATTCTCTCAGTCTGAGAACATCAGTTTGAGACAATATTTCAGGTTAAACATAACTTTTGAAAACAGCTTCGAATAAGTGTTTCTCTTGTTTATTTCAGATGCAAATTGTTATATATAGCTATATAAACCCTTTATTTGATGTTTGAAAACTGCTATTCAGAGCTCCAGCAGAATCTTAGAAAACGTCATTCTCTCGGTCTGAGAACATCAGTTTGAGACAATATTTCAGGTTAAACATAACTTTTGAAAACAGCTTCGAATAAGTGTTTCTCTTGTTTATTTCAGATGCAAATTGATATATATAGCTATATAAACCCTTTATTTGATGTTTGAAAACTGCTATTCAGAGCTCCAGCAGAATCTTAGAAAACGTCATTCTCTCGGTCTGAGAACATCAGTTTGAGACAATATTTCAGGTTAAACATAACTTTTGAAAACAGCTTCGAATAAGTGTTTCTCTTGTTTATTTCAGATGCAAATTGATATATATAGCTATATAAACCCTTTATTTGATGTTTTAAAACTGTTATTCAGAGCTCCAGCAGAATCTTGGAAAACGTCATTCTCTCAGTCTGAGAAGATCAGTTTGAGACAATATTTCAGGTTAAACATAACTTTTGAAAACAGCTTCGAATAAATGTTTCTCTTGTTTATTTCAGATGCAAATTGATATATATAGCTATATCAACCCTTTATTTGATGTTTGAAAACGGTTATTCAGAGCTCCAGCAGAATCTTGGAAAACGTCATTCTCTCAGTCTGAGAAGATCAGTTTGAGACAATATTTCAGGTTAAACATAACTTTTGAAAACAGCTTCGAATAAGTGTTTCTCTTGTTTATTTCAGATGCAAATTGATATATATAGCTATATAAACCCTTTATTTGATGTTTGAAAACTGCTATTCAGAGCTCCAGCAGAATCTTAGAAAACGTCATTCTCTCAGTCTGAGAACATCATTTTGAGACAATGTTTCAGGTTAAACATAACTTTTGAAAACAGCTTTGAATAAGTTTTTCTCTTGTTTATTTCAGATGCAAATTGATATATATAGCTATATAAATCCTTTATTTGATGTTTGAAAACTGCTATTCAGAGCTCCAGCAGAATTTTAGAAAACGTCATTCTCTCAGTCTGAGAACATCAGTTTGAGACAATATTTCAGGTTAAACATAACTTTTGAAAACAGCTTCGAATAAATGTTTCTCTTGTTTATTTCAGATGCAAATTGTTATATATAGCTATATAAACCCTTTATTTGATGTTTGAAAACTGCTATTCAGAGCTCCAGCAGAATCTTAGAAAACGTCATTCTCTCGGTCTGAGAACATCAGTTTGAGACAATATTTCAGGTTAAACATAACTTTTGAAAACAGCTTCGAATAAGTGTTTCTCTTGTTTATTTCAGATGCAAATTGATATATATAGCTATATAAACCCTTTATTTGATGTTTGAAAACTGCTATTCAGAGCTCCAGCAGAATCTTAGAAAACGTCATTCTCTCAGTCTGAGAACATCAGTTTGAGACAATATTTCAGGTTAAACATAACTTTTGAAAACAGCTTCGAATAAGTGTTTCTCTTGTTTATTTCAGATGCAAATTGATATATATAGCTATATTAACCCTTTAGTTGATGTTTGAAAACTGCTATTCAGAGCTTCAGCAGAATCTTGGAAAACGTCATTCTCTCAGCCTGTGAAGATCAGTTTGAGACAATATTTCAGGTTAAACATAACTTTTGAAAACAGCTTCGAATAAATGTTTCTCTTGTTTATTTCAGATGCAAATTGTTATATATAGCTATATAAACCCTTTATTTGATGTTTGAAAACTGCTATTCAGAGCTCCAGCAGAATCTTAGAAAACGTCATTCTCTCGGTCTGAGAACATCAGTTTGAGACAATATTTCAGGTTAAACATAACTTTTGAAAACAGCTTCGAATAAGTGTTTCTCTTGTTTATTTCAGATGCAAATTGATATATATAGCTATATAAACCCTTTATTTGATGTTTGAAAACTGCTATTCAGAGCTCCAGCAGAATCTTAGAAAACGTCATTCTCTCAGTCTGAGAACATCAGTTTGAGACAATATTTCAGGTTAAACATAACTTTTGAAAACAGCTTCGAATAAGTGTTTCTCTTGTTTATTTCAGATGCAAATTGATATATATAGCTATATAAACCCTTTATTTGATGTTTTAAAACTGTTATTCAGAGCTACAGCAGAATCTTGGAAAACGTCATTCTCTCAGTCTGAGAAGATCAGTTTGAGACAATATTTCAGGTTAAACATAACTTTTGAAAACAGCTTCGAATAAATGTTTCTCTTGTTTATTTCAGATGCAAATTGATATATATATAGCTATATCAACCCTTTATTTGATGTTTGAAAACGGTTATTCAGAGCTCCAGCAGAATCTTGGAAAACGTCATTCTCTCAGTCTGAGAAGATCAGTTTGAGACAATATTTCAGGTTAAACATAACTTTTGAAAACAGCTTCGAATAAATGTTTCTCTTGTTTATTTCAGATGCAAATTGTTATATATAGCTATATAAACCCTTTATTTGATGTTTGAAAACTGCTATTCAGAGCTCCAGCAGAATCTTAGAAAACGTCATTCTCTCGGTCTGAGAACATCAGTTTGAGACAATATTTCAGGTTAAACATAACTTTTGAAAACAGCTTCGAATAAGTGTTTCTCTTGTTTATTTCAGATGCAAATTGATATATATAGCTATATAAACCCTTTATTTGATGTTTGAAAACTGCTATTCAGAGCTCCAGCAGAATCTTAGAAAACGTCATTCTCTCAGTCTGAGAACATCAGTTTGAGACAATATTTCAGGTTAAACATAACTTTTGAAAACAGCTTCGAATAAGTGTTTCTCTTGTTTATTTCAGATGCAAATTGATATATATAGCTATATAAACCCTTTATTTGATGTTTTAAAACTGTTATTCAGAGCTCCAGCAGAATCTTGGAAAACGTCATTCTCTCAGTCTGAGAAGATCAGTTTGAGACAATATTTCAGGTTAAACATAACTTTTGAAAACAGCTTCGAACAAATGTTTCTCTTGTTTATTTCAGATGCAAATTGTTATATATAGCTATATAAACCCTTTATTTGATGTTTGAAAACTGCTATTCAGAGCTCCAGCAGAATCTTAGAAAACGTCATTCTCTCAGTCTGAGAACATCAGTTTGAGACAATATTTCAGGTTAAACATAACTTTTGAAAACAGCTTCGAATAAGTGTTTCTCTTGTTTATTTCAGATGCAAATTGTTATATATAGCTATATAAACCCTTTATTTGATGTTTGAAAACTGCTATTCAGAGCTCCAGCAGAATCTTAGAAAACGTCATTCTCTCGGTCTGAGAACATCAGTTTGAGACAATATTTCAGGTTAAACATAACTTTTGAAAACAGCTTCGAATAAGTGTTTCTCTTGTTTATTTCAGATGCAAATTGATATATATAGCTATATAAACCCTTTATTTGATGTTTGAAAACTGCTATTCAGAGCTCCAGCAGAATCTTAGAAAACGTCATTCTCTCGGTCTGAGAACATCAGTTTGAGACAATATTTCAGGTTAAACATAACTTTTGAAAACAGCTTCGAATAAGTGTTTCTCTTGTTTATTTCAGATGCAAATTGATATATATAGCTATATAAACCCTTTATTTGATGTTTTAAAACTGTTATTCAGAGCTCCAGCAGAATCTTGGAAAACGTCATTCTCTCAGTCTGAGAAGATCAGTTTGAGACAATATTTCAGGTTAAACATAACTTTTGAAAACAGCTTCGAATAAATGTTTCTCTTGTTTATTTCAGATGCAAATTGATATATATAGCTATATCAACCCTTTATTTGATGTTTGAAAACGGTTATTCAGAGCTCCAGCAGAATCTTGGAAAACGTCATTCTCTCAGTCTGAGAAGATCAGTTTGAGACAATATTTCAGGTTAAACATAACTTTTGAAAACAGCTTCGAATAAGTGTTTCTCTTGTTTATTTCAGATGCAAATTGATATATATAGCTATATAAACCCTTTATTTGATGTTTGAAAACTGCTATTCAGAGCTCCAGCAGAATCTTAGAAAACGTCATTCTCTCAGTCTGAGAACATCATTTTGAGACAATGTTTCAGGTTAAACATAACTTTTGAAAACAGCTTTGAATAAGTTTTTCTCTTGTTTATTTCAGATGCAAATTGATATATATAGCTATATAAATCCTTTATTTGATGTTTGAAAACTGCTATTCAGAGCTCCAGCAGAATTTTAGAAAACGTCATTCTCTCAGTCTGAGAACATCAGTTTGAGACAATATTTCAGGTTAAACATAACTTTTGAAAACAGCTTCGAATAAATGTTTCTCTTGTTTATTTCAGATGCAAATTGTTATATATAGCTATATAAACCCTTTATTTGATGTTTGAAAACTGCTATTCAGAGCTCCAGCAGAATCTTAGAAAACGTCATTCTCTCGGTCTGAGAACATCAGTTTGAGACAATATTTCAGGTTAAACATAACTTTTGAAAACAGCTTCGAATAAGTGTTTCTCTTGTTTATTTCAGATGCAAATTGATATATATAGCTATATAAACCCTTTATTTGATGTTTGAAAACTGCTATTCAGAGCTCCAGCAGAATCTTAGAAAACGTCATTCTCTCAGTCTGAGAACATCAGTTTGAGACAATATTTCAGGTTAAACATAACTTTTGAAAACAGCTTCGAATAAGTGTTTCTCTTGTTTATTTCAGATGCAAATTGATATATATAGCTATATTAACCCTTTAGTTGATGTTTGAAAACTGCTATTCAGAGCTTCAGCAGAATCTTGGAAAACGTCATTCTCTCAGCCTGTGAAGATCAGTTTGAGACAATATTTCAGGTTAAACATAACTTTTGAAAACAGCTTCGAATAAATGTTTCTCTTGTTTATTTCAGATGCAAATTGTTATATATAGCTATATAAACCCTTTATTTGATGTTTGAAAACTGCTATTCAGAGCTCCAGCAGAATCTTAGAAAACGTCATTCTCTCGGTCTGAGAACATCAGTTTGAGACAATATTTCAGGTTAAACATAACTTTTGAAAACAGCTTCGAATAAGTGTTTCTCTTGTTTATTTCAGATGCAAATTGATATATATAGCTATATAAACCCTTTATTTGATGTTTGAAAACTGCTATTCAGAGCTCCAGCAGAATCTTAGAAAACGTCATTCTCTCAGTCTGAGAACATCAGTTTGAGACAATATTTCAGGTTAAACATAACTTTTGAAAACAGCTTCGAATAAGTGTTTCTCTTGTTTATTTCAGATGCAAATTGATATATATAGCTATATAAACCCTTTATTTGATGTTTTAAAACTGTTATTCAGAGCTACAGCAGAATCTTGGAAAACGTCATTCTCTCAGTCTGAGAAGATCAGTTTGAGACAATATTTCAGGTTAAACATAACTTTTGAAAACAGCTTCGAATAAATGTTTCTCTTGTTTATTTCAGATGCAAATTGATATATATATAGCTATATCAACCCTTTATTTGATGTTTGAAAACGGTTATTCAGAGCTCCAGCAGAATCTTGGAAAACGTCATTCTCTCAGTCTGAGAAGATCAGTTTGAGACAATATTTCAGGTTAAACATAACTTTTGAAAACAGCTTCGAATAAATGTTTCTCTTGTTTATTTCAGATGCAAATTGTTATATATAGCTATATAAACCCTTTATTTGATGTTTGAAAACTGCTATTCAGAGCTCCAGCAGAATCTTAGAAAACGTCATTCTCTCAGTCTGAGAACATCAGTTTGAGACAATATTTCAGGTTAAACATAACTTTTGAAAACAGCTTCGAATAAGTGTTTCTCTTGTTTATTTCAGATGCAAATTGTTATATATAGCTATATAAACCCTTTATTTGATGTTTGAAAACTGCTATTCAGAGCTCCAGCAGAATCTTAGAAAACGTCATTCTCTCGGTCTGAGAACATCAGTTTGAGACAATATTTCAGGTTAAACATAACTTTTGAAAACAGCTTCGAATAAGTGTTTCTCTTGTTTATTTCAGATGCAAATTGATATATATAGCTATATAAACCCTTTATTTGATGTTTGAAAACTGCTATTCAGAGCTCCAGCAGAATCTTAGAAAACGTCATTCTCTCGGTCTGAGAACATCAGTTTGAGACAATATTTCAGGTTAAACATAACTTTTTAAAACAGCTTCGAATAAGTGTTTCTCTTATTTATTTCAGATGCAAATTGATATATATAGCTATATAAACCCTTTATTTGATGTTTTAAAACTGTTATTCAGAGCTCCAGCAGAATCTTGGAAAACGTCATTCTCTCAGTCTGAGAAGATCAGTTTGAGACAATATTTCAGGTTAAACATAACTTTTGAAAACAGCTTCGAATAAATGTTTCTCTTGTTTATTTCAGATGCAAATTGATATATATAGCTATATCAACCCTTTATTTGATGTTTGAAAACGGTTATTCAGAGCTCCAACAGAATCTTGGAAAACGTCATTCTCTCAGTCTGAGAAGATCAGTTTGAGACAATATTTCAGGTTAAACATAACTTTTGAAAACAGCTTCGAATAAATGTTTCTCTTGTTTATTGCAGATGCAAATTGTTATATATAGCTATATAAACCCTTTATTTGATGTTTGAAAACTGCTATTCAGAGCTCCAGCAGAATCTTAGAAAACGTCATTCTCTCAGTCTGAGAACATCAGTTTGAGACAATATTTCAGGTTAAACATAACTTTTGAAAACAGCTTCGAATAAGTGTTTTTCTTGTTTATTTCAGATGCAAATTGATATATATAGCTATATAAACCCTTTATTTGATGTTTGAAAACTGCTATTCAGAGCTCCAGCAGAATCTTGGAAAACTTCATTCTCTTAGTCTGAGAACATCAGTTTGAGACAATATTTCATGTTAAACATAACTTTTGAAAACAGCTTCGAATAAGTGTTTCTCTTGTTTATTTCAGATGCAAATTGATATATATAGCTATATAAACCCTTTATTTGATGTTTGAAAACTGCTATTCAGCGCTCCAGCAGAATCTTAGAAAACGTCATTCTCTCAGTCTGAGAACATCAGTTTGAGACAATATTTCAGGTTAAACATAACTTTTGAAAACAGCTTCGAATAAGTGTTTCTCTTGTTTATTTCAGATGCAAATTGATATATATAGCTATATAAACCCTTTATTTGATGTTTGAAAACTGCTATTCAGCGCTCCAGCAGAATCTTAGAAAACGTCATTCTCTCAGTCTGAGAACATCAGTTTGAGACAATATTTCAGGTTAAACATAACTTTTGAAAACAGCTTCGAATAAGTGTTTCTCTTGTTTATTTCAGATGCAAATTGATATATATAGCTATATAAACCCTTTATTTGATGTTTGAAAACTGCTATTCAGAGCTCCAGCAGAATCTTAGAAAACGTCATTCTCTCAGTCTGAGAACATCATTTTGAGACAATGTTTCAGGTTAAACATAACTTTTGAAAACAGCTTTGAATAAGTTTTTCTCTTGTTTATTTCAGATGCAAATTGATATATATAGCTATATAAATCCTTTATTTGATGTTTGAAAACTGCTATTCAGAGCTCCAGCAGAATTTTAGAAAACGTCATTCTCTCAGTCTGAGAACATCAGTTTGAGACAATATTTCAGGTTAAACATAACTTTTGAAAACAGCTTCGAATAAGTGTTTCTCTTGTTTATTTCAGATGCAAATTGATATATATAGCTATATAAACCCTTTATTTGATGTTTTAAAACTGTTATTCAGAGCTCCAGCAGAATCTTGGAAAACGTCATTCTCTCAGTCTGAGAACATCAGTTTGAGACAATATTTCAGGTTAAACATAACTTTTGAAAACAGCTTCGAATAAGTGTTTCTCTTGTTTATTTTAGATGCAAATTGATATATATAGCTATATCAACCCTTTATTTGATGTTTGAAAACGGTTATTCAGAGCTCCAGCAGAATCTTGGAAAACGTCATTCTCTCAGTCTGAGAACATCAGTTTGAGACAATGTTTCAGGTTAAACATAACTTATGAAAACAGCTTTGAATAAGTTTTTTTCTTGTTTATTTCAGATGCAAATTGTTATATATAGCTATATAAACCCTTTATTTGATGTTTGAAAACTGCTATTCAGAGCTCCAGCAGAATCTTAGAAAACGTCATTCTCTCGGTCTGAGAACATCAGTTTGAGACAATATTTCAGGTTAAACATAACTTTTGAAAACAGCTTCGAATAAGTGTTTCTCTTGTTTATTTCGGATGCAAATTGATATATATAGCTATATAAACCCTTTATTTGATGTTTGAAAACTGTTATTCAGAGCTCCAGCAGCATCTTAGCCCGTGTTCACTACTTCCAAGACTGTGAAAACATTCTGAGACTCGCTCGGACTAGACAACGCAATGCTGTATCTACAAGACCGTTCTGGTGGACCTGTCAATCAAATTCAAAGGAGAAGACATGGTGGTGTTTGGTTTGTGCACCAGGTAGGGTGCTTGGGGGAATTGCATTGTGGAAAAAAAAGAGAAATGTTGATAAAAAAGAAGAACCACAAGGTGGCGGGATTGGACATCAAATACATCTCAGTCTGAATACATCACATTTAGAGAAGGTCTCACTTAAACATATCCTTTGAAAACAGCTTCGAATAAGTGTTTATCTTGTTTATTTCAGATGCAAATTGATATATATAGCTATATAAACCCTTTATTTGATGTTTGAAAACTGCTATTCAGAGCTCCAGCAGAATCTTGGAAAACGTCATTCTCTCAGTCTGAGAACATCAGTTTGAGACAATATTTCAGGTTAAACATAACTTTTGAAAACAGCTTCGAATAAGTGTTTCTCTTGTTTATTTCAGATGCAAATTGATATATATAGCTATATAAACCCTTTATTTGATGTTTAAAAACTGCTATTCAGAGCTCCAGCAGAATCTTGGAAAACGTCATTCTCTCAGTCTGAGAACATCAGTTTGAGACAATATTTCAGGTTAAACATAACTTTTGAAAACAGCTTCGAATAAGTGTTTCTCTTGTTTATTTCAGATGCAAATTGATATATATAGCTATATAAACCCTTTATTTGATGTTTGAAAACTGCTATTCAGAGCTCCAGCAGAATCTTGGAAAACTTCATTCTCTTAGTCTGAGAACATCAGTTTGAGACAATATTTCAGGTTAAACATAACTTTTGAAAACAGCTTCGAATAAGTGTTTCTCTTGTTTATTTCAGATGCAAATTGATATATATAGCTATATAAACCCTTTATTTGATGTTTGAAAACTGTTATTCAGAGCTCCAGCAGAATCTTGGAAAACGTCATTCTCTCAGTCTGAGAACATCAGTTTGAGACAGTATTTCATGTTAAACATAACTTTTGAAAACAGCTTCGAATAAGTGTTTCTCTTGTTTATTTCAGATGCAAATTGATATATATAGCTATATAAACCCTTTATTTGATGTTTGAAAACTGCTATTCAGAGCTTCAGCAGAATCTTGGAAAACGTCATTCTCTCAGCCTGTGAAGATCAGTTTGAGACAATATTTCAGGTTAAACATAACTTTTGAAAACAGCTTCGAATAAATGTTTCTCTTGTTTATTTGAGATGCAAATTGATATATATAGCTATATAAACCCTTTATTTGATGTTTGAAAACTGCTATTCAGAGCTCCAGCAGAATCTTAGAAAACGTCATTCTCTCGGTCTGAGAACATCAGTTTGAGACAATATTTCAGGTTAAACATAACTTTTGAAAACAGCTTCGAATAAATGTTTCTCTTGTTTATTTCAGATGCAAATTGATATATATAGCTATATAAACCCTTTATTTGATGTTTGAAAACTGCTATTCAGAGCTCCAGCAGAATCTTAGAAAACGTAATTCTCTCAGTCTGAGAACATCAGTTTTAGACAATGTTTCAGGTTAAACATAACTTTTGAAAACAGCTTTGAATAAGTTTTTCTCTTGTTTATTTCAGATGCAAATTGTTATATATAGCTATATAAATCCTTTATTTGATGTTTGAAAACTGCTATTCAGAGCTCCAGCAGAATCTTAGAAAACGTCATTCTCTCAGTCTGAGAACATCAGTTTGAGACAATATTTCAGGTTAAACATAACTTTTGAAAACAGCTTCGAATAAGTGTTTCTCTTGTTTATTTCAGATGCAAATTGATATATATAGCTATATAAACCCTTTATTTGATGTTTGAAAACTGCTATTCAGAGCTCCAGCAGAATCTTGGAAAACGTCATTCTCTCAGTCTGAGAACATCAGTTTGAGACAGTATTTCATGTTAAACATAACTTTTGAAAACAGCTTCGAATAAGTGTTTCTCTTGTTTATTTCAGATGCAAATTGATATATATAGCTATATAAACCCTTTATTTGATGTTTGAAAACTGCTATTCAGAGCTCCAGCAGAATCTTGGAAAACGTCATTCTCTCAGTCTGAGAACATCAGTTTGAGACAATATTTCAGGTTAAACATAACTTTTGAAAACAGCTTCGAATAAGTGTTTCTCTTGTTTATTTTAGATGCAAATTGTTATATATAGCTATATCAACCCTTTATTTGATGTTTGAAAACGGTTATTCAGAGCTCCAGCAGAATCTTGGAAAACGTCATTCTCTCAGTCTGAGAACATCAGTTTGAGACAATGTTTCAGGTTAAACATAACTTATGAAAACAGCTTTGAATAAGTTTTTTTCTTGTTTATTTCAGATGCAAATTGATATATATAGCTATATAAACCCTTTATTTGATGTTTGAAAACTGCTATACAGAGCTCCAGCAGAATCTTAGAAAACGTCATTCTCTCAGTCTCAGAACATCAATTTGAGACAATATTTCAGGTTAAACATAACTTTTGAAAACAGCTTGGAATAAATGTTTCTCTTGTTTATTTCAGATGCAAATTGTTATATATAGCTATATCAACCCTTTATTTGATGTTTGAAAACGGTTATTCAGAGCTCCAGCAGAATCTTAGAAAACGTCATTCTCTCGGTCTGAGAACATCAGTTTGAGACAATATTTCAGGTTAAACATAACTTTTGAAAACAGCTTCCAATAAGTGTTTCTCTTGTTTATTTCAGATGCAAATTGATATATATAGCTATATAAACCCTTTATTTGATGTTTGAAAACTGCTATTCAGAGCTCCAGCAGAATCTTAGAAAACGTCATTCTCTCAGTCTGAGAACATCAGTTTGAGACAATATTTCAGGTTAAACATAACTTTTGAAAACAGCTTCGAATAAGTGTTTCTCTTGTTTATTTCAGATGCAAATTGATATATATAGCTATATAAACCCTTTATTTGATGTTTGAAAACTGCTATTCAGAGCTCCAGCAGAATCTTGGAAAACGTCATTCTCTCAGTCTGAGAAGATCAGTTTGAGACAATATTTCAGGTTAAACATAACTTTTGAAAACAGCTTCGAATAAATGTTTCTCTTGTTTATTTCAGATGCAAATTGATATATATAGCTATATAAACCCTTTATTTGATGTTTGAAAACTGCTATTCAGAGCTCCAGCAGAATCTTAGAAAACGTCATTCTCTCAGTCTGAGAACATCATTTTGAGACAATGTTTCAGGTTAAACATAACTTTTGAAAACAGCTTTGAATAAGTTTTTCTCTTGTTTATTTCAGATGCAAATTGATATATATAGCTATATAAATCCTTTATTTGATGTTTGAAAACTGCTATTCAGAGCTCCATCAGAATTTTAGAAAACGTCATTCTCTCAGTCTGAGAACATCAGTTTGAGACAATATTTCAGGTTAAACATAACTTTTGAAAACAGCTTCGAATAAGTGTTTCTCTTGTTTATTTCAGATGCAAATTGATATATATAGCTATATAAACCCTTTATTTGATGTTTTAAAACTGTTATTCAGAGCTCCAGCAGAATCTTGGAAAACGTCATTCTCTCAGTCTGAGAAGATCAGTTTGAGACAATATTTCAGGTTAAACATAACTTTTGAAAACAGCTTCGAATAAATGTTTCTCTTGTTTATTTCAGATGCAAATTGATATATATAGCTATATAAACCCTTTATTTGATGTTTGAAAACTGCTATTCAGAGCTCCAGCAGAATCTTGGAAAACGTCATTCTCTCAGTCTGAGAACATCAGTTTGAGACAATATTTCAGGTTAAACATAACTTTTGAAAACAGCTTCGAATAAGTGTTTCTCTTGTTTATTTTAGATGCAAATTGATATATATAGCTATATCAACCCTTTATTTGATGTTTGAAAACGGTTATTCAGAGCTCCAGCAGAATCTTGGAAAACGTCATTCTCTCAGTCTGAGAACATCAGTTTGAGACAATGTTTCAGGTTAAACATAACTTATGAAAACAGCTTTGAATAAGTTTTTTTCTTGTTTATTTCAGATGCAAATTGATATATATAGCTATATAAACCCTTTATTTGATGTTTGAAAACTGCTATACAGAGCTCCAGCAGAATCTTAGAAAACGTCATTCTCTCAGTCTCAGAACATCAATTTGAGACAATATTTCAGGTTAAACATAACTTTTGAAAACAGCTTGGAATAAATGTTTCTCTTGTTTATTTCAGATGCAAGTTGATATATATAGCTATATAAACCCTTTATTTGATGTTTGAAAACTGCTATTCAGAGCTCCAGCAGAATCTTAGAAAACGCCATTCTCTCAGTCTGAGAACATCAGTTTGAGACAATCTTTCAGGTTAAACATAACTTTTGAAAACAGCTTTGAATATGTTTTTCTCTTGTTTATTTCAGATGCAAATTGATATATATAGCTATATAAACCCTTTATTTGATGTTTGAAAACTGTTATTCAGAGCTCCAGCAGCATCTTAGCCCGCGTTCACTACTTCCAAGACTGTGAAAACATTCTGAGACTCGCTCGGACTAGACAACGCAATGCTGTATCTACAAGACCGTTCTGGTGGACCTGTCAATCAAATTCAAAGGAGAAGACATGGTGGTGTTTGGTTTGTGCACCAGGTAGGGTGCTTGGGGGAATTGCATTGTGGAAAAAAAAAGAGAAATGTTGATAAAAAAGAAGAACCACAAGGTGGCGGGATTGGACATCAAATACATCTCAGTCTGAATACATCACATTTAGAGAAGGTCTCACTTAAACATATCCTTTGAAAACAGCTTCGAATAAGTGTTTCTCTTGTTTATTTCAGATGCAAATTGATATATATAGCTATATAAACCCTTTATTTGATGTTTGAAAACTGCTATTCAGAGCTCCAGCAGAATCTTAGAAAACGTCATTCTCTCAGTCTGAGAACATCAGTTTGAGACAATATTTCAGGTTAACCATAACTTTTGAAAACAGCTTCGAATAAGTGTTTCTCTTGTTTATTTCAGATGGCAAATGATATAATAGCTATATAAACCCTTTATTTGATGTTTGAAAACTGCTATTCAGAGCTCCAGCAGAATCTTAGAAAACGTCATTCTCTCGGTCTGAGAACATCAGTTTGAGACAATATTTCAGGTTAAACATAACTTTTGAAAACAGCTTCGAATAAGTGTTTCTCTTGTTTATTTCAGATGCAAATTGATATATATAGCTATATAAACCCTTTATTTGATGTTTGAAAACTGCTATTCAGAGCTCCAGCAGAATCTTAGAAAACGTCATTCTCTCGGTCTGAGAACATCAGTTTGAGACAATATTTCAGGTTAAACATAACTTTTGAAAACAGCTTCGAATAAGTGTTTCTCTTGTTTATTTCAGATGCAAATTGATATATATAGCTATATAAACCCTTTATTTGATGTTTGAAAACTGCTATTCAGAGCTCCAGCAGAATCTTGGAAAACGTCATTCTCTCAGTCTGAGAACATCAGTTTGAGACAGTATTTCATGTTAAACATAACTTTTGAAAACAGCTTCGAATAAGTGTTTCTCTTGTTTATTTCAGATGCAAATTGATATATATAGCTATATAAACCCTTTAGTTGATGTTTGAAAACTGCTATTCAGAGCTTCAGCAGAATCTTGGAAAACGTCATTCTCTCAGCCTGTGAAGATCAGTTTGAGACAATATTTCAGGTTAAACATAACTTTTGAAAACAGCTTCGAATAAATGTTTCTCTTGTTTATTTCAGATGCAAATTGTTATATATAGCTATATAAACCCTTTATTTGATGTTTGAAAACTGCTATTCAGAGCTCCAGCAGAATCTTAGAAAACGTCATTCTCTCGGTCTGAGAACATCAGTTTGAGACAATATTTCAGGTTAAACATAACTTTTGAAAACAGCTTCGAATAAGTGTTTCTCTTGTTTATTTCAGATGCAAATTGATATATATAGCTATATAAACCCTTTATTTGATGTTTGAAAACTGCTATTCAGAGCTTCAGTAGAATCTTGGAAAACGTCATTCTCTCAGCCTGTGAAGATCAGTTTGAGACAATATTTCAGGTTAAACATAACTTTTGAAAACAGCTTCGAATAAATGTTTCTCTTGTTTATTTCAGATGCAAATTGTTATATATAGCTATATAAACCCTTTATTTGATGTTTGAAAACTGCTATTCAGAGCTCCAGCAGAATCTTAGAAAACGTCATTCTCTCGGTCTGAGAACATCAGTTTGAGACAATATTTCAGGTTAAACATAACTTTTGAAAACAGCTTCAAATAAGTGTTTCTCTTGTTTATTTCAGATGCAAATTGATATATATAGCTATATAAACCCTTTATTTGATGTTTGAAAACTGCTATTCAGAGCTCCAGCAGAATCTTAGAAAACGTCATTCTCTCAGTCTGAGAACATCAGTTTGAGACAATATTTCAGGTTAAACATAACTTTTGAAAACAGCTTCGAATAAGTGTTTCTCTTGTTTATTTCAGATGCAAATTGATATATATAGCTATATAAACCCTTTAGTTGATGTTTGAAAACTGCTATTCAGAGCTTCAGCAGAATCTTGGAAAACGTCATTCTCTCAGCCTGTGAAGATCAGTTTGAGACAATATTTCAGGTTAAACATAACTTTTGAAAACTGCTTCGAATAAATGTTTCTCTTGTTTATTTCAGATGCAAATTGTTATATATAGCTATATAAACCCTTTATTTGATGTTTGAAAACTGCTATTCAGAGCTCCAGCAGAATCTTAGAAAACGTCATTCTCTCGGTCTGAGAACATCAGTTTGAGACAATATTTCAGGTTAAACATAACTTTTGAAAACAGCTTCGAATAAGTGTTTCTCTTGTTTATTTCAGATGCAAATTGATATATATAGCTATATAAACCCTTTATTTGATGTTTGAAAACTGCTATTCAGAGCTCCAGCAGAATCTTGGAAAACGTCATTCTCTCAGTCTGAGAACATCAGTTTGAGACAGTATTTCATGTTAAACATAACTTTTGAAAACAGCTTCGAATAAGTGTTTCTCTTGTTTATTTCAGATGCAAATTGATATATATAGCTATATAAACCCTTTAGTTGATGTTTGAAAACTGCTATTCAGAGCTTCAGCAGAATCTTGGAAAACGTCATTCTCTCAGCCTGTGAAGATCAGTTTGAGACAATATTTCAGGTTAAACATAACTTTTGAAAACAGCTTCGAATAAATGTTTCTCTTGTTTATTTCAGATGCAAATTGTTATATATAGCTATATAAACCCTTTATTTGATGTTTGAAAACTGCTATTCAGAGCTCCAGCAGAATCTTAGAAAACGTCATTCTCTCGGTCTGAGAACATCAGTTTGAGACAATATTTCAGGTTAAACATAACTTTTGAAAACAGCTTCGAATAAGTGTTTCTCTTGTTTATTTCAGATGCAAATTGATATATATAGCTATATAAACCCTTTATTTGATGTTTGAAAACTGCTATTCAGAGCTCCAGCAGAATCTTAGAAAACGTCATTCTCTCAGTCTGAGAACATCAGTTTGAGACAATATTTCAGGTTAAACATAACTTTTGAAAACAGCTTCGAATAAGTGTTTCTCTTGTTTATTTCAGATGCAAATTGATATATATAGCTATATAAACCCTTTATTTGATGTTTTAAAACTGTTATTCAGAGCTCCAGCAGAATCTTGGAAAACGTCATTCTCTCAGTCTGAGAACATCAGTTTGAGACAATATTTCAGGTTAAACATAACTTTTGAAAACAGCTTCGAATAAGTGTTTCTCTTGTTTATTTCAGATGCAAATTGATATATATAGCTATATAAACCCTTTATTTGATGTTTTAAAACTGTTATTCAGAGCTCCAGCAGAATCTTGGAAAACGTCATTCTCTCAGTCTGAGAACATCAGTTTGAGACAATATTTCAGGTTAAACATAACTTTTGAAAACAGCTTCGAATAAGTGTTTCTCTTGTTTATTTCAGATGCAAATTGATATATATAGTTATATAAACCCTTTATTTGATGTTTGAAAACTGTTATTCAGAGCTCCAGCAGAATCTTGGAAAACGTCATTCTCTCAGTCTGAGAACATCAGTTTGAGACAGTATTTCATGTTAAACATAACTTTTGAAAACAGCTTCGAATAAGTGTTTCTCTTGTTTATTTCAGATGCAAATTGATATATATAGCTATATAAACCCTTTAGTTGATGTTTGAAAACTGCTATTCAGAGCTTCAGCAGAATCTTGGAAAACGTCATTCTCTCAGCCTGTGAAGATCAGTTTGAGACAATATTTCAGGTTAAACATAACTTTTGAAAACAGCTTCGAATAAATGTTTCTCTTGTTTATTTCAGATGCAAATTGTTATATATAGCTATATAAACCCTTTATTTGATGTTTGAAAACTGCTATTCAGAGCTCCAGCAGAATCTTAGAAAACGTCATTCTCTCGGTCTGAGAACATCAGTTTGAGACAATATTTCAGGTTAAACATAACTTTTGAAAACAGCTTCGAATAAGTGTTTCTCTTGTTTATTTCAGATGAAAATTGATATATATAGCTATATAAACCCTTTATTTGATGTTTTAAAACTGTTATTCAGAGCTCCAGCAGAATCTTGGAAAACGTCATTCTCTCAGTCTGAGAAGATCAGTTTGAGACAATATTTCAGGTTAAACATAACTTTTGAAAACAGCTTCGAATAAATGTTTCTCTTGTTTATTTCAGATGCAAATTGTTATATATAGCTATATAAACCCTTTATTTGATGTTTGAAAACTGCTATTCAGAGCTCCAGCAGAATCTTAGAAAACGTCATTCTCTCGGTCTGAGAACATCAGTTTGAGACAATATTTCAGGTTAAACATAACTTTTGAAAACAGCTTCGAATAAGTGTTTCTCTTGTTTATTTCAGATGCAAATTGATATATATAGCTATATAAACCCTTTATTTGATGTTTGAAAACTGCTATTCAGAGCTTCAGCAGAATCTTGGAAAACGTCATTCTCTCGGTCTGAGAACATCAGTTTGAGACAATATTTCAGGTTAAACATAACTTTTGAAAACAGCTTCGAATAAGTGTTTCTCTTGTTTATTTCAGATGCAAATTGATATATATAGCTATATAAACCCTTTATTTGATGTTTGAAAACTGCTATTCAGAGCTCCAGCAGAATCTTAGAAAACGTCATTCTCTCAGTCTGAGAACATCAGTTTGAGACAATATTTCAGGTTAAACATAACTTTTGAAAACAGCTTCGAATAAGTGTTTCTCTTGTTTATTTCAGATGCAAATTGATATATATAGCTATATAAACCCTTTATTTGATGTTTGAAAACTGCTATTCAGAGCTCCAGCAGAATCTTAGAAAACGTCATTCTCTCAGTCTGAGAACATCAGTTTGAGACAATATTTCAGGTTAAACATAACTTTTGAAAACAGCTTCGAATAAGTGTTTCTCTTGTTTATTTCAGATGCAAATTGATATATATAGCTATATAAACCCTTTATTTGATGTTTGAAAACTGCTATTCAGAGCTCCAGCAGAATCTTGGAAAACTTCATTCTCTTAGTCTGAGAACATCAGTTTGAGACAATATTTCAGGTTAAACATAACTTTTGAAAACAGCTTCGAATAAGTGTTTCTCTTGTTTATTTCAGATGCAAATTGATATATATAGCTATATAAACCCTTTATTTGATGTTTGAAAACTGCTATTCAGAGCTTCAGCAGAATCTTGGAAAACGTCATTCTCTCAGCCTGTGAAGATCAGTTTGAGACAATATTTCAGGTTAAACATAACTTTTGAAAACAGCTTCGAATAAATGTTTCTCTTGTTTATTTCAGATGCAAATTGTTATATATAGCTATATAAACCCTTTATTTGATGTTTGAAAACTGCTATTCAGAGCTCCAGCAGAATCTTAGAAAACGTCATTCTCTCGGTCTGAGAACATCAGTTTGAGACAATATTTCAGGTTAAACATAACTTTTGAAAACAGCTTCGAATAAGTGTTTCTCTTGTTTATTTCAGATGCAAATTGATATATATAGTTATATAAACCCTTTATTTGATGTTTGAAAACTGTTATTCAGAGCTCCAGCAGAATCTTGGAAAACGTCATTCTCTCAGTCTGAGAACATCAGTTTGAGACAGTATTTCATGTTAAACATAACTTTTGAAAACAGCTTCGAATAAGTGTTTCTCTTGTTTATTTCAGATGCAAATTGATATATATAGCTATATAAACCCTTTATTTGATGTTTGAAAACTGCTATTCAGAGCTTCAGCAGAATCTTGGAAAACGTCATTCTCTCAGCCTGTGAAGATCAGTTTGAGACAATATTTCAGGTTAAACATAACTTTTGAAAACAGCTTCGAATAAATGTTTCTCTTGTTTATTTCAGATGCAAATTGTTATATATAGCTATATAAACCCTTTATTTGATGTTTGAAAACTGCTATTCAGAGCTCCAGCAGAATCTTAGAAAACGTCATTCTCTCAGTCTGAGAACATCAGTTTGAGACAATATTTCAGGTTAAACATAACTTTTGAAAACAGCTTCGAATAAGTGTTTTTCTTGTTTATTTCAGATGCAAATTGATATATATAGCTATATAAACCCTTTATTTGATGTTTGAAAACTGCTATTCAGAGCTCCAGCAGAATCTTGGAAAACTTCATTCTCTTAGTCTGAGAACATCAGTTTGAGACAATATTTCAGGTTAAACATAACTTTTGAAAACAGCTTCGAATAAGTGTTTCTCTTGTTTATTTCAGATGCAAATTGATATATATAGCTATATAAACCCTTTATTTGATGTTTGAAAACTGCTATTCAGAGCTTCAGCAGAATCTTGGAAAACGTCATTCTCTCAGCCTGTGAAGATCAGTTTGAGACAATATTTCAGGTTAAACATAACTTTTGAAAACAGCTTCGAATAAATGTTTCTCTTGTTTATTTCAGATGCAAATTGTTATATATAGCTATATAAACCCTTTATTTGATGTTTGAAAACTGCTATTCAGAGCTCCAGCAGAATCTTAGAAAACGTCATTCTCTCGGTCTGAGAACATCAGTTTGAGACAATATTTCAGGTTAAACATAACTTTTGAAAACAGCTTCGAATAAGTGTTTCTCTTGTTTATTTCAGATGCAAATTGATATATATAGCTATATAAACCCTTTATTTGATGTTTGAAAACTGCTATTCAGAGCTCCAGCAGAATCTTAGAAAACGTCATTCTCTCGGTCTGAGAACATCAGTTTGAGACAATATTTCAGGTTAAACATAACTTTTGAAAACAGCTTCGAATAAGTGTTTCTCTTGTTTATTTCAGATGCAAATTGATATATATAGCTATATAAACCCTTTATTTGATGTTTGAAAACTGCTATTCAGAGCTCCAGCAGAATCTTGGAAAACGTCATTCTCTCAGTCTGAGAACATCAGTTTGAGACAGTATTTCATGTTAAACATAACTTTTGAAAACAGCTTCGAATAAGTGTTTCTCTTGTTTATTTCAGATGCAAATTGATATATATAGCTATATAAACCCTTTAGTTGATGTTTGAAAACTGCTATTCAGAGCTTCAGCAGAATCTTGGAAAACGTCATTCTCTCAGCCTGTGAAGATCAGTTTGAGACAATATTTCAGGTTAAACATAACTTTTGAAAACAGCTTCGAATAAATGTTTCTCTTGTTTATTTCAGATGCAAATTGTTATATATAGCTATATAAACCCTTTATTTGATGTTTGAAAACTGCTATTCAGAGCTCCAGCAGAATCTTAGAAAACGTCATTCTCTCGGTCTGAGAACATCAGTTTGAGACAATATTTCAGGTTAAACATAACTTTTGAAAACAGCTTCGAATAAGTGTTTCTCTTGTTTATTTCAGATGCAAATTGATATATATAGCTATATAAACCCTTTATTTGATGTTTGAAAACTGCTATTCAGAGCTTCAGCAGAATCTTGGAAAACGTCATTCTCTCAGCCTGTGAAGATCAGTTTGAGACAATATTTCAGGTTAAACATAACTTTTGAAAACAGCTTCGAATAAATGTTTCTCTTGTTTATTTCAGATGCAAATTGTTATATATAGCTATATAAACCCTTTATTTGATGTTTGAAAACTGCTATTCAGAGCTCCAGCAGAATCTTAGAAAACGTCATTCTCTCGGTCTGAGAACATCAGTTCGAGACAATATTTCAGGTTAAACATAACTTTTGAAAACAGCTTCGAATAAGTGTTTCTCTTGTTTATTTCAGATGCAAATTGATATATA
Source organism: Callionymus lyra (assembly GCF_982586985.1). NCBI lineage: Eukaryota > Metazoa > Chordata > Actinopteri > Syngnathiformes > Callionymidae > Callionymus > Callionymus lyra. Next base: position 533,798 of record NW_028258554.1, read on the forward strand.
TAGCTATATAAACCCTTTATTTGATGTTTGAAAACTGCTATTCAGAGCTCCAGCAGAATCTTAGAAAACGTCATTCTCTCAGTGTGAGAACATCAGTTTGAGACAATATTTCAGGTTAAACATAACTTTTGAAAACAGCTTCGAATAAGTGTTTCTCTTGTTTATTTCAGATGCAAATTGATATATATAGCTATATAAACCCTTTATTTGATGTTTGAAAACTGCTATTCAGAGCTCCAGCAGAATCTTAGAAAACGTCATTCTCTCAGTCTGAGAACATCAGTTTGAGACAATATTTCAGGTTAAACATAACTTTTGAAAACAGCTTCGAATAAGTGTTTCTCTTGTTTATTTCAGATGCAAATTGATATATATAGCTATATAAACCCTTTATTTGATGTTTTAAAACTGTTATTCAGAGCTCCAGCAGAATCTTGGAAATCGTCATTCTCTCAGTCTGAGAAGATCAGTTTGAGACAATATTTCAGGTTAAACATAACTTTTGAAAACAGCTTCGAATAAATGTTTCTCTTGTTTATTTCAGATGCAAATTGATATATATAGCTATATCAACCCTTTATTTGATGTTTGAAAACGGTTATTCAGAGCTCCAGCAGAATCTTGGAAAACGTCATTCTCTCAGTCTGAGAAGATCAGTTTGAGACAATATTTCAGGTTAAACATAACTTTTGAAAACAGCTTCGAATAAATGTTTCTCTTGTTTATTTCAGATGCAAATTGTTATATATAGCTATATAAACCCTTTATTTGATGTTTGAAAACTGCTATTCAGAGCTCCAGCAGAATCTTAGAAAACGTCATTCTCTCAGTCTGAGAACATCAGTTTGAGACAATATTTCAGGTTAAACATAACTTTTGAAAACAGCTTCGAATAAGTGTTTTTCTTGTTTATTTCAGATGCAAATTGATATATATAGCTATATAAACCCTTTATTTGATGTTTGAAAACTGCTATTCAGAGCTCCAGCAGAATCTTGGAAAACTTCATTCTCTTAGTCTGAGAACATCAGTTTGAGACAGTATTTCATGTTAAACATAACTTTTGAAAACAGCTTTGAATAAGTGTTTCTCTTGTTTATTTCAGATGCAAATTGATATATATAGCTATATAAACCCTTTATTTGATGTTTGAAAACTGCTATTCAGAGCTTCAGCAGAATCTTGGAAAACGTCATTCTCTCAGCCTGTGAAGATCAGTTTGAGACAATATTTCAGGTTAAACATAACTTTTGAAAACAGCTTCGAATAAATGTTTCTCTTGTTTATTTCAGATGCAAATTGTTATATATAGCTATATAAACCCTTTATTTGATGTTTGAAAACTGCTATTCAGAGCTCCAGCAGAATCTTAGAAAACGTCATTCTCTCGGTCTGAGAACATCAGTTTGAGACAATATTTCAGGTTAAACATAACTTTTGAAAACAGCTTCGAATAAGTGTTTCTCTTGTTTATTTCAGATGCAAATTGATATATATAGCTATATAAACCCTTTATTTGATGTTTGAAAACTGCTATTCAGAGCTCCAGCAGAATCTTAGAAAACGTCATTCTCTCAGTCTGAGAACATCAGTTTGAGACAATATTTCAGGTTAAACATAACTTTTGAAAACAGCTTCGAATAAGTGTTTCTCTTGTTTATTTCAGATGCAAATTGATATATATAGCTATATAAACCCTTTATTTGATGTTTGAAAACTGCTATTCAGAGCTCCAGCAGAATCTTGGAAAACGTCATTCTCAGTCTGAGAACATCAGTTTGAGACAGTATTTCATGTTAAACATAACTTTTGAAAACAGCTTCGAATAAGTGTTTCTCTTGTTTATTTCAGATGCAAATTGATTTATATAGCTATATAAACCCTTTAGTTGATGTTTGAAAACTGCTATTCAGAGCTTCAGCAGAATCTTGGAAAACGTCATTCTCTCAGCCTGTGAAGATCAGTTTGAGACAATATTTCAGGTTAAAACATAACTTTTGAAAACAGCTTCGAATAAATGTTTCTCTTGTTTATTTCAGATGCAAATTGTTATATATAGCTATATAAACCCTTTATTTGATGTTTGAAAACTGCTATTCAGAGCTCCAGCAGAATCTTAGAAAACGTCATTCTCTCGGTCTGAGAACATCAGTTTGAGACAATATTTCAGGTTAAACATAACTTTTGAAAACAGCTTCGAATAAGTGTTTCTCTTGTTTATTTCAGATGCAAATTGATATATATAGCTATATAAACCCTTTATTTGATGTTTGAAAACTGCTATTCAGAGCTCCAGCAGAATCTTGGAAAACGTCATTCTCAGTCTGAGAACATCAGTTTGAGACAGTATTTCATGTTAAACATAACTTTTGAAAACAGCTTCGAATAAGTGTTTCTCTTGTTTATTTCAGATGCAAATTGATTTATATAGCTATATAAACCCTTTAGTTGATGTTTGAAAACTGCTATTCAGAGCTTCAGCAGAATCTTGGAAAACGTCATTCTCTCAGCCTGTGAAGATCAGTTTGAGACAATATTTCAGGTTAAAACATAACTTTTGAAAACAGCTTCGAATAAATGTTTCTCTTGTTTATTTCAGATGCAAATTGTTATATATAGCTATATAAACCCTTTATTTGATGTTTGAAAACTGCTATTCAGAGCTCCAGCAGAATCTTAGAAAACGTCATTCTCTCGGTCTGAGAACATCAGTTTGAGACAATATTTCAGGTTAAACATAACTTTTGAAAACAGCTTCGAATAAGTGTTTCTCTTGTTTATTTCAGATGCAAATTGATATATATAGCTATATAAACCCTTTATTTGATGTTTGAAAACTGCTATTCAGAGCTCCAGCAGAATCTTAGAAAACGTCATTCTCTCAGTCTGAGAACATCAGTTTGAGACAATATTTCAGGTTAAACATAACTTTTGAAAACAGCTTCGAATAAGTGTTTCTCTTGTTTATTTCAGATGCAAATTGATATATATAGCTATATAAACCCTTTATTTGATGTTTGAAAACTGCTATTCAGAGCTCCAGCAGAATCTTAGAAAACGTCATTCTCTCAGTCTGAGAACATCAGTTTGAGACAATATTTCAGGTTAAACATAACTTTTGAAAACAGCTTCGAATAAGTGTTTCTCTTGTTTATTTCAGATGCAAATTGATATATATAGCTATATAAACCCTTTATTTGATGTTTGAAAACTGCTATTCAGAGCTCCAGCAGAATCTTGGAAAACTTCATTCTCTTAGTCTGAGAACATCAGTTTGAGACAATATTTCAGGTTAAACATAACTTTTGAAAACAGCTTCGAATAAGTGTTTCTCTTGTTTATTTCAGATGCAAATTGATATATATAGCTATATAAACCCTTTATTTGATGTTTGAAAACTGCTATTCAGAGCTTCAGCAGAATCTTGGAAAACGTCATTCTCTCAGCCTGTGAAGATCAGTTTGAGACAATATTTCAGGTTAAACATAACTTTTGAAAACAGCTTCGAATAAATGTTTCTCTTGTTTATTTCAGATGCAAATTGTTATATATAGCTATATAAACCCTTTATTTGATGTTTGAAAACTGCTATTCAGAGCTCCAGCAGAATCTTAGAAAACGTCATTCTCTCGGTCTGAGAACATCAGTTTGAGACAATATTTCAGGTTAAACATAACTTTTGAAAACAGCTTCGAATAAGTGTTTCTCTTGTTTATTTCAGATGCAAATTGATATATATAGTTATATAAACCCTTTATTTGATGTTTGAAAACTGTTATTCAGAGCTCCAGCAGAATCTTGGAAAACGTCATTCTCTCAGTCTGAGAACATCAGTTTGAGACAGTATTTCATGTTAAACATAACTTTTGAAAACAGCTTCGAATAAGTGTTTCTCTTGTTTATTTCAGATGCAAATTGATATATATAGCTATATAAACCCTTTATTTGATGTTTGAAAACTGCTATTCAGAGCTTCAGCAGAATCTTGGAAAACGTCATTCTCTCAGCCTGTGAAGATCAGTTTGAGACAATATTTCAGGTTAAACATAACTTTTGAAAACAGCTTCGAATAAATGTTTCTCTTGTTTATTTCAGATGCAAATTGTTATATATAGCTATATAAACCCTTTATTTGATGTTTGAAAACTGCTATTCAGAGCTCCAGCAGAATCTTAGAAAACGTCATTCTCTCAGTCTGAGAACATCAGTTTGAGACAATATTTCAGGTTAAACATAACTTTTGAAAACAGCTTCGAATAAGTGTTTTTCTTGTTTATTTCAGATGCAAATTGATATATATAGCTATATAAACCCTTTATTTGATGTTTGAAAACTGCTATTCAGAGCTCCAGCAGAATCTTGGAAAACTTCATTCTCTTAGTCTGAGAACATCAGTTTGAGACAATATTTCAGGTTAAACATAACTTTTGAAAACAGCTTCGAATAAGTGTTTCTCTTGTTTATTTCAGATGCAAATTGATATATATAGCTATATAAACCCTTTATTTGATGTTTGAAAACTGCTATTCAGAGCTTCAGCAGAATCTTGGAAAACGTCATTCTCTCAGCCTGTGAAGATCAGTTTGAGACAATATTTCAGGTTAAACATAACTTTTGAAAACAGCTTCGAATAAATGTTTCTCTTGTTTATTTCAGATGCAAATTGTTATATATAGCTATATAAACCCTTTATTTGATGTTTGAAAACTGCTATTCAGAGCTCCAGCAGAATCTTAGAAAACGTCATTCTCTCGGTCTGAGAACATCAGTTTGAGACAATATTTCAGGTTAAACATAACTTTTGAAAACAGCTTCGAATAAGTGTTTCTCTTGTTTATTTCAGATGCAAATTGATATATATAGCTATATAAACCCTTTATTTGATGTTTGAAAACTGCTATTCAGAGCTCCAGCAGAATCTTGGAAAACGTCATTTTCAGTCTGACAACATCAGTTTGAGACAGTATTTCATGTTAAACATAACTTTTGAAAACAGCTTCGAATAAGTGTTTCTCTTGTTTATTTCAGATGCAAATTGATATATATAGCTATATAAACCCTTTAGTTGATGTTTGAAAACTGCTATTCAGAGCTTCAGCAGAATCTTGGAAAACGTCATTCTCTCAGCCTGTGAAGATCAGTTTGAGACAATATTTCAGGTTAAACATAACTTTTGAAAACAGCTTCGAATAAGTGTTTCTCTTGTTTATTTCAGATGCAAATTGTTATATATAGCTATATAAACCCTTTATTTGATGTTTGAAAACTGCTATTCAGAGCTCCAGCAGAATCTTAGAAAACGTCATTCTCTCGGTCTGAGAACATCAGTTTGAGACAATATTTCAGGTTAAACATAACTTTTGAAAACAGCTTCGAATAAGTGTTTCTCTTGTTTATTTCAGATGCAAATTGATATATATAGCTATATAAACCCTTTATTTGATGTTTGAAAACTGCTATTCAGAGCTTCAGCAGAATCTTGGAAAACGTCATTCTCTCAGCCTGTGAAGATCAGTTTGAGAAAATATTTCAGGTTAAACATAACTTTTGAAAACAGCTTTGAATAAATGTTTCTCTTGTTTATTTCAGATGCAAATTGTTATATATAGCTATATAAACCCTTTATTTGATGTTTGAAAACTGCTATTCAGAGCTCCAGCAGAATCTTAGAAAACGTCATTCTCTCGGTCTGAGAACATCAGTTTGAGACAATATTTCAGGTTAAACATAACTTTTGAAAACAGCTTCGAATAAGTGTTTCTCTTGTTTATTTCAGATGCAAATTGATATATATAGCTATATAAACCCTTTATTTGATGTTTGAAAACTGCTATTCAGAGCTCCAGCAGAATCTTAGAAAACGTCATTCTCTCAGTCTGAGAACATCAGTTTGAGACAATATTTCAGGTTAAACATAACTTTTGAAAACAGCTTCGAATAAGTGTTTCTCTTGTTTATTTCAGATGCAAATTGATATATATAGCTATATAAACCCTTTATTTGATGTTTTAAAACTGTTATTCAGAGCTCCAGCAGAATCTTGGAAAACGTCATTCTCTCAGTCTGAGAACATCAGTTTGAGACAATATTTCAGGTTAAACATAACTTTTGAAAACAGCTTCGAATAAATGTTTCTCTTGTTTATTTCAGATGCAAATTGATATATATAGCTATATCAACCCTTTATTTGATGTTTGAAAATGGTTATTCAGAGCTCCAGCAGAATCTTGGAAAACGTCATTCTCTCAGTCTGAGAAGATCAGTTTGAGACAATATTTCAGGTTAAACATAACTTTTGAAAACAGCTTCGAATAAATGTTTCTCTTGTTTATTTCAGATGCAAATTGTTATATATAGCTATATAAACCCTTTATTTGATGTTTGAAAACTGCTATTCAGAGCTCCAGCAGAATCTTAGAAAACGTCATTCTCTCAGTCTGAGAACATCAGTTTGAGACAATATTTCAGGTTAAACATAACTTTTGAAAACAGCTTCGAATAAGTGTTTCTCTTGTTTATTTCAGATGCAAATTGATATATATAGCTATATAAACCCTTTATTTGATGTTTGAAAACTGCTATTCAGAGCTCCAGCAGAATCTTGGAAAACTTCATTCTCTTAGTCTGAGAACATCAGTTTGAGACAATATTTCAGGTTAAACATAACTTTTGAAAACAGCTTCGAATAAGTGTTTCTCTTGTTTATTTCAGATGCAAATTGATATATATAGTTATATAAACCCTTTATTTGATGTTTGAAAACTGTTATTCAGAGCTCCAGCAGAATCTTGGAAAACGTCATTCTCTCAGTCTGAGAACATCAGTTTGAGACAGTATTTCATGTTAAACATAACTTTTGAAAACAGCTTTGAATAAGTGTTTCTCTTGTTTATTTCAGATGCAAATTGATATATATAGCTATATAAACCCTTTATTTGATGTTTGAAAACTGCTATTCAGAGCTTCAGCAGAATCTTGGAAAACGTCATTCTCTCAGCCTGTGAAGATCAGTTTGAGACAATATTTCAGGTTAAACATAACTTTTGAAAACAGCTTCGAATAAATGTTTCTCTTGTTTATTTCAGATGCAAATTGTTATATATAGCTATATAAACCCTTTATTTGATGTTTGAAAACTGCTATTCAGAGCTCCAGCAGAATCTTAGAAAACGTCATTCTCTCGGTCTGAGAACATCAGTTTGAGACAATATTTCAGGTTAAACATAACTTTTGAAAACAGCTTCGAATAAGTGTTTCTCTTGTTTATTTCAGATGCAAATTGATATATATAGCTATATAAACCCTTTATTTGATGTTTGAAAACTGCTATTCAGAGCTCCAGCAGAATCTTAGAAAACGTCATTCTCTCGGTCTGAGAACATCAGTTTGAGACAATATTTCAGGTTAAACATAACTTTTGAAACCAGCTTCGAATAAGTGTTTCTCTTGTTTATTTCAGATGCAAATTGATATATATAGCTATATAAACCCTTTATTTGATGTTTGAAAACTGCTATTCAGAGCTCCAGCAGAATCTTAGAAAACGTCATTCTCTCAGTCTGAGAACATCAGTTTGAGACAATATTTCAGGTTAAACATAACTTTTGAAAACAGCTTCGAATAAGTGTTTCTCTTGTTTATTTCAGATGCAAATTGATATATATAGCTATATAAACCCTTTATTTGATGTTTTAAAACTGTTATTCAGAGCTCCAGCAGAATCTTGGAAAACGTCATTCTCTCAGTCTGAGAACATCAGTTTGAGACAATATTTCAGGTTAAACATAACTTTTGAAAACAGCTTCGAATAAATGTTTCTCTTGTTTATTTCAGATGCAAATTGATATATATAGCTATATCAACCCTTTATTTGATGTTTGAAAACGGTTATTCAGAGCTCCAGCAGAATCTTGGAAAACGTCATTCTCTCAGTCTGAGAAGATCAGTTTGAGACAATATTTCAGGTTAAACATAACTTTTGAAAACAGCTTCGAATAAATGTTTCTCTTGTTTATTTCAGATGCAAATTGTTATATATAGCTATATAAACCCTTTATTTGATGTTTGAAAACTGCTATTCAGAGCTCCAGCAGAATCTTGGAAAACTTCATTCTCTTAGTCTGAGAACATCAGTTTGAGACAATATTTCAGGTTAAACATAACTTTTGAAAACAGCTTCGAATAAGTGTTTCTCTTGTTTATTTCAGATGCAAATTGATATATATAGCTATATAAACCCTTTATTTGATGTTTGAAAACTGCTATTCAGAGCTTCAGCAGAATCTTGGAAAACGTCATTCTCTCAGCCTGTGAAGATCAGTTTGAGACAATATTTCAGGTTAAACATAACTTTTGAAAACAGCTTCGAATAAATGTTTCTCTTGTTTATTTCAGATGCAAATTGTTATATATAGCTATATAAACCCTTTATTTGATGTTTGAAAACTGCTATTCAGAGCTCCAGCAGAATCTTAGAAAACGTCATTCTCTCGGTCTGAGAACATCAGTTTGAGACAATATTTCAGGTTAAACATAACTTTTGAAAACAGCTTCGAATAAGTGTTTCTCTTGTTTATTTCAGATGCAAATTGATATATATAGCTATATAAACCCTTTATTTGATGTTTGAAAACTGCTATTCAGAGCTCCAGCAGAATCTTGGAAAACGTCATTCTCAGTCTGAGAACATCAGTTTGAGACAGTATTTCATGTTAAACATAACTTTTGAAAACAGCTTCGAATAAGTGTTTCTCTTGTTTATTTCAGATGCAAATTGATATATATAGCTATATAAACCCTTTAGTTGATGTTTGAAAACTGCTATTCAGAGCTTCAGCAGAATCTTGGAAAACGTCATTCTCTCAGCCTGTGAAGATCAGTTTGAGACAATATTTCAGGTTAAACATAACTTTTGAAAACAGCTTCGAATAAGTGTTTCTCTTGTTTATTTCAGATGCAAATTGTTATATATAGCTATATAAACCCTTTATTTGATGTTTGAAAACTGCTATTCAGAGCTTCAGCAGAATCTTGGAAAACGTCATTCTCTCAGCCTGTGAAGATCAGTTTGAGACAATATTTCAGGTTAAACATAACTTTTGAAAACAGCTTCGAATAAATGTTTCTCTTGTTTATTTCAGATGCAAATTGTTATATATAGCTATATAAACCCTTTATTTGATGTTTGAAAACTGCTATTCAGAGCTCCAGCAGAATCTTAGAAAACGTCATTCTCTCGGTCTGAGAACATCAGTTTGAGACAATATTTCAGGTTAAACATAACTTTTGAAAACAGCTTCGAATAAGTGTTTCTCTTGTTTATTTCAGATGCAAATTGATATATATAGCTATATAAACCCTTTATTTGATGTTTGAAAACTGCTATTCAGAGCTCCAGCAGAATCTTAGAAAACGTCATTCTCTCGGTCTGAGAACATCAGTTTGAGACAATATTTCAGGTTAAACATAACTTTTGAAACCAGCTTCGAATAAGTGTTTCTCTTGTTTATTTCAGATGCAAATTGATATATATAGCTATATAAACCCTTTATTTGATGTTTGAAAACTGCTATTCAGAGCTCCAGCAGAATCTTAGAAAACGTCATTCTCTCAGTCTGAGAACATCAGTTTGAGACAATATTTCAGGTTAAACATAACTTTTGAAAACAGCTTCGAATAAGTGTTTTTCTTGTTTATTTCAGATGCAAATTGATATATATAGCTATATAAACCCTTTTTTTGATGTTTGAAAACTGCTATTCAGAGCTCCAGCAGAATCTTGGAAAACTTCATTCTCTTAGTCTGAGAACATCAGTTTGAGTCAATATTTCAGGTTAAACATAACTTTTGAAAACAGCTTCGAATAAGTGTTTCTCTTGTTTATTTCAGATGCAAATTGATATATATAGTTATATAAACCCTTTATTTGATGTTTGAAAACTGTTATTCAGAGCTCCAGCAGAATCTTGGAAAACGTCATTCTCTCAGTCTGAGAACATCAGTTTGAGACAGTATTTCATGTTAAACATAACTTTTGAAAACAGCTTTGAATAAGTGTTTCTCTTGTTTATTTCAGATGCAAATTGATATATATAGCTATATAAACCCTTTATTTGATGTTAGAAAACTGCTATTCAGAGCTCCAGCAGAATCTTAGAAAACGTCATTCTCTCGGTCTGAGAACATCAGTTTGAGACAATATTTCAGGTTAAACATAACTTTTGAAAACAGCTTCGAATAAGTGTTTCTCTTGTTTATTTCAGATGCAAATTGATATATATAGCTATATAAACCCTTTATTTGATGTTTGAAAACTGCTATTCAGAGCTTCAGCAGAATCTTGGAAAACGTCATTCTCTCAGCCTGTGAAGATCAGTTTGAGAAAATATTTCAGGTTAAACATAACTTTTGAAAACAGCTTTGAATAAATGTTTCTCTTGTTTATTTCAGATGCAAATTGTTATATATAGCTATATAAACCCTTTATTTGATGTTTGAAAACTGCTATTCAGAGCTCCAGCAGAATCTTAGAAAACGTCATTCTCTCGGTCTGAGAACATCAGTTTGAGACAATATTTCAGGTTAAACATAACTTTTGAAAACAGCTTCGAATAAGTGTTTCTCTTGTTTATTTCAGATGCAAATTGATATATATAGCTATATAAACCCTTTATTTGATGTTTGAAAACTGCTATTCAGAGCTCCAGCAGAATCTTAGAAAACGTCATTCTCTCAGTCTGAGAACATCAGTTTGAGACAATATTTCAGGTTAAACATAACTTTTGAAAACAGCTTCGAATAAGTGTTTCTCTTGTTTATTTCAGATGCAAATTGATATATATAGCTATATAAACCCTTTATTTGATGTTTTAAAACTGTTATTCAGAGCTCCAGCAGAATCTTGGAAAACGTCATTCTCTCAGTCTGAGAACATCAGTTTGAGACAATATTTCAGGTTAAACATAACTTTTGAAAACAGCTTCGAATAAATGTTTCTCTTGTTTATTTCAGATGCAAATTGATATATATAGCTATATCAACCCTTTATTTGATGTTTGAAAACGGTTATTCAGAGCTCCAGCAGAATCTTGGAAAACGTCATTCTCTCAGTCTGAGAAGATCAGTTTGAGACAATATTTCAGGTTAAACATAACTTTTGAAAACAGCTTCGAATAAATGTTTCTCTTGTTTATTTCAGATGCAAATTGTTATATATAGCTATATAAACCCTTTATTTGATGTTTGAAAACTGCTATTCAGAGCTCCAGCAGAATCTTAGAAAACGTCATTCTCTCAGTCTGAGAACATCAGTTTGAGACAATATTTCAGGTTAAACATAACTTTTGAAAACAGCTTCGAATAAGTGTTTCTCTTGTTTATTTCAGATGCAAATTGATATATATAGCTATATAAACCCTTTATTTGATGTTTGAAAACTGCTATTCAGAGCTCCAGCAGAATCTTGGAAAACTTCATTCTCTTAGTCTGAGAACATCAGTTTGAGACAATATTTCAGGTTAAACATAACTTTTGAAAACAGCTTCGAATAAGTGTTTCTCTTGTTTATTTCAGATGCAAATTGATATATATAGTTATATAAACCCTTTATTTGATGTTTGAAAACTGTTATTCAGAGCTCCAGCAGAATCTTGGAAAACGTCATTCTCTCAGTCTGAGAACATCAGTTTGAGACAGTATTTCATGTTTAACACAACTTTTGAAAACAGCTTTGAATAAGTGTTTCTCTTGTTTATTTCAGATGCAAATTGATATATATAGCTATATAAACCCTTTATTTGATGTTTGAAAACTGCTATTCAGAGCTTCAGCAGAATCTTGGAAAACGTCATTCTCTCAGCCTGTGAAGATCAGTTTGAGACAATATTTCAGGTTAAACATAACTTTTGAAAACAGCTTCGAATAAATGTTTCTCTTGTTTATTTCAGATGCAAATTGTTATATATAGCTATATCAACCCTTTATTTGATGTTTGAAAACTGCTATTCAGAGCTCCAGCAGAATCTTAGAAAACGTCATTCTCTCGGTCTGAGAACATCAGTTTGAGACAATATTTCAGGTTAAACATAACTTTTGAAAACAGCTTCGAATAAGTGTTTCTCTTGTTTATTTCAGATGCAAATTGATATATATAGCTATATAAACCCTTTATTTGATGTTTGAAAACTGCTATTCAGAGCTCCAGCAGAATCTTAGAAAACGTCATTCTCTCGGTCTGAGAACATCAGTTTGAGACAATATTTCAGGTTAAACATAACTTTTGAAACCAGCTTCGAATAAGTGTTTCTCTTGTTTATTTCAGATGCAAATTGATATATATAGCTATATAAACCCTTTATTTGATGTTTGAAAACTGCTATTCAGAGCTCCAGCAGAATCTTAGAAAACGTCATTCTCTCAGTCTGAGAACATCAGTTTGAGACAATATTTCAGGTTAAACATAACTTTTGAAAACAGCTTCGAATAAGTGTTTCTCTTGTTTATTTCAGATGCAAATTGATATATATAGCTATATAAACCCTTTATTTGATGTTTTAAAACTGTTATTCAGAGCTCCAGCAGAATCTTGGAAAACGTCATTCTCTCAGTCTGAGAACATCAGTTTGAGACAATATTTCAGGTTAAACATAACTTTTGAAAACAGCTTCGAATAAATGTTTCTCTTGTTTATTTCAGATGCAAATTGATATATATAGCTATATCAACCCTTTATTTGATGTTTGAAAACGGTTATTCAGAGCTCCAGCAGAATCTTGGAAAACGTCATTCTCTCAGTCTGAGAAGATCAGTTTGAGACAATATTTCAGGTTAAACATAACTTTTGAAAACAGCTTCGAATAAATGTTTCTCTTGTTTATTTCAGATGCAAATTGTTATATATAGCTATATAAACCCTTTATTTGATGTTTGAAAACTGCTATTCAGAGCTCCAGCAGAATCTTGGAAAACTTCATTCTCTTAGTCTGAGAACATCAGTTTGAGACAATATTTCAGGTTAAACATAACTTTTGAAAACAGCTTCGAATAAGTGTTTCTCTTGTTTATTTCAGATGCAAATTGATATATATAGCTATATAAACCCTTTATTTGATGTTTGAAAACTGCTATTCAGAGCTTCAGCAGAATCTTGGAAAACGTCATTCTCTCAGCCTGTGAAGATCAGTTTGAGACAATATTTCAGGTTAAACATAACTTTTGAAAACAGCTTCGAATAAATGTTTCTCTTGTTTATTTCAGATGCAAATTGTTATATATAGCTATATAAACCCTTTATTTGATGTTTGAAAACTGCTATTCAGAGCTCCAGCAGAATCTTAGAAAACGTCATTCTCTCGGTCTGAGAACATCAGTTTGAGACAATATTTCAGGTTAAACATAACTTTTGAAAACAGCTTCGAATAAGTGTTTCTCTTGTTTATTTCAGATGCAAATTGATATATATAGCTATATAAACCCTTTATTTGATGTTTGAAAACTGCTATTCAGAGCTCCAGCAGAATCTTGGAAAACGTCATTCTCAGTCTGAGAACATCAGTTTGAGACAGTATTTCATGTTAAACATAACTTTTGAAAACAGCTTCGAATAAGTGTTTCTCTTGTTTATTTCAGATGCAAATTGATATATATAGCTATATAAACCCTTTAGTTGATGTTTGAAAACTGCTATTCAGAGCTTCAGCAGAATCTTGGAAAACGTCATTCTCTCAGCCTGTGAAGATCAGTTTGAGACAATATTTCAGGTTAAACATAACTTTTGAAAACAGCTTCGAATAAGTGTTTCTCTTGTTTATTTCAGATGCAAATTGTTATATATAGCTATATAAACCCTTTATTTGATGTTTGAAAACTGCTATTCAGAGCTTCAGCAGAATCTTGGAAAACGTCATTCTCTCAGCCTGTGAAGATCAGTTTGAGACAATATTTCAGGTTAAACATAACTTTTGAAAACAGCTTCGAATAAATGTTTCTCTTGTTTATTTCAGATGCAAATTGTTATATATAGCTATATAAACCCTTTATTTGATGTTTGAAAACTGCTATTCAGAGCTCCAGCAGAATCTTAGAAAACGTCATTCTCTCGGTCTGAGAACATCAGTTTGAGACAATATTTCAGGTTAAACATAACTTTTGAAAACAGCTTCGAATAAGTGTTTCTCTTGTTTATTTCAGATGCAAATTGATATATATAGCTATATAAACCCTTTATTTGATGTTTGAAAACTGCTATTCAGAGCTCCAGCAGAATCTTAGAAAACGTCATTCTCTCGGTCTGAGAACATCAGTTTGAGACAATATTTCAGGTTAAACATAACTTTTGAAACCAGCTTCGAATAAGTGTTTCTCTTGTTTATTTCAGATGCAAATTGATATATATAGCTATATAAACCCTTTATTTGATGTTTGAAAACTGCTATTCAGAGCTCCAGCAGAATCTTAGAAAACGTCATTCTCTCAGTCTGAGAACATCAGTTTGAGACAATATTTCAGGTTAAACATAACTTTTGAAAACAGCTTCGAATAAGTGTTTCTCTTGTTTATTTCAGATGCAAATTGATATATATAGCTATATAAACCCTTTATTTGATGTTTTAAAACTGTTATTCAGAGCTCCAGCAGAATCTTGGAAAACGTCATTCTCTCAGTCTGAGAACATCAGTTTGAGACAATATTTCAGGTTAAACATAACTTTTGAAAACAGCTTCGAATAAATGTTTCTCTTGTTTATTTCAGATGCAAATTGATATATATAGCTATATAAACCCTTTATTTGATGTTTGAAAACTGTTATTCAGAGCTCCAGCAGAATCTTGGAAAACGTCATTCTCTCAGTCTGAGAACATCAGTTTGAGACAGTATTTCATGTTAAACATAACTTTTGAAAACAGCTTTGAATAAGTGTTTCTCTTGTTTATTTCAGATGCAAATTGATATATATAGCTATATAAACCCTTTATTTGATGTTTGAAAACTGCTATTCAGAGCTTCAGCAGAATCTTGGAAAACGTCATTCTCTCAGCCTGTGAAGATCAGTTTGAGACAATATTTCAGGTTAAACATAACTTTTGAAAACAGCTTCGAATAAATGTTTCTCTTGTTTATTTCAGATGCAAATTGTTATATATAGCTATATAAACCCTTTATTTGATGTTTGAAAACTGCTATTCAGAGCTCCAGCAGAATCTTAGAAAACGTCATTCTCTCGGTCTGAGAACATCAGTTTGAGACAATATTTCAGGTTAAACATAACTTTTGAAAACAGCTTCGAATAAGTGTTTCTCTTGTTTATTTCAGATGCAAATTGATATATATAGCTATATAAACCCTTTATTTGATGTTTGAAAACTGCTATTCAGAGCTCCAGCAGAATCTTAGAAAACGTCATTCTCTCGGTCTGAGAACATCAGTTTGAGACAATATTTCAGGTTAAACATAACTTTTGAAACCAGCTTCGAATAAGTGTTTCTCTTGTTTATTTCAGATGCAAATTGATATATATAGCTATATAAACCCTTTATTTGATGTTTGAAAACTGCTATTCAGAGCTCCAGCAGAATCTTAGAAAACGTCATTCTCTCAGTCTGAGAACATCAGTTTGAGACAATATTTCAGGTTAAACATAACTTTTGAAAACAGCTTCGAATAAGTGTTTCTCTTGTTTATTTCAGATGCAAATTGATATATATAGCTATATAAACCCTTTATTTGATGTTTGAAAACTGCTATTCAGAGCTCCAGCAGAATCTTGGAAAACGTCATTCTCAGTCTGAGAACATCAGTTTGAGACAGTATTTCATGTTAAACATAACTTTTGAAAACAGCTTCGAATAAGTGTTTCTCTTGTTTATTTCAGATGCAAATTGATATATATAGCTATATAAACCCTTTAGTTGATGTTTGAAAACTGCTATTCAGAGCTTCAGCAGAATCTTGGAAAACGTCATTCTCTCAGCCTGTGAAGATCAGTTTGAGACAATATTTCAGGTTAAACATAACTTTTGAAAACAGCTTCGAATAAATGTTTCTCTTGTTTATTTCAGATGCAAATTGTTATATATAGCTATATAAACCCTTTATTTGATGTTTGAAAACTGCTATTCAGAGCTCCAGCAGAATCTTAGAAAACGTCATTCTCTCAGTCTGAGAACATCAGTTTGAGACAATATTTCAGGTTAAAAATAACTTTTGAAAACAGCTTTGAATATGTTTTTCTCTTGTTTATTTCAGATGCAAATTGATATATATAGCTATATAAACCCTTTATTTGATGTTTGAAAACTGCTATTCAGAGCTTCAGCAGAATCTTGGAAAACGTCATTCTCTCAGCCTGTGAAGATCAGTTTGAGAAAATATTTCAGGTTAAACATAACTTTTGAAAACAGCTTCGAATAAATGTTTCTCTTGTTTATTTCAGATGCAAATTGTTATATATAGCTATATAAACCCTTTATTTGATGTTTGAAAACTGATATTCAGAGCTCCAGCAGAATCTTAGAAAACGTCATTCTCTCGGTCTGAGAACATCAGTTTGAGACAATATTTCAGGTTAAACATAACTTTTGAAAACAGCTTCGAATAAGTGTTTCTCTTGTTTATTTCAGATGCAAATTGATATATATAGCTATATAAACCCTTTAGTTGATGTTTGAAAACTGCTATTCAGAGCTTCAGCAGAATCTTGGAAAACGTCATTCTCTCAGCCTGTGAAGATCAGTTTGAGACAATATTTCAGGTTAAACATAACTTTTGAAAACAGCTTCGAATAAGTGTTTCTCTTGTTTATTTCAGATGCAAATTGTTATATATAGCTATATAAACCCTTTATTTGATGTTTGAAAACTGCTATTCAGAGCTTCAGCAGAATCTTGGAAAACGTCATTCTCTCAGCCTGTGAAGATCAGTTTGAGACAATATTTCAGGTTAAACATAACTTTTGAAAACAGCTTCGAATAAATGTTTCTCTTGTTTATTTCAGATGCAAATTGTTATATATAGCTATATAAACCCTTTATTTGATGTTTGAAAACTGCTATTCAGAGCTCCAGCAGAATCTTAGAAAACGTCATTCTCTCGGTCTGAGAACATCAGTTTGAGACAATATTTCAGGTTAAACATAACTTTTGAAAACAGCTTCGAATAAGTGTTTCTCTTGTTTATTTCAGATGCAAATTGATATATATAGCTATATAAACCCTTTATTTGATGTTTGAAAACTGCTATTCAGAGCTCCAGCAGAATCTTAGAAAACGTCATTCTCTCGGTCTGAGAACATCAGTTTGAGACAATATTTCAGGTTAAACATAACTTTTGAAACCAGCTTCGAATAAGTGTTTCTCTTGTTTATTTCAGATGCAAATTGATATATATAGCTATATAAACCCTTTATTTGATGTTTGAAAACTGCTATTCAGAGCTCCAGCAGAATCTTAGAAAACGTCATTCTCTCAGTCTGAGAACATCAGTTTGAGACAATATTTCAGGTTAAACATAACTTTTGAAAACAGCTTCGAATAAGTGTTTCTCTTGTTTATTTCAGATGCAAATTGATATATATAGCTATATAAACCCTTTATTTGATGTTTTAAAACTGTTATTCAGAGCTCCAGCAGAATCTTGGAAAACGTCATTCTCTCAGTCTGAGAACATCAGTTTGAGACAATATTTCAGGTTAAACATAACTTTTGAAAACAGCTTCGAATAAATGTTTCTCTTGTTTATTTCAGATGCAAATTGATATATATAGCTATATAAACCCTTTATTTGATGTTTGAAAACTGTTATTCAGAGCTCCAGCAGAATCTTGGAAAACGTCATTCTCTCAGTCTGAGAACATCAGTTTGAGACAGTATTTCATGTTAAACATAACTTTTGAAAACAGCTTTGAATAAGTGTTTCTCTTGTTTATTTCAGATGCAAATTGATATATATAGCTATATAAACCCTTTATTTGATGTTTGAAAACTGCTATTCAGAGCTTCAGCAGAATCTTGGAAAACGTCATTCTCTCAGCCTGTGAAGATCAGTTTGAGACAATATTTCAGGTTAAACATAACTTTTGAAAACAGCTTCGAATAAATGTTTCTCTTGTTTATTTCAGATGCAAATTGTTATATATAGCTATATAAACCCTTTATTTGATGTTTGAAAACTGCTATTCAGAGCTCCAGCAGAATCTTAGAAAACGTCATTCTCTCGGTCTGAGAACATCAGTTTGAGACAATATTTCAGGTTAAACATAACTTTTGAAAACAGCTTCGAATAAGTGTTTCTCTTGTTTATTTCAGATGCAAATTGATATATATAGCTATATAAACCCTTTATTTGATGTTTGAAAACTGCTATTCAGAGCTCCAGCAGAATCTTAGAAAACGTCATTCTCTCGGTCTGAGAACATCAGTTTGAGACAATATTTCAGGTTAAACATAACTTTTGAAACCAGCTTCGAATAAGTGTTTCTCTTGTTTATTTCAGATGCAAATTGATATATATAGCTATATAAACCCTTTATTTGATGTTTGAAAACTGCTATTCAGAGCTCCAGCAGAATCTTAGAAAACGTCATTCTCTCAGTCTGAGAACATCAGTTTGAGACAATATTTCAGGTTAAACATAACTTTTGAAAACAGCTTCGAATAAGTGTTTCTCTTGTTTATTTCAGATGCAAATTGATATATATAGCTATATAAACCCTTTATTTGATGTTTGAAAACTGCTATTCAGAGCTCCAGCAGAATCTTGGAAAACGTCATTCTCAGTCTGAGAACATCAGTTTGAGACAGTATTTCATGTTAAACATAACTTTTGAAAACAGCTTCGAATAAGTGTTTCTCTTGTTTATTTCAGATGCAAATTGATATATATAGCTATATAAACCCTTTAGTTGATGTTTGAAAACTGCTATTCAGAGCTTCAGCAGAATCTTGGAAAACGTCATTCTCTCAGCCTGTGAAGATCAGTTTGAGACAATATTTCAGGTTAAACATAACTTTTGAAAACAGCTTCGAATAAATGTTTCTCTTGTTTATTTCAGATGCAAATTGTTATATATAGCTATATAAACCCTTTATTTGATGTTTGAAAACTGCTATTCAGAGCTCCAGCAGAATCTTAGAAAACGTCATTCTCTCAGTCTGAGAACATCAGTTTGAGACAATATTTCAGGTTAAAAATAACTTTTGAAAACAGCTTTGAATATGTTTTTCTCTTGTTTATTTCAGATGCAAATTGATATATATAGCTATATAAACCCTTTATTTGATGTTTGAAAACTGCTATTCAGAGCTTCAGCAGAATCTTGGAAAACGTCATTCTCTCAGCCTGTGAAGATCAGTTTGAGAAAATATTTCAGGTTAAACATAACTTTTGAAAACAGCTTCGAATAAATGTTTCTCTTGTTTATTTCAGATGCAAATTGTTATATATAGCTATATAAACCCTTTATTTGATGTTTGAAAACTGCTATTCAGAGCTCCAGCAGAATCTTAGAAAACGTCATTCTCTCGGTCTGAGAACATCAGTTTGAGACAATATTTCAGGTTAAACATAACTTTTGAAAACAGCTTCGAATAAGTGTTTCTCTTGTTTATTTCAGATGCAAATTGATATATATAGCTATATAAACCCTTTATTTGATGTTTGAAAACTGCTATTCAGAGCTTCAGCAGAATCTTGGAAAACGTCATTCTCTCGGTCTGAGAACATCAGTTTGAGACAATATTTCAGGTTAAACATAACTTTTGAAAACAGCTTCGAATAAGTGTTTCTCTTGTTTATTTCAGATGCAAATTGATATATATAGCTATATAAACCCTTTATTTGATGTTTGAAAACTGCTATTCAGAGCTCCAGCAGAATCTTAGAAAACGTCATTCTCTCAGTCTGAGAACATCAGTTTGAGACAATATTTCAGGTTAAACATAACTTTTGAAAACAGCTTCGAATAAGTGTTTCTCTTGTTTATTTCAGATGCAAATTGATATATATAGCTATATAAACCCTTTATTTGATGTTTGAAAACTGCTATTCAGAGCTCCAGCAGAATCTTAGAAAACGTCATTCTCTCAGTCTGAGAACATCAGTTTGAGACAATATTTCAGGTTAAACATAACTTTTGAAAACAGCTTCGAATAAGTGTTTCTCTTGTTTATTTCAGATGCAAATTGATATATATAGCTATATAAACCCTTTATTTGATGTTTGAAAACTGCTATTCAGAGCTCCAGCAGAATCTTGGAAAACTTCATTCTCTTAGTCTGAGAACATCAGTTTGAGACAATATTTCAGGTTAAACATAACTTTTGAAAACAGCTTCGAATAAGTGTTTCTCTTGTTTATTTCAGATGCAAATTGATATATATAGCTATATAAACCCTTTATTTGATGTTTGAAAACTGCTATTCAGAGCTTCAGCAGAATCTTGGAAAACGTCATTCTCTCAGCCTGTGAAGATCAGTTTGAGACAATATTTCAGGTTAAACATAACTTTTGAAAACAGCTTCGAATAAGTGTTTCTCTTGTTTATTTCAGATGCAAATTGTTATATATAGCTATATAAACCCTTTATTTGATGTTTGAAAACTGCTATTCGGAGCTCCAGCAGAATCTTAGAAAACGTCATTCTCTCGGTCTGAGAACATCAGTTTGAGACAATATTTCAGGTTAAACATAACTTTTGAAAACAGCTTCGAATAAGTGTTTCTCTTGTTTATTTCAGATGCAAATTGATATATATAGTTATATAAACCCTTTATTTGATGTTTGAAAACTGTTATTCAGAGCTCCAGCAGAATCTTGGAAAACGTCATTCTCTCAGTCTGAGAACATCAGTTTGAGACAGTATTTCATGTTAAACATAACTTTTGAAAACAGCTTTGAATAAGTGTTTCTCTTGTTTATTTCAGATGCAAATTGATATATATAGCTATATAAACCCTTTATTTGATGTTTGAAAACTGCTATTCAGAGCTTCAGCAGAATCTTGGAAAACGTCATTCTCTCAGCCTGTGAAGATCAGTTTGAGACAATATTTCAGGTTAAACATAACTTTTGAAAACAGCTTCGAATAAATGTTTCTCTTGTTTATTTCAGATGCAAATTGTTATATATAGCTATATAAACCCTTTATTTGATGTTTGAAAACTGCTATTCAGAGCTCCAGCAGAATCTTAGAAAACGTCATTCTCTCGGTCTGAGAACATCAGTTTGAGACAATATTTCAGGTTAAACATAACTTTTGAAAACAGCTTCGAATAAGTGTTTCTCTTGTTTATTTCAGATGCAAATTGATATATATAGCTATATAAACCCTTTATTTGATGTTTGAAAACTGCTATTCAGAGCTCCAGCAGAATCTTAGAAAACGTCATTCTCTCGGTCTGAGAACATCAGTTTGAGACAATATTTCAGGTTAAACATAACTTTTGAAACCAGCTTCGAATAAGTGTTTCTCTTGTTTATTTCAGATGCAAATTGATATATATAGCTATATAAACCCTTTATTTGATGTTTGAAAACTGCTATTCAGAGCTCCAGCAGAATCTTAGAAAACGTCATTCTCTCAGTCTGAGAACATCAGTTTGAGACAATATTTCAGGTTAAACATAACTTTTGAAAACAGCTTCGAATAAGTGTTTCTCTTGTTTATTTCAGATGCAAATTGATATATATAGCTATATAAACCCTTTATTTGATGTTTTAAAACTGTTATTCAGAGCTTCAGCAGAATCTTGGAAAACGTCATTCTCTCAGTCTGAGAACATCAGTTTGAGACAATATTTCAGGTTAAACATAACTTTTGAAAACAGCTTCGAATAAATGTTTCTCTTGTTTATTTCAGATGCAAATTGATATATATAGCTATATCAACCCTTTATTTGATGTTTGAAAACGGTTATTCAGAGCTCCAGCAGAATCTTGGAAAACGTCATTCTCTCAGTCTGAGAAGATCAGTTTGAGACAATATTTCAGGTTAAACATAACTTTTGAAAACAGCTTCGAATAAATGTTTCTCTTGTTTATTTCAGATGCAAATTGTTATATATAGCTATATAAACCCTTTATTTGATGTTTGAAAACTGCTATTCAGAGCTCCAGCAGAATCTTAGAAAACGTCATTCTCTCAGTCTGAGAACATCAGTTTGAGACAATATTTCAGGTTAAACATAACTTTTGAAAACAGCTTCGAATAAGTGTTTCTCTTGTTTATTTCAGATGCAAATTGATATATATAGCTATATAAACCCTTTATTTGATGTTTGAAAACTGCTATTCAGAGCTCCAGCAGAATCTTGGAAAACTTCATTCTCTTAGTCTGAGAACATCAGTTTGAGACAATATTTCAGGTTAAACATAACTTTTGAAAACAGCTTCGAATAAGTGTTTCTCTTGTTTATTTCAGATGCAAATTGATATATATAGTTATATAAACCCTTTATTTGATGTTTGAAAACTGTTATTCAGAGCTCCAGCAGAATCTTGGAAAACGTCATTCTCTCAGTCTGAGAACATCAGTTTGAGACAGTATTTCATGTTAAACATAACTTTTGAAAACAGCTTTGAATAAGTGTTTCTCTTGTTTATTTCAGATGCAAATTGATATATATAGCTATATAAACCCTTTATTTGATGTTTGAAAACTGCTATTCAGAGCTTCAGCAGAATCTTGGAAAACGTCATTCTCTCAGCCTGTGAAGATCAGTTTGAGACAATATTTCAGGTTAAACATAACTTTTGAAAACAGCTTCGAATAAATGTTTCTCTTGTTTATTTCAGATGCAAATTGTTATATATAGCTATATAAACCCTTTATTTGATGTTTGAAAACTGCTATTCAGAGCTCCAGCAGAATCTTAGAAAACGTCATTCTCTCGGTCTGAGAACATCAGTTTGAGACAATATTTCAGGTTAAACATAACTTTTGAAAACAGCTTCGAATAAGTGTTTCTCTTGTTTATTTCAGATGCAAATTGATATATATAGCTATATAAACCCTTTATTTGATGTTTGAAAACTGCTATTCAGAGCTCCAGCAGAATCTTAGAAAACGTCATTCTCTCGGTCTGAGAACATCAGTTTGAGACAATATTTCAGGTTAAACATAACTTTTGAAACCAGCTTCGAATAAGTGTTTCTCTTGTTTATTTCAGATGCAAATTGATATATATAGCTATATAAACCCTTTATTTGATGTTTGAAAACTGCTATTCAGAGCTCCAGCAGAATCTTAGAAAACGTCATTCTCTCAGTCTGAGAACATCAGTTTGAGACAATATTTCAGGTTAAACATAACTTTTGAAAACAGCTTCGAATAAGTGTTTCTCTTGTTTATTTCAGATGCAAATTGATATATATAGCTATATAAACCCTTTATTTGATGTTTTAAAACTGTTATTCAGAGCTCCAGCAGAATCTTGGAAAACGTCATTCTCTCAGTCTGAGAACATCAGTTTGAGACAATATTTCAGGTTAAACATAACTTTTGAAAACAGCTTCGAATAAATGTTTCTCTTGTTTATTTCAGATGCAAATTGATATATATAGCTATATCAACCCTTTATTTGATGTTTGAAAACGGTTATTCAGAGCTCCAGCAGAATCTTGGAAAACGTCATTCTCTCAGTCTGAGAAGATCAGTTTGAGACAATATTTCAGGTTAAACATAACTTTTGAAAACAGCTTCGAATAAATGTTTCTCTTGTTTATTTCAGATGCAAATTGTTATATATAGCTATATAAACCCTTTATTTGATGTTTGAAAACTGCTATTCAGAGCTCCAGCAGAATCTTGGAAAACTTCATTCTCTTAGTCTGAGAACATCAGTTTGAGACAATATTTCAGGTTAAACATAACTTTTGAAAACAGCTTCGAATAAGTGTTTCTCTTGTTTATTTCAGATGCAAATTGATATATATAGCTATATAAACCCTTTATTTGATGTTTGAAAACTGCTATTCAGAGCTTCAGCAGAATCTTGGAAAACGTCATTCTCTCAGCCTGTGAAGATCAGTTTGAGACAATATTTCAGGTTAAACATAACTTTTGAAAACAGCTTCGAATAAATGTTTCTCTTGTTTATTTCAGATGCAAATTGTTATATATAGCTATATAAACCCTTTATTTGATGTTTGAAAACTGCTATTCAGAGCTCCAGCAGAATCTTAGAAAACGTCATTCTCTCGGTCTGAGAACATCAGTTTGAGACAATATTTCAGGTTAAACATAACTTTTGAAAACAGCTTCGAATAAGTGTTTCTCTTGTTTATTTCAGATGCAAATTGATATATATAGCTATATAAACCCTTTATTTGATGTTTGAAAACTGCTATTCAGAGCTCCAGCAGAATCTTGGAAAACGTCATTCTCAGTCTGAGAACATCAGTTTGAGACAGTATTTCATGTTAAACATAACTTTTGAAAACAGCTTCGAATAAGTGTTTCTCTTGTTTATTTCAGATGCAAATTGATATATATAGCTATATAAACCCTTTAGTTGATGTTTGAAAACTGCTATTCAGAGCTTCAGCAGAATCTTGGAAAACGTCATTCTCTCAGCCTGTGAAGATCAGTTTGAGACAATATTTCAGGTTAAACATAACTTTTGAAAACAGCTTCGAATAAGTGTTTCTCTTGTTTATTTCAGATGCAAATTGTTATATATAGCTATATAAACCCTTTATTTGATGTTTGAAAACTGCTATTCAGAGCTTCAGCAGAATCTTGGAAAACGTCATTCTCTCAGCCTGTGAAGATCAGTTTGAGACAATATTTCAGGTTAAACATAACTTTTGAAAACAGCTTCGAATAAATGTTTCTCTTGTTTATTTCAGATGCAAATTGTTATATATAGCTATATAAACCCTTTATTTGATGTTTGAAAACTGCTATTCAGAGCTCCAGCAGAATCTTAGAAAACGTCATTCTCTCGGTCTGAGAACATCAGTTTGAGACAATATTTCAGGTTAAACATAACTTTTGAAAACAGCTTCGAATAAGTGTTTCTCTTGTTTATTTCAGATGCAAATTGATATATATAGCTATATAAACCCTTTATTTGATGTTTGAAAACTGCTATTCAGAGCTCCAGCAGAATCTTAGAAAACGTCATTCTCTCGGTCTGAGAACATCAGTTTGAGACAATATTTCAGGTTAAACATAACTTTTGAAACCAGCTTCGAATAAGTGTTTCTCTTGTTTATTTCAGATGCAAATTGATATATATAGCTATATAAACCCTTTATTTGATGTTTGAAAACTGCTATTCAGAGCTCCAGCAGAATCTTAGAAAACGTCATTCTCTCAGTCTGAGAACATCAGTTTGAGACAATATTTCAGGTTAAACATAACTTTTGAAAACAGCTTCGAATAAGTGTTTCTCTTGTTTATTTCAGATGCAAATTGATATATATAGCTATATAAACCCTTTATTTGATGTTTAAAAACTGTTATTCAGAGCTCCAGCAGAATCTTGGAAAACGTCATTCTCTCAGTCTGAGAACATCAGTTTGAGACAATATTTCAGGTTAAACATAACTTTTGAAAACAGCTTCGAATAAATGTTTCTCTTGTTTATTTCAGATGCAAATTGATATATATAGCTATATCAACCCTTTATTTGATGTTTGAAAACGGTTATTCAGAGCTCCAGCAGAATCTTGGAAAACGTCATTCTCTCAGTCTGAGAAGATCAGTTTGAGACAATATTTCAGGTTAAACATAACTTTTGAAAACAGCTTCGAATAAATGTTTCTCTTGTTTATTTCAGATGCAAATTGTTATATATAGCTATATAAACCCTTTATTTGATGTTTGAAAACTGCTATTCAGAGCTCCAGCAGAATCTTAGAAAACGTCATTCTCTCAGTCTGAGAACATCAGTTTGAGACAATATTTCAGGTTAAACATAACTTTTGAAAACAGCTTCGAATAAGTGTTTTTCTTGTTTATTTCAGATGCAAATTGATATATATAGCTATATAAACCCTTTATTTGATGTTTGAAAACTGCTATTCAGAGCTCCAGCAGAATCTTGGAAAACTTCATTCTCTTAGTCTGAGAACATCAGTTTGAGACAATATTTCAGGTTAAACATAACTTTTGAAAACAGCTTCGAATAAGTGTTTCTCTTGTTTATTTCAGATGCAAATTGATATATATAGTTATATAAACCCTTTATTTGATGTTTGAAAACTGTTATTCAGAGCTCCAGCAGAATCTTGGAAAACGTCATTCTCTCAGTCTGAGAACATCAGTTTGAGACAGTATTTCATGTTAAACATAACTTTTGAAAACAGCTTTGAATAAGTGTTTCTCTTGTTTATTTCAGATGCAAATTGATATATATAGCTATATAAACCCTTTATTTGATGTTTGAAAACTGCTATTCAGAGCTTCAGCAGAATCTTGGAAAACGTCATTCTCTCAGCCTGTGAAGATCAGTTTGAGACAATATTTCAGGTTAAACATAACTTTTGAAAACAGCTTCGAATAAATGTTTCTCTTGTTTATTTCAGATGCAAATTGTTATATATAGCTATATAAACCCTTTATTTGATGTTTGAAAACTGCTATTCAGAGCTCCAGCAGAATCTTAGAAAACGTCATTCTCTCGGTCTGAGAACATCAGTTTGAGACAATATTTCAGGTTAAACATAACTTTTGAAAACAGCTTCGAATAAGTGTTTCTCTTGTTTATTTCAGATGCAAATTGATATATATAGCTATATAAACCCTTTATTTGATGTTTGAAAACTGCTATTCAGAGCTCCAGCAGAATCTTAGAAAACGTCATTCTCTCGGTCTGAGAACATCAGTTTGAGACAATATTTCAGGTTAAACATAACTTTTGAAACCAGCTTCGAATAAGTGTTTCTCTTGTTTATTTCAGATGCAAATTGATATATATAGCTATATAAACCCTTTATTTGATGTTTGAAAACTGCTATTCAGAGCTCCAGCAGAATCTTAGAAAACGTCATTCTCTCAGTCTGAGAACATCAGTTTGAGACAATATTTCAGGTTAAACATAACTTTTGAAAACAGCTTCGAATAAGTGTTTCTCTTGTTTATTTCAGATGCAAATTGATATATATAGCTATATAAACCCTTTATTTGATGTTTGAAAACTGCTATTCAGAGCTCCAGCAGAATCTTGGAAAACGTCATTCTCAGTCTGAGAACATCAGTTTGAGACAGTATTTCATGTTAAACATAACTTTTGAAAACAGCTTCGAATAAGTGTTTCTCTTGTTTATTTCAGATGCAAATTGATATATATAGCTATATAAACCCTTTAGTTGATGTTTGAAAACTGCTATTCAGAGCTTCAGCAGAATCTTGGAAAACGTCATTCTCTCAGCCTGTGAAGATCAGTTTGAGACAATATTTCAGGTTAAACATAACTTTTGAAAACAGCTTCGAATAAATGTTTCTCTTATTTATTTCAGATGCAAATTGTTATATATAGCTATATAAACCCTTTATTTGATGTTTGAAAACTGCTATTCAGAGCTCCAGCAGAATCTTAGAAAACGTCATTCTCTCGGTCTGAGAACATCAGTTTGAGACAATATTTCAGGTTAAACATAACTTTTGAAAACAGCTTCGAATAAGTGTTTCTCTTATTTATTTCAGATGCAAATTGATATATATAGCTATATAAACCCTTTATTTGATGTTTGAAAACTGCTATTCAGAGCTTCAGCAGAATCTTGGAAAACGTCATTCTCTCAGCCTGTGAAGATCAGTTTGAGAAAATATTTCAGGTTAAACATAACTTTTGAAAACAGCTTCGAATAAATGTTTCTCTTGTTTATTTCAGATGCAAATTGTTATATATAGCTATATAAACCCTTTATTTGATGTTTGAAAACTGCTATTCAGAGCTCCAGCAGAATCTTAGAAAACGTCATTCTCTCAGTCTGAGAACATCAGTTTGAGACAATATTTCAGGTTAAAAATAACTTTTGAAAACAGCTTTGAATATGTTTTTCTCTTGTTTATTTCAGATGCAAATTGATATATATAGCTATATAAACCCTTTATTTGATGTTTGAAAACTGCTATTCAGAGCTTCAGCAGAATCTTGGAAAACGTCATTCTCTCAGCCTGTGAAGATCAGTTTGAGAAAATATTTCAGGTTAAACATAACTTTTGAAAACAGCTTCGAATAAATGTTTCTCTTGTTTATTTCAGATGCAAATTGTTATATATAGCTATATAAACCCTTTATTTGATGTTTGAAAACTGCTATTCAGAGCTCCAGCAGAATCTTAGAAAACGTCATTCTCTCGGTCTGAGAACATCAGTTTGAGACAATATTTCAGGTTAAACATAACTTTTGAAAACAGCTTCGAATAAGTGTTTCTCTTGTTTATTTCAGATGCAAATTGATATATATAGCTATATAAACCCTTTATTTGATGTTTGAAAACTGCTATTCAGAGCTTCAGCAGAATCTTGGAAAACGTCATTCTCTCGGTCTGAGAACATCAGTTTGAGACAATATTTCAGGTTAAACATAACTTTTGAAAACAGCTTCGAATAAGTGTTTCTCTTGTTTATTTCAGATGCAAATTGATATATATAGCTATATAAACCCTTTATTTGATGTTTGAAAACTGCTATTCAGAGCTCCAGCAGAATCTTAGAAAACGTCATTCTCTCAGTCTGAGAACATCAGTTTGAGACAATATTTCAGGTTAAACATAACTTTTGAAAACAGCTTCGAATAAGTGTTTCTCTTGTTTATTTCAGATGCAAATTGATATATATAGCTATATAAACCCTTTATTTGATGTTTGAAAACTGCTATTCAGAGCTCCAGCAGAATCTTAGAAAACGTCATTCTCTCAGTCTGAGAACATCAGTTTGAGACAATATTTCAGGTTAAACATAACTTTTGAAAACAGCTTCGAATAAGTGTTTCTCTTGTTTATTTCAGATGCAAATTGATATATATAGCTATATAAACCCTTTATTTGATGTTTGAAAACTGCTATTCAGAGCTCCAGCAGAATCTTGGAAAACTTCATTCTCTTAGTCTGAGAACATCAGTTTGAGACAATATTTCAGGTTAAACATAACTTTTGAAAACAGCTTCGAATAAGTGTTTCTCTTGTTTATTTCAGATGCAAATTGATATATATAGCTATATAAACCCTTTATTTGATGTTTGAAAACTGCTATTCAGAGCTTCAGCAGAATCTTGGAAAACGTCATTCTCTCAGCCTGTGAAGATCAGTTTGAGACAATATTTCAGGTTAAACATAACTTTTGAAAACAGCTTCGAATAAGTGTTTCTCTTGTTTATTTCAGATGCAAATTGTTATATATAGCTATATAAACCCTTTATTTGATGTTTGAAAACTGCTATTCAGAGCTCCAGCAGAATCTTAGAAAACGTCATTCTCTCGGTCTGAGAACATCAGTTTGAGACAATATTTCAGGTTAAACATAACTTTTGAAAACAGCTTCGAATAAGTGTTTCTCTTGTTTATTTCAGATGCAAATTGATATATATAGCTATATAAACCCTTTATTTGATGTTTGAAAACTGCTATTCAGAGCTCCAGCAGAATCTTAGAAAACGTCATTCTCTCGGTCTGAGAACATCAGTTTGAGACAATATTTCAGGTTAAACATAACTTTTGAAAACAGCTTCGAATAAGTGTTTCTCTTGTTTATTTCAGATGCAAATTGATATATATAGCTATATAAACCCTTTATTTGATGTTTGAAAACTGCTATTCAGAGCTCCAGCAGAATCTTAGAAAACGTCATTCTCTCGGTCTGAGAACATCAGTTTGAGACAATATTTCAGGTTAAACATAACTTTTGAAACCAGCTTCGAATAAGTGTTTCTCTTGTTTATTTCAGATGCAAATTGATATATATAGCTATATAAACCCTTTATTTGATGTTTGAAAACTGCTACTCAGAGCTCCAGCAGAATCTTAGAAAACGTCATTCTCTCAGTCTGAGAACATCAGTTTGAGACAATATTTCAGGTTAAACATAACTTTTGAAAACAGCTTCGAATAAGTGTTTCTCTTGTTTATTTCAGATGCAAATTGATATATATAGCTATATAAACCCTTTATTTGATGTTTTAAAACTGTTATTCAGAGCTCCAGCAGAATCTTGGAAAACGTCATTCTCTCAGTCTGAGAACATCAGTTTGAGACAATATTTCAGGTTAAACATAACTTTTGAAAACAGCTTCGAATAAATGTTTCTCTTGTTTATTTCAGATGCAAATTGATATATATAGCTATATCAACCCTTTATTTGATGTTTGAAAACGGTTATTCAGAGCTCCAGCAGAATCTTGGAAAACGTCATTCTCTCAGTCTGAGAAGATCAGTTTGAGACAATATTTCAGGTTAAACATAACTTTTGAAAACAGCTTCGAATAAATGTTTCTCTTGTTTATTTCAGATGCAAATTGTTATATATAGCTATATAAACCCTTTATTTGATGTTTGAAAACTGCTATTCAGAGCTCCAGCAGAATCTTAGAAAACGTCATTCTCTCAGTCTGAGAACATCAGTTTGAGACAATATTTCAGGTTAAACATAACTTTTGAAAACAGCTTCGAATAAGTGTTTTTCTTGTTTATTTCAGATGCAAATTGATATATATAGCTATATAAACCCTTTATTTTATGTTTGAAAACTGCTATTCAGAGCTCCAGCAGAATCTTGGAAAACTTCATTCTCTTAGTCTGAGAACATCAGTTTGAGACAATATTTCAGGTTAAACATAACTTTTGAAAACAGCTTCGAATAAGTGTTTCTCTTGTTTATTTCAGATGCAAATTGATATATATAGTTATATAAACCCTTTATTTGATGTTTGAAAACTGTTATTCAGAGCTCCAGCAGAATCTTGGAAAACGTCATTCTCTCAGTCTGAGAACATCAGTTTGAGACAGTATTTCATGTTAAACATAACTTTTGAAAACAGCTTTGAATAAGTGTTTCTCTTGTTTATTTCAGATGCAAATTGATATATATAGCTATATAAACCCTTTATTTGATGTTTGAAAACTGCTATTCAGAGCTTCAGCAGAATCTTGGAAAACGTCATTCTCTCAGCCTGTGAAGATCAGTTTGAGACAATATTTCAGGTTAAACATAACTTTTGAAAAAAGCTTCGAATAAATGTTTCTCTTGTTTATTTCAGATGCAAATTGTTATATATAGCTATATAAACCCTTTATTTGATGTTTGAAAACTGCTATTCAGAGCTCCAGCAGAATCTTAGAAAACGTCATTCTCTCGGTCTGAGAACATCAGTTTGAGACAATATTTCAGGTTAAACATAACTTTTGAAAACAGCTTCGAATAAGTGTTTCTCTTGTTTATTTCAGATGCAAATTGATATATATAGCTATATAAACCCTTTATTTGATGTTTGAAAACTGCTATTCAGAGCTCCAGCAGAATCTTAGAAAACGTCATTCTCTCGGTCTGAGAACATCAGTTTGAGACAATATTTCAGGTTAAACATAACTTTTGAAACCAGCTTCGAATAAGTGTTTCTCTTGTTTATTTCAGATGCAAATTGATATATATAGCTATATAAACCCTTTATTTGATGTTTGAAAACTGCTATTCAGAGCTCCAGCAGAATCTTAGAAAACGTCATTCTCTCAGTCTGAGAACATCAGTTTGAGACAATATTTCAGGTTAAACATAACTTTTGAAAACAGCTTCGAATAAGTGTTTCTCTTGTTTATTTCAGATGCAAATTGATATATATAGCTATATAAACCCTTTATTTGATGTTTGAAAACTGCTATTCAGAGCTCCAGCAGAATCTTGGAAAACGTCATTCTCAGTCTGAGAACATCAGTTTGAGACAGTATTTCATGTTAAACATAACTTTTGAAAACAGCTTCGAATAAGTGTTTCTCTTGTTTATTTCAGATGCAAATTGATATATATAGCTATATAAACCCTTTAGTTGATGTTTGAAAACTGCTATTCAGAGCTTCAGCAGAATCTTGGAAAACGTCATTCTCTCAGCCTGTGAAGATCAGTTTGAGACAATATTTCAGGTTAAACATAACTTTTGAAAACAGCTTCGAATAAATGTTTCTCTTATTTATTTCAGATGCAAATTGTTATATATAGCTATATAAACCCTTTATTTGATGTTTGAAAACTGCTATTCAGAGCTCCAGCAGAATCTTAGAAAACGTCATTCTCTCGGTCTGAGAACATCAGTTTGAGACAATATTTCAGGTTAAACATAACTTTTGAAAACAGCTTCGAATAAGTGTTTCTCTTATTTATTTCAGATGCAAATTGATATATATAGCTATATAAACCCTTTATTTGATGTTTGAAAACTGCTATTCAGAGCTTCAGCAGAATCTTGGAAAACGTCATTCTCTCAGCCTGTGAAGATCAGTTTGAGAAAATATTTCAGGTTAAACATAACTTTTGAAAACAGCTTCGAATAAATGTTTCTCTTGTTTATTTCAGATGCAAATTGTTATATATAGCTATATAAACCCTTTATTTGATGTTTGAAAACTGCTATTCAGAGCTCCAGCAGAATCTTAGAAAACGTCATTCTCTCAGTCTGAGAACATCAGTTTGAGACAATATTTCAGGTTAAAAATAACTTTTGAAAACAGCTTTGAATATGTTTTTCTCTTGTTTATTTCAGATGCAAATTGATATATATAGCTATATAAACCCTTTATTTGATGTTTGAAAACTGCTATTCAGAGCTTCAGCAGAATCTTGGAAAACGTCATTCTCTCAGCCTGTGAAGATCAGTTTGAGAAAATATTTCAGGTTAAACATAACTTTTGAAAACAGCTTCGAATAAATGTTTCTCTTGTTTATTTCAGATGCAAATTGTTATATATAGCTATATAAACCCTTTATTTGATGTTTGAAAACTGCTATTCAGAGCTCCAGCAGAATCTTACAAAACGTCATTCTCTCGGTCTGAGAACATCAGTTTGAGACAATATTTCAGGTTAAACATAACTTTTGAAAACAGCTTCGAATAAGTGTTTCTCTTGTTTATTTCAGATGCAAATTGATATATATAGCTATATAAACCCTTTATTTGATGTTTGAAAACTGCTATTCAGAGCTTCAGCAGAATCTTGGAAAACGTCATTCTCTCGGTCTGAGAACATCAGTTTGAGACAATATTTCAGGTTAAACATAACTTTTGAAAACAGCTTCGAATAAGTGTTTCTCTTGTTTATTTCAGATGCAAATTGATATATATAGCTATATAAACCCTTTATTTGATGTTTGAAAACTGCTATTCAGAGCTCCAGCAGAATCTTAGAAAACGTCATTCTCTCAGTCTGAGAACATCAGTTTGAGACAATATTTCAGGTTAAACATAACTTTTGAAAACAGCTTCGAATAAGTGTTTCTCTTGTTTATTTCAGATGCAAATTGATATATATAGCTATATAAACCCTTTATTTGATGTTTGAAAACTGCTATTCAGAGCTCCAGCAGAATCTTAGAAAACGTCATTCTCTCAGTCTGAGAACATCAGTTTGAGACAATATTTCAGGTTAAACATAACTTTTGAAAACAGCTTCGAATAAGTGTTTCTCTTGTTTATTTCAGATGCAAATTGATATATATAGCTATATAAACCCTTTATTTGATGTTTGAAAACTGCTATTCAGAGCTCCAGCAGAATCTTGGAAAACTTCATTCTCTTAGTCTGAGAACATCAGTTTGAGACAATATTTCAGGATAAACATAACTTTTGAAAACAGCTTCGAATAAGTGTTTCTCTTGTTTATTTCAGATGCAAATTGATATATATAGCTATATAAACCCTTTATTTGATGTTTGAAAACTGCTATTCAGAGCTTCAGCAGAATCTTGGAAAACGTCATTCTCAGCCTGTGAAGATCAGTTTGAGACAATATTTCAGGTTAAACATAACTTTTGAAAACAGCTTCGAATAAATGTTTCTCTTGTTTATTTCAGATGCAAATTGTTATATATAGCTATATAAACCCTTTATTTGATGTTTGAAAACTGCTATTCAGAGCT
The DNA here is from genome assembly GCF_982586985.1 of Callionymus lyra. Lineage (NCBI taxonomy): Eukaryota > Metazoa > Chordata > Actinopteri > Syngnathiformes > Callionymidae > Callionymus > Callionymus lyra. Next base: position 567,861 of record NW_028258554.1, read on the forward strand.
CCAGCAGAATCTTAGAAAACGTCATTCTCTCGGTCTGAGAACATCAGTTTGAGACAATATTTCAGGTTAAACATAACTTTTGAAAACAGCTTCGAATAAGTGTTTCTCTTGTTTATTTCAGATGCAAATTGATATATATAGCTATATAAACCCTTTATTTGATGTTTGAAAACTGCTATTCAGAGCTCCAGCAGAATCTTGGAAAACGTCATTCTCAGTCTGAGAACATCAGTTTGAGACAGTATTTCATGTTAAACATAACTTTTGAAAACAGCTTCGAATAAGTGTTTCTCTTGTTTATTTCAGATGCAAATTGATATATATAGCTATATAAACCCTTTAGTTGATGTTTGAAAACTGCTATTCAGAGCTTCAGCAGAATCTTGGAAAACGTCATTCTCTCAGCCTGTGAAGATCAGTTTGAGACAATATTTCAGGTTAAACATAACTTTTGAAAACAGCTTCGAATAAATGTTTCTCTTATTTATTTCAGATGCAAATTGTTATATATAGCTATATAAACCCTTTATTTGATGTTTGAAAACTGCTATTCAGAGCTCCAGCAGAATCTTAGAAAACGTCATTCTCTCGGTCTGAGAACATCAGTTTGAGACAATATTTCAGGTTAAACATAACTTTTGAAAACAGCTTCGAATAAGTGTTTCTCTTATTTATTTCAGATGCAAATTGATATATATAGCTATATAAACCCTTTATTTGATGTTTGAAAACTGCTATTCAGAGCTTCAGCAGAATCTTGGAAAACGTCATTCTCTCAGCCTGTGAAGATCAGTTTGAGAAAATATTTCAGGTTAAACATAACTTTTGAAAACAGCTTCGAATAAATGTTTCTCTTGTTTATTTCAGATGCAAATTGTTATATATAGCTATATAAACCCTTTATTTGATGTTTGAAAACTGCTATTCAGAGCTCCAGCAGAATCTTAGAAAACGTCATTCTCTCAGTCTGAGAACATCAGTTTGAGACAATATTTCAGGTTAAAAATAACTTTTGAAAACAGCTTTGAATATGTTTTTCTCTTGTTTATTTCAGATGCAAATTGATATATATAGCTATATAAACCCTTTATTTGATGTTTGAAAACTGCTATTCAGAGCTTCAGCAGAATCTTGGAAAACGTCATTCTCTCAGCCTGTGAAGATCAGTTTGAGAAAATATTTCAGGTTAAACATAACTTTTGAAAACAGCTTCGAATAAATGTTTCTCTTGTTTATTTCAGATGCAAATTGTTATATATAGCTATATAAACCCTTTATTTGATGTTTGAAAACTGCTATTCAGAGCTCCAGCAGAATCTTAGAAAACGTCATTCTCTCGGTCTGAGAACATCAGTTTGAGACAATATTTCAGGTTAAACATAACTTTTGAAAACAGCTTCGAATAAGTGTTTCTCTTGTTTATTTCAGATGCAAATTGATATATATAGCTATATAAACCCTTTATTTGATGTTTGAAAACTGCTATTCAGAGCTTCAGCAGAATCTTGGAAAACGTCATTCTCTCGGTCTGAGAACATCAGTTTGAGACAATATTTCAGGTTAAACATAACTTTTGAAAACAGCTTCGAATAAGTGTTTCTCTTGTTTATTTCAGATGCAAATTGATATATATAGCTATATAAACCCTTTATTTGATGTTTGAAAACTGCTATTCAGAGCTCCAGCAGAATCTTAGAAAACGTCATTCTCTCAGTCTGAGAACATCAGTTTGAGACAATATTTCAGGTTAAACATAACTTTTGAAAACAGCTTCGAATAAGTGTTTCTCTTGTTTATTTCAGATGCAAATTGATATATATAGCTATATAAACCCTTTATTTGATGTTTGAAAACTGCTATTCAGAGCTCCAGCAGAATCTTAGAAAACGTCATTCTCTCAGTCTGAGAACATCAGTTTGAGACAATATTTCAGGTTAAACATAACTTTTGAAAACAGCTTCGAATAAGTGTTTCTCTTGTTTATTTCAGATGCAAATTGATATATATAGCTATATAAACCCTTTATTTGATGTTTGAAAACTGCTATTCAGAGCTCCAGCAGAATCTTGGAAAACTTCATTCTCTTAGTCTGAGAACATCAGTTTGAGACAATATTTCAGGTTAAACATAACTTTTGAAAACAGCTTCGAATAAGTGTTTCTCTTGTTTATTTCAGATGCAAATTGATATATATAGCTATATAAACCCTTTATTTGATGTTTGAAAACTGCTATTCAGAGCTTCAGCAGAATCTTGGAAAACGTCATTCTCTCAGCCTGTGAAGATCAGTTTGAGACAATATTTCAGGTTAAACATAACTTTTGAAAACAGCTTCGAATAAATGTTTCTCTTGTTTATTTCAGATGCAAATTGTTATATATAGCTATATAAACCCTTTATTTGATGTTTGAAAACTGCTATTCAGAGCTCCAGCAGAATCTTAGAAAACGTCATTCTCTCGGTCTGAGAACATCAGTTTGAGACAATATTTCAGGTTAAACATAACTTTTGAAAACAGCTTCGAATAAGTGTTTCTCTTGTTTATTTCAGATGCAAATTGATATATATAGTTATATAAACCCTTTATTTGATGTTTGAAAACTGTTATTCAGAGCTCCAGCAGAATCTTGGAAAACGTCATTCTCTCAGTCTGAGAACATCAGTTTGAGACAGTATTTCATGTTAAACATAACTTTTGAAAACAGCTTCGAATAAGTGTTTCTCTTGTTTATTTCAGATGCAAATTGATATATATAGCTATATAAACCCTTTATTTGATGTTTGAAAACTGCTATTCAGAGCTTCAGCAGAATCTTGGAAAACGTCATTCTCTCAGCCTGTGAAGATCAGTTTGAGACAATATTTCAGGTTAAACATAACTTTTGAAAACAGCTTCGAATAAATGTTTCTCTTGTTTATTTCAGATGCAAATTGTTATATATAGCTATATAAACCCTTTATTTGATGTTTGAAAACTGCTATTCAGAGCTCCAGCAGAATCTTAGAAAACGTCATTCTCTCAGTCTGAGAACATCAGTTTGAGACAATATTTCAGGTTAAACATAACTTTTGAAAACAGCTTCGAATAAGTGTTTTTCTTGTTTATTTCAGATGCAAATTGATATATATAGCTATATAAACCCTTTATTTGATGTTTGAAAACTGCTATTCAGAGCTCCAGCAGAATCTTGGAAAACTTCATTCTCTTAGTCTGAGAACATCAGTTTGAGACAATATTTCAGGTTAAACATAACTTTTGAAAACAGCTTCGAATAAGTGTTTCTCTTGTTTATTTCAGATGCAAATTGATATATATAGCTATATAAACCCTTTATTTGATGTTTGAAAACTGCTATTCAGAGCTTCAGCAGAATCTTGGAAAACGTCATTCTCTCAGCCTGTGAAGATCAGTTTGAGACAATATTTCAGGTTAAACATAACTTTTGAAAACAGCTTCGAATAAATGTTTCTCTTGTTTATTTCAGATGCAAATTGTTATATATAGCTATATAAACCCTTTATTTGATGTTTGAAAACTGCTATTCAGAGCTCCAGCAGAATCTTAGAAAACGTCATTCTCTCGGTCTGAGAACATCAGTTTGAGACAATATTTCAGGTTAAACATAACTTTTGAAAACAGCTTCGAATAAGTGTTTCTCTTGTTTATTTCAGATGCAAATTGATATATATAGCTATATAAACCCTTTATTTGATGTTTGAAAACTGCTATTCAGAGCTCCAGCAGAATCTTGGAAAACGTCATTCTCTCAGTCTGAGAACATCAGTTTGAGACAGTATTTCATGTTAAACATAACTTTTGAAAACAGCTTCGAATAAGTGTTTCTCTTGTTTATTTCAGATGCAAATTGATATATATAGCTATATAAACCCTTTATTTGATGTTTGAAAACTGTTATTCAGAGCTCCAGCAGAATCTTGGAAAACGTCATTCTCTCAGCCTGTGAAGATCAGTTTGAGACAGTATTTCATGTTAAACATAACTTTTGAAAACAGCTTCGAATAAGTGTTTCTCTTGTTTATTTCAGATGCAAATTGATATATATAGCTATATAAACCCTTTAGTTGATGTTTGAAAACTGCTATTCAGAGCTTCAGCAGAATCTTGGAAAACGTCATTCTCTCAGCCTGTGAAGATCAGTTTGAGACAATATTTCAGGTTAAACATAACTTTTGAAAACAGCTTCGAATAAATGTTTCTCTTATTTATTTCAGATGCAAATTGTTATATATAGCTATATAAACCCTTTATTTGATGTTTGAAAACTGCTATTCAGAGCTCCAGCAGAATCTTAGAAAACGTCATTCTCTCGGTCTGAGAACATCAGTTTGAGACAATATTTCAGGTTAAACATAACTTTTGAAAACAGCTTCGAATAAGTGTTTCTCTTGTTTATTTCAGATGCAAATTGATATATATAGCTATATAAACCCTTTATTTGATGTTTGAAAACTGCTATTCAGAGCTCCAGCAGAATCTTAGAAAACGTCATTCTCTCAGTCTGAGAACATCAGTTTGAGACAATATTTCAGGTTAAACATAACTTTTGAAAACAGCTTCGAATAAGTGTTTCTCTTGTTTATTTCAGATGCAAATTGATATATATAGCTATATAAACCCTTTATTTGATGTTTGAAAACTGCTATTCAGAGCTCCAGCAGAATCTTAGAAAACGTCATTCTCTCAGTCTGAGAACATCAGTTTGAGACAATATTTCAGGTTAAACATAACTTTTGAAAACAGCTTCGAATAAGTGTTTCTCTTGTTTATTTCAGATGCAAATTGATATATATAGCTATATAAACCCTTTATTTGATGTTTGAAAACTGCTATTCAGAGCTCCAGCAGAATCTTGGAAAACTTCATTCTCTTAGTCTGAGAACATCAGTTTGAGACAATATTTCAGGTTAAACATAACTTTTGAAAACAGCTTCGAATAAGTGTTTCTCTTGTTTATTTCAGATGCAAATTGATATATATAGCTATATAAACCCTTTATTTGATGTTTGAAAACTGCTATTCAGAGCTTCAGCAGAATCTTGGAAAACGTCATTCTCTCAGCCTGTGAAGATCAGTTTGAGACAATATTTCAGGTTAAACATAACTTTTGAAAACAGCTTCGAATAAATGTTTCTCTTGTTTATTTCAGATGCAAATTGTTATATATAGCTATATAAACCCTTTATTTGATGTTTGAAAACTGCTATTCAGAGCTCCAGCAGAATCTTAGAAAACGTCATTCTCTCGGTCTGAGAACATCAGTTTGAGACAATATTTCAGGTTAAACATAACTTTTGAAAACAGCTTCGAATAAGTGTTTCTCTTGTTTATTTCAGATGCAAATTGATATATATAGTTATATAAACCCTTTATTTGATGTTTGAAAACTGTTATTCAGAGCTCCAGCAGAATCTTGGAAAACGTCATTCTCTCAGTCTGAGAACATCAGTTTGAGACAGTATTTCATGTTAAACATAACTTTTGAAAACAGCTTCGAATAAGTGTTTCTCTTGTTTATTTCAGATGCAAATTGATATATATAGCTATATAAACCCTTTATTTGATGTTTGAAAACTGCTATTCAGAGCTTCAGCAGAATCTTGGAAAACGTCATTCTCTCAGCCTGTGAAGATCAGTTTGAGACAATATTTCAGGTTAAACATAACTTTTGAAAACAGCTTCGAATAAATGTTTCTCTTGTTTATTTCAGATGCAAATTGTTATATATAGCTATATAAACCCTTTATTTGATGTTTGAAAACTGCTATTCAGAGCTCCAGCAGAATCTTAGAAAACGTCATTCTCTCAGTCTGAGAACATCAGTTTGAGACAATATTTCAGGTTAAACATAACTTTTGAAAACAGCTTCGAATAAGTGTTTTTCTTGTTTATTTCAGATGCAAATTGATATATATAGCTATATAAACCCTTTATTTGATGTTTGAAAACTGCTATTCAGAGCTCCAGCAGAATCTTGGAAAACTTCATTCTCTTAGTCTGAGAACATCAGTTTGAGACAATATTTCAGGTTAAACATAACTTTTGAAAACAGCTTCGAATAAGTGTTTCTCTTGTTTATTTCAGATGCAAATTGATATATATAGCTATATAAACCCTTTATTTGATGTTTGAAAACTGCTATTCAGAGCTTCAGCAGAATCTTGGAAAACGTCATTCTCTCAGCCTGTGAAGATCAGTTTGAGACAATATTTCAGGTTAAACATAACTTTTGAAAACAGCTTCGAATAAATGTTTCTCTTGTTTATTTCAGATGCAAATTGTTATATATAGCTATATAAACCCTTTATTTGATGTTTGAAAACTGCTATTCAGAGCTCCAGCAGAATCTTAGAAAACGTCATTCTCTCGGTCTGAGAACATCAGTTTGAGACAATATTTCAGGTTAAACATAACTTTTGAAAACAGCTTCGAATAAGTGTTTCTCTTGTTTATTTCAGATGCAAATTGATATATATAGCTATATAAACCCTTTATTTGATGTTTGAAAACTGCTATTCAGAGCTCCAGCAGAATCTTAGAAAACGTCATTCTCTCGGTCTGAGAACATCAGTTTGAGACAATATTTCAGGTTAAACATAACTTTTGAAAACAGCTTCGAATAAGTGTTTCTCTTGTTTATTTCAGATGCAAATTGATATATATAGCTATATAAACCCTTTATTTGATGTTTGAAAACTGCTATTCAGAGCTCCAGCAGAATCTTAGAAAACGTCATTCTCTCAGTCTGAGAACATCAGTTTGAGACAATATTTCAGGTTAAACATAACTTTTGAAAACAGCTTCGAATAAGTGTTTCTCTTGTTTATTTCAGATGCAAATTGATATATATAGCTATATAAACCCTTTATTTGATGTTTGAAAACTGCTATTCAGAGCTCCAGCAGAATCTTGGAAAACGTCATTCTCTCAGTCTGAGAACATCAGTTTGAGACAGTATTTCATGTTAAACATAACTTTTGAAAACAGCTTCGAATAAGTGTTTCTCTTGTTTATTTCAGATGCAAATTGATATATATAGCTATATAAACCCTTTATTTGATGTTTGAAAACTGTTATTCAGAGCTCCAGCAGAATCTTGGAAAACGTCATTCTCTCAGCCTGTGAAGATCAGTTTGAGACAGTATTTCATGTTAAACATAACTTTTGAAAACAGCTTCGAATAAGTGTTTCTCTTGTTTATTTCAGATGCAAATTGATATATATAGCTATATAAACCCTTTAGTTGATGTTTGAAAACTGCTATTCAGAGCTTCAGCAGAATCTTGGAAAACGTCATTCTCTCAGCCTGTGAAGATCAGTTTGAGACAATATTTCAGGTTAAACATAACTTTTGAAAACAGCTTCGAATAAATGTTTCTCTTATTTATTTCAGATGCAAATTGTTATATATAGCTATATAAACCCTTTATTTGATGTTTGAAAACTGCTATTCAGAGCTCCAGCAGAATCTTAGAAAACGTCATTCTCTCGGTCTGAGAACATCAGTTTGAGACAATATTTCAGGTTAAACATAACTTTTGAAAACAGCTTCGAATAAGTGTTTCTCTTATTTATTTCAGATGCAAATTGATATATATAGCTATATAAACCCTTTATTTGATGTTTGAAAACTGCTATTCAGAGCTTCAGCAGAATCTTGGAAAACGTCATTCTCTCAGCCTGTGAAGATCAGTTTGAGAAAATATTTCAGGTTAAACATAACTTTTGAAAACAGCTTCGAATAAATGTTTCTCTTGTTTATTTCAGATGCAAATTGTTATATATAGCTATATAAACCCTTTATTTGATGTTTGAAAACTGCTATTCAGAGCTCCAGCAGAATCTTAGAAAACGTCATTCTCTCAGTCTGAGAACATCAGTTTGAGACAATATTTCAGGTTAAACATAACTTTTGAAAACAGCTTCGAATAAATGTTTCTCTTGTTTATTTCAGATGCAAATTGTTATATATAGCTATATAAACCCTTTATTTGATGTTTGAAAACTGCTATTCAGAGCTCCAGCAGAATCTTAGAAAACGTCATTCTCTCGGTCTGAGAACATCAGTTTGAGACAATATTTCAGGTTAAACATAACTTTTGAAAACAGCTTCGAATAAGTGTTTCTCTTGTTTATTTCAGATTCAAATTGATATATATAGCTATATAAACCCTTTATTTGATGTTTGAAAACTGCTATTCAGAGCTTCAGCAGAATCTTGGAAAACGTCATTCTCTCGGTCTGAGAACATCAGTTTGAGACAATATTTCAGGTTAAACATAACTTTTGAAAACAGCTTCGAATAAGTGTTTCTCTTGTTTATTTCAGATGCAAATTGATATATATAGCTATATAAACCCTTTATTTGATGTTTGAAAACTGCTATTCAGAGCTCCAGCAGAATCTTAGAAAACGTCATTCTCTCAGTCTGAGAACATCAGTTTGAGACAATATTTCAGGTTAAACATAACTTTTGAAAACAGCTTCGAATAAGTGTTTCTCTTGTTTATTTCAGATGCAAATTGATATATATAGCTATATAAACCCTTTATTTGATGTTTGAAAACTGCTATTCAGAGCTCCAGCAGAATCTTAGAAAACGTCATTCTCTCAGTCTGAGAACATCAGTTTGAGACAATATTTCAGGTTAAACATAACTTTTGAAAACAGCTTCGAATAAGTGTTTCTCTTGTTTATTTCAGATGCAAATTGATATATATAGCTATATAAACCCTTTATTTGATGTTTGAAAACTGCTATTCAGAGCTCCAGCAGAATCTTGGAAAACTTCATTCTCTTAGTCTGAGAACATCAGTTTGAGACAATATTTCAGGTTAAACATAACTTTTGAAAACAGCTTCGAATAAGTGTTTCTCTTGTTTATTTCAGATGCAAATTGATATATATAGCTATATAAACCCTTTATTTGATGTTTGAAAACTGCTATTCAGAGCTTCAGCAGAATCTTGGAAAACGTCATTCTCTCAGCCTGTGAAGATCAGTTTGAGACAATATTTCAGGTTAAACATAACTTTTGAAAACAGCTTCGAATAAATGTTTCTCTTGTTTATTTCAGATGCAAATTGTTATATATAGCTATATAAACCCTTTATTTGATGTTTGAAAACTGCTATTCAGAGCTCCAGCAGAATCTTAGAAAACGTCATTCTCTCGGTCTGAGAACATCAGTTTGAGACAATATTTCAGGTTAAACATAACTTTTGAAAACAGCTTCGAATAAGTGTTTCTCTTGTTTATTTCAGATGCAAATTGATATATATAGTTATATAAACCCTTTATTTGATGTTTGAAAACTGTTATTCAGAGCTCCAGCAGAATCTTGGAAAACGTCATTCTCTCAGTCTGAGAACATCAGTTTGAGACAGTATTTCATGTTAAACATAACTTTTGAAAACAGCTTCGAATAAGTGTTTCTCTTGTTTATTTCAGATGCAAATTGATATATATAGCTATATAAACCCTTTATTTGATGTTTGAAAACTGCTATTCAGAGCTTCAGCAGAATCTTGGAAAACGTCATTCTCTCAGCCTGTGAAGATCAGTTTGAGACAATATTTCAGGTTAAACATAACTTTTGAAAACAGCTTCGAATAAATGTTTCTCTTGTTTATTTCAGATGCAAATTGTTATATATAGCTATATAAACCCTTTATTTGATGTTTGAAAACTGCTATTCAGAGCTCCAGCAGAATCTTAGAAAACGTCATTCTCTCAGTCTGAGAACATCAGTTTGAGACAATATTTCAGGTTAAACATAACTTTTGAAAACAGCTTCGAATAAGTGTTTTTCTTGTTTATTTCAGATGCAAATTGATATATATAGCTATATAAACCCTTTATTTGATGTTTGAAAACTGCTATTCAGAGCTCCAGCAGAATCTTGGAAAACTTCATTCTCTTAGTCTGAGAACATCAGTTTGAGACAATATTTCAGGTTAAACATAACTTTTGAAAACAGCTTCGAATAAGTGTTTCTCTTGTTTATTTCAGATGCAAATTGATATATATAGCTATATAAACCCTTTATTTGATGTTTGAAAACTGCTATTCAGAGCTTCAGCAGAATCTTGGAAAACGTCATTCTCTCAGCCTGTGAAGATCAGTTTGAGACAATATTTCAGGTTAAACATAACTTTTGAAAACAGCTTCGAATAAATGTTTCTCTTGTTTATTTCAGATGCAAATTGTTATATATAGCTATATAAACCCTTTATTTGATGTTTGAAAACTGCTATTCAGAGCTCCAGCAGAATCTTAGAAAACGTCATTCTCTCGGTCTGAGAACATCAGTTTGAGACAATATTTCAGGTTAAACATAACTTTTGAAAACAGCTTCGAATAAGTGTTTCTCTTGTTTATTTCAGATGCAAATTGATATATATAGCTATATAAACCCTTTATTTGATGTTTGAAAACTGCTATTCAGAGCTCCAGCAGAATCTTAGAAAACGTCATTCTCTCGGTCTGAGAACATCAGTTTGAGACAATATTTCAGGTTAAACATAACTTTTGAAAACAGCTTCGAATAAGTGTTTCTCTTGTTTATTTCAGATGCAAATTGATATATATAGCTATATAAACCCTTTATTTGATGTTTGAAAACTGCTATTCAGAGCTCCAGCAGAATCTTAGAAAACGTCATTCTCTCAGTCTGAGAACATCAGTTTGAGACAATATTTCAGGTTAAACATAACTTTTGAAAACAGCTTCGAATAAGTGTTTCTCTTGTTTATTTCAGATGCAAATTGATATATATAGCTATATAAACCCTTTATTTGATGTTTGAAAACTGCTATTCAGAGCTCCAGCAGAATCTTGGAAAACGTCATTCTCTCAGTCTGAGAACATCAGTTTGAGACAGTATTTCATGTTAAACATAACTTTTGAAAACAGCTTCGAATAAGTGTTTCTCTTGTTTATTTCAGATGCAAATTGATATATATAGCTATATAAACCCTTTAGTTGATGTTTGAAAACTGCTATTCAGAGCTTCAGCAGAATCTTGGAAAACGTCATTCTCTCAGCCTGTGAAGATCAGTTTGAGACAATATTTCAGGTTAAACATAACTTTTGAAAACAGCTTCGAATAAATGTTTCTCTTGTTTATTTCAGATGCAAATTGTTATATATAGCTATATAAACCCTTTATTTGATGTTTGAAAACTGCTATTCAGAGCTCCAGCAGAATCTTAGAAAACGTCATTCTCTCGGTCTGAGAACATCAGTTTGAGACAATATTTCAGGTTAAACATAACTTTTGAAAACAGCTTCGAATAAGTGTTTCTCTTGTTTATTTCAGATGCAAATTGATATATATAGCTATATAAACCCTTTATTTGATGTTTGAAAACTGCTATTCAGAGCTTCAGCAGAATCTTGGAAAACGTCATTCTCTCAGCCTGTGAAGATCAGTTTGAGACAATATTTCAGGTTAAACATAACTTTTGAAAACAGCTTCGAATAAATGTTTCTCTTGTTTATTTCAGATGCAAATTGTTATATATAGCTATATAAACCCTTTATTTGATGTTTGAAAACTGCTATTCAGAGCTCCAGCAGAATCTTAGAAAACGTCATTCTCTCGGTCTGAGAACATCAGTTCGAGACAATATTTCAGGTTAAACATAACTTTTGAAAACAGCTTCGAATAAGTGTTTCTCTTGTTTATTTCAGATGCAAATTGATATATATAGCTATATAAACCCTTTATTTGATGTTTGAAAACTGCTATTCAGAGCTCCAGCAGAATCTTAGAAAACGTCATTCTCTCAGTGTGAGAACATCAGTTTGAGACAATATTTCAGGTTAAACATAACTTTTGAAAACAGCTTCGAATAAGTGTTTCTCTTGTTTATTTCAGATGCAAATTGATATATATAGCTATATAAACCCTTTATTTGATGTTTGAAAACTGCTATTCAGAGCTCCAGCAGAATCTTAGAAAACGTCATTCTCTCAGTCTGAGAACATCAGTTTGAGACAATATTTCAGGTTAAACATAACTTTTGAAAACAGCTTCGAATAAGTGTTTCTCTTGTTTATTTCAGATGCAAATTGATATATATAGCTATATAAACCCTTTATTTGATGTTTTAAAACTGTTATTCAGAGCTCCAGCAGAATCTTGGAAATCGTCATTCTCTCAGTCTGAGAAGATCAGTTTGAGACAATATTTCAGGTTAAACATAACTTTTGAAAACAGCTTCGAATAAATGTTTCTCTTGTTTATTTCAGATGCAAATTGATATATATAGCTATATCAACCCTTTATTTGATGTTTGAAAACGGTTATTCAGAGCTCCAGCAGAATCTTGGAAAACGTCATTCTCTCAGTCTGAGAAGATCAGTTTGAGACAATATTTCAGGTTAAACATAACTTTTGAAAACAGCTTCGAATAAGTGTTTCTCTTGTTTATTTCAGATGCAAATTGATATATATAGTTATATAAACCCTTTATTTGATGTTTGAAAACTGTTATTCAGAGCTCCAGCAGAATCTTGGAAAACGTCATTCTCTCAGTCTGAGAACATCAGTTTGAGACAGTATTTCATGTTAAACATAACTTTTGAAAACAGCTTTGAATAAGTGTTTCTCTTGTTTATTTCAGATGCAAATTGATATATATAGCTATATAAACCCTTTATTTGATGTTTGAAAACTGCTATTCAGAGCTTCAGCAGAATCTTGGAAAACGTCATTCTCTCAGCCTGTGAAGATCAGTTTGAGACAATATTTCAGGTTAAACATAACTTTTGAAAACAGCTTCGAATAAATGTTTCTCTTGTTTATTTCAGATGCAAATTGTTATATATAGCTATATAAACCCTTTATTTGATGTTTGAAAACTGCTATTCAGAGCTCCAGCAGAATCTTAGAAAACGTCATTCTCTCGGTCTGAGAACATCAGTTTGAGACAATATTTCAGGTTAAACATAACTTTTGAAAACAGCTTCGAATAAGTGTTTCTCTTGTTTATTTCAGATGCAAATTGATATATATAGCTATATAAACCCTTTATTTGATGTTTGAAAACTGCTATTCAGAGCTCCAGCAGAATCTTAGAAAACGTCATTCTCTCAGTCTGAGAACATCAGTTTGAGACAATATTTCAGGTTAAACATAACTTTTGAAAACAGCTTCGAATAAGTGTTTCTCTTGTTTATTTCAGATGCAAATTGATATATATAGCTATATAAACCCTTTATTTGATGTTTGAAAACTGCTATTCAGAGCTCCAGCAGAATCTTGGAAAACGTCATTCTCAGTCTGAGAACATCAGTTTGAGACAGTATTTCATGTTAAACATAACTTTTGAAAACAGCTTCGAATAAGTGTTTCTCTTGTTTATTTCAGATGCAAATTGATTTATATAGCTATATAAACCCTTTCGTTGATGTTTGAAAACTGCTATTCAGAGCTTCAGCAGAATCTTGGAAAACGTCATTCTCTCAGCCTGTGAAGATCAGTTTGAGACAATATTTCAGGTTAAACATAACTTTTGAAAACAGCTTCGAATAAGTGTTTCTCTTGTTTATTTCAGATGCAAATTGATATATATAGCTATATAAACCCTTTATTTGATGTTTGAAAACTGCTATTCAGAGCTCCAGCAGAATCTTGGAAAACGTCATTCTCTCAGTCTGAGAACATCAGTTTGAGACAGTATTTCATGTTAAACATAACTTTTGAAAACAGCTTCGAATAAGTGTTTCTCTTGTTTATTTCAGATGCAAATTGATATATATAGCTATATAAACCCTTTATTTGATGTTTGAAAACTGCTATTCAGAGCTCCAGCAGAATCTTAGAAAACGTCATTCTCTCAGTCTGAGAACATCAGTTTGAGACAATATTTCAGGTTAAACATAACTTTTGAAAACAGCTTCGAATAAGTGTTTCTCTTGTTTATTTCAGATGCAAATTGATATATATAGCTATATAAACCCTTTATTTGATGTTTGAAAACTGCTATTCAGAGCTTCAGCAGAATCTTGGAAAACGTCATTCTCTCAGCCTGTGAAGATCAGTTTGAGACAATATTTCAGGTTAAACATAACTTTTGAAAACAGCTTCGAATAAATGTTTCTCTTGTTTATTTCAGATGCAAATTGTTATATATAGCTATATAAATCCTTTATTTGATGTTTGAAAACTGCTATTCAGAGCTCCAGCAGAATCTTAGAAAACGTCATTCTCTCGGTCTGAGAACATCAGTTTGAGACAATATTTCAGGTTAAACATAACTTTTGAAAACAGCTTCGAATAAGTGTTTCTCTTGTTTATTTCAGATGCAAATTGATATATATAGCTATATAAACCCTTTATTTGATGTTTGAAAACTGCTATTCAGAGCTCCAGCAGAATCTTAGAAAACGTCATTCTCTCGGTCTGAGAACATCAGTTTGAGACAATATTTCAGGTTAAACATAACTTTTGAAACCAGCTTCGAATAAGTGTTTCTCTTGTTTATTTCAGATGCAAATTGATATATATAGCTATATAAACCCTTTATTTGATGTTTGAAAACTGCTATTCAGAGCTCCAGCAGGATCTTAGAAAACGTCATTCTCTCAGTCTGAGAACATCAGTTTGAGACAATATTTCAGGTTAAACATAACTTTTGAAAACAGCTTCGAATAAGTGTTTCTCTTGTTTATTTCAGATGCAAATTGATATATATAGCTATATAAACCCTTTATTTGATGTTTGAAAACTGCTATTCAGAGCTCCAGCAGAATCTTGGAAAACGTCATTCTCTCAGTCTGAGAACATCAGTTTGAGACAGTATTTCATGTTAAACATAACTTTTGAAAACAGCTTCGAATAAGTGTTTCTCTTGTTTATTTCAGATGCAAATTGATATATATAGCTATATAAACCCTTTATTTGATGTTTGAAAACTGCTATTCAGAGCTTCAGCAGAATCTTGGAAAACGTCATTCTCTCAGCCTGTGAAGATCAGTTTGAGACAATATTTCAGGTTAAACATAACTTTTGAAAACAGCTTCGAATAAATGTTTCTCTTGTTTATTTCAGATGCAAATTGTTATATATAGCTATATAAACCCTTTATTTGATGTTTGAAAACTGCTATTCAGAGCTCCAGCAGAATCTTAGAAAACGTCATTCTCTCGGTCTGAGAACATCAGTTTGAGACAATATTTCAGGTTAAACATAACTTTTGAAAACAGCTTCGAATAAGTGTTTCTCTTGTTTATTTTAGATGCAAATTGATATATATAGCTATATAAACCCTTTATTTGATGTTTGAATACTGCTATTCAGAGCTTCAGCAGAATCTTGGAAAACGTCATTCTCTCAGCCTGTGAAGATCAGTTTGAGACAATATTTCAGGTTAAACATAACTTTTGAAAACAGCTTCGAATAAATGTTTCTCTTGTTTATTTCGGATGCAAATTGTTATATATAGCTATATAAACCCTTTATTTGATGTTTGAAAACTGCTATTCAGAGCTCCAGCAGAATCTTAGAAAACGTCATTCTCTCAGTCTGAGAACATCAGTTTGAGACAATATTTCAGGTTAAAAATAACTTTTGAAAACAGCTTTGAATATGTTTTTCTCTTGTTTATTTCAGATGCAAATTGATATATATAGCTATATAAACCCTTTATTTGATGTTTGAAAACTGCTATTCAGAGCTTCAGCAGAATCTTGGAAAACGTCATTCTCTCAGCCTGTGAAGATCAGTTTGAGAAAATATTTCAGGTTAAACATAACTTTTGAAAACAGCTTCGAATAAATGTTTCTCTTGTTTATTTCAGATGCAAATTGTTATATATAGCTATATAAACCCTTTATTTGATGTTTGAAAACTGCTATTCAGAGCTCCAGCAGAATCTTAGAAAACGTCATTCTCTCGGTCTGAGAACATCAGTTTGAGACAATATTTCAGGTTAAACATAACTTTTGAAAACAGCTTCGAATAAGTGTTTCTCTTGTTTATTTCAGATGCAAATTGATATATATAGCTATATAAACCCTTTATTTGATGTTTGAAAACTGCTATTCAGAGCTTCAGCAGAATCTTGGAAAACGTCATTCTCTCAGCCTGTGAAGATCAGTTTGAGAAAATATTTCAGGTAAAACATAACTTTTGAAAACAGCTTCGAATAAATGTTTCTCTTGTTTATTTCAGATGCAAATTGTTATATATAGCTATATAAACCCTTTATTTGATGTTTGAAAACTGCTATTCAGAGCTCCAGCAGAATCTTAGAAAACGTCATTCTCTCGGTCTGAGAACATCAGTTTGAGACAATATTTCAGGTTAAACATAACTTTTGAAAACAGCTTCGAATAAGTGTTTCTCTTGTTTATTTCAGATGCAAATTGATATATATAGCTATATAAACCCTTTATTTGATGTTTGAAAACTGCTATTCAGAGCTCCAGCAGAATCTTAGAAAACGTCATTCTCTCAGTCTGAGAACATCAGTTTGAGACAATATTTCAGGTTAAACATAACTTTTGAAAACAGCTTCGAATAAGTGTTTCTCTTGTTTATTTCAGATGCAAATTGATATATATAGCTATATAAACCCTTTATTTGATGTTTGAAAACTGCTATTCAGAGCTCCAGCAGAATCTTAGAAAACGTCATTCTCTCAGTCTGAGAACATCAGTTTGAGACAATATTTCAGGTTAAACATAACTTTTGAAAACAGCTTCGAATAAGTGTTTCTCTTGTTTATTTCAGATGCAAATTGATATATATAGCTATATAAACCCTTTATTTGATGTTTGAAAACTGCTATTCAGAGCTCCAGCAGAATCTTGGAAAACTTCATTCTCTTAGTCTGAGAACATCAGTTTGAGATAATATTTCAGGTTAAACATAACTTTTGAAAACAGCTTCGAATAAGTGTTTCTCTTGTTTATTTCAGATGCAAATTGACATATATAGCTATATAAACCCTTTATTTGATGTTTGAAAACTGCTATTCAGAGCTTCAGCAGAATCTTGGAAAACGTCATTCTCTCAGCCTGTGAAGATCAGTTTGAGACAATATTTCAGGTTAAACATAACTTTTGAAAACAGCTTCGAATAAATGTTTCTCTTGTTTATTTCAGATGCAAATTGTTATATATAGCTATATAAACCCTTTATTTGATGTTTGAAAACTGCTATTCAGAGCTCCAGCAGAATCTTAGAAAACGTCATTCTCTCGGTCTGAGAACATCAGTTTGAGACAATATTTCAGGTTAAACATAACTTTTGAAAACAGCTTCGAATAAGTGTTTCTCTTGTTTATTTCAGATGCAAATTGATATATATAGTTATATAAACCCTTTATTTGATGTTTGAAAACTGTTATTCAGAGCTCCAGCAGAATCTTGGAAAACGTCATTCTCTCAGTCTGAGAACATCAGTTTGAGACAGTATTTCATGTTAAACATAACTTTTGAAAACAGCTTCGAATAAGTGTTTCTCTTGTTTATTTCAGATGCAAATTGATATATATAGCTATATAAACCCTTTATTTGATGTTTGAAAACTGCTATTCAGAGCTCCAGCAGAATCTTAGAAAACGTCATTCTCTCAGTCTGAGAACATCAGTTTGAGACAATATTTCAGGTTAAACATAACTTTTGAAAACAGCTTCGAATAAGTGTTTCTCTTGTTTATTTCAGATGCAAATTGATATATATAGCTATATAAACCCTTTATTTGATGTTTGAAAACTGCTATTCAGAGCTCCAGCAGAATCTTGGAAAACTTCATTCTCTTAGTCTGAGAACATCAGTTTGAGACAATATTTCAGGTTAAACATAACTTTTGAAAACAGCTTCGAATAAGTGTTTCTCTTGTTTATTTCAGATGCAAATTGACATATATAGCTATATAAACCCTTTATTTGATGTTTGAAAACTGCTATTCAGAGCTTCAGCAGAATCTTGGAAAACGTCATTCTCTCAGCCTGTGAAGATCAGTTTGAGACAATATTTCAGGTTAAACATAACTTTTGAAAACAGCTTCGAATAAATGTTTCTCTTGTTTATTTCAGATGCAAATTGTTATATATAGCTATATAAACCCTTTATTTGATGTTTGAAAACTGCTATTCAGAGCTCCAGCAGAATCTTAGAAAACGTCATTCTCTCGGTCTGAGAACATCAGTTTGAGACAATATTTCAGGTTAAACATAACTTTTGAAAACAGCTTCGAATAAGTGTTTCTCTTGTTTATTTCAGATGCAAATTGATATATATAGTTATATAAACCCTTTATTTGATGTTTGAAAACTGTTATTCAGAGCTCCAGCAGAATCTTGGAAAACGTCATTCTCTCAGTCTGAGAACATCAGTTTGAGACAGTATTTCATGTTAAACATAACTTTTGAAAACAGCTTCGAATAAGTGTTTCTCTTGTTTATTTCAGATGCAAATTGATATATATAGCTATATAAACCCTTTATTAGATGTTTGAAAACTGCTATTCAGAGCTTCAGCAGAATCTTGGAAAACGTCATTCTCTCAGCCTGTGAAGATCAGTTTGAGACAATATTTCAGGTTAAACATAACTTTTGAAAACAGCTTCGAATAAATGTTTGTCTTGTTTATTTCAGATGCAAATTGTTATATATAGCTATATAAACCCTTTATTTGATGTTTGAAAACTGCTATTCAGAGCTCCAGCAGAATCTTAGAAAACGTCATTCTCTCAGTCTGAGAACATCAGTTTGAGACAATATTTCAGGTTAAACATAACTTTTGAAAACAGCTTCGAATAAATGTTTCTCTTGTTTATTTCAGATGCAAATTGTTATATATAGCTTTATAAACCCTTTATTTGATGTTTGAAAACTGCTATTCAGAGCTCCAGCAGAATCTTAGAAAACGTCATTCTCTCGGTCTGAGAACATCAGTTTGAGACAATATTTCAGGTTAAACATAACTTTTGAAAACAGCTTCGAATAAGTGTTTCTCTTGTTTATTTCAGATGCAAATTGATATATATAGCTATATAAACCCTTTATTTGATGTTTGAAAACTGCTATTCAGAGCTCCAGCAGAATCTTAGAAAACGTCATTCTCTCAGTCTGAGAACATCAGTTTGAGACAATATTTCAGGTTAAACATAACTTTTGAAAACAGCTTCGAATAAGTGTTTCTCTTGTTTATTTCAGATGCAAATTGATATATATAGCTATATAAACCCTTTAGTTGATGTTTGAAAACTGCTATTCAGAGCTTCAGCAGAATCTTGGAAAACGTCATTCTCTCAGCCTGTGAAGATCAGTTTGAGACAATATTTCAGGTTAAACATAACTTTTGAAAACAGCTTCGAATAAGTGTTTCTCTTGTTTATTTCAGATGCAAATTGATATATATAGTTATATAAACCCTTTATTTGATGTTTGAAAACTGTTATTCAGAGCTCCAGCAGAATCTTGGAAAACGTCATTCTCTCAGTCTGAGAACATCAGTTTGAGACAGTATTTCATGTTAAACATAACTTTTGAAAACAGCTTCGAATAAGTGTTTCTCTTGTTTATTTCAGATGCAAATTGATATATATAGCTATATAAACCCTTTCTTTGATGTTTGAAAACTGCTATTCAGAGCTTCAGCAGAATCTTGGAAAACGTCATTCTCTCAGCCTGTGAAGATCAGTTTGAGACAATATTTCAGGTTAAACATAACTTTTGAAAACAGCTTCGAATAAATGTTTCTCTTGTTTATTTCAGATGCAAATTGTTATATATAGCTATATAAACCCTTTATTTGATGTTTGAAAACTGCTATTCAGAGCTCCAGCAGAATCTTAGAAAACGTCATTCTCTCAGTCTGAGAACATCAGTTTGAGACAATATTTCAGGTTAAACATAACTTTTGAAAACAGCTTCGAATAAGTGTTTTTCTTGTTTATTTCAGATGCAAATTGATATATATAGCTATATAAACCCTTTATTTGATGTTTGAAAACTGCTATTCAGAGCTCCAGCAGAATCTTGGAAAACTTCATTCTCTTAGTCTGAGAACATCAGTTTGAGACAATATTTCAGGTTAAACATAACTTTTGAAAACAGCTTCGAATAAGTGTTTCTCTTGTTTATTTCAGATGCAAATTGATATATATAGCTATATAAACCCTTTATTTGATGTTTGAAAACTGCTATTCAGAGCTTCAGCAGAATCTTGGAAAACGTCATTCTCTCAGCCTGTGAAGATCAGTTTGAGACAATATTTCAGGTTAAACATAACTTTTGAAAACAGCTTCGAATAAATGTTTCTCTTGTTTATTTCAGATGCAAATTGTTATATATAGCTATATAAACCCTTTATTTGATGTTTGAAAACTGCTATTCAGAGCTCCAGCAGAATCTTAGAAAACGTCATTCTCTCGGTCTGAGAACATCAGTTTGAGACAATATTTCAGGTTAAACATAACTTTTGAAAACAGCTTCGAATAAGTGTTTCTCTTGTTTATTTCAGATGCAAATTGATATATATAGCTATATAAACCCTTTATTTGATGTTTGAAAACTGCTATTCAGAGCTCCAGCAGAATCTTAGAAAACGTCATTCTCTCGGTCTGAGAACATCAGTTTGAGACAATATTTCAGGTTAAACATAACTTTTGAAAACAGCTTCGAATAAGTGTTTCTCTTGTTTATTTCAGATGCAAATTGATATATATAGCTATATAAACCCTTTATTTGATGTTTGAAAACTGCTATTCAGAGGTCCAGCAGAATCTTAGAAAACGTCATTCTCTCAGTCTGAGAACATCAGTTTGAGACAATATTTCAGGTTAAACATAACTTTTGAAAACAGCTTCGAATAAGTGTTTCTCTTGTTTATTTCAGATGCAAATTGATATATATAGCTATATAAACCCTTTATTTGATGTTTGAAAACTGCTATTCAGAGCTCCAGCAGAATCTTGGAAAACGTCATTCTCTCAGTCTGAGAACATCAGTTTGAGACAGTATTTCATGTTAAACATAACTTTTGAAAACAGCTTCGAATAAGTGTTTCTCTTGTTTATTTCAGATGCAAATTGATATATATAGCTATATAAACCCTTTAGTTGATGTTTGAAAACTGCTATTCAGAGCTTCAGCAGAATCTTGGAAAACGTCATTCTCTCAGCCTGTGAAGATCAGTTTGAGACAATATTTCAGGTTAAACATAACTTTTGAAAACAGCTTCGAATAAATGTTTCTCTTGTTTATTTCAGATGCAAATTGTTATATATAGCTATATAAACCCTTTATTTGATGTTTGAAAACTGCTATTCAGAGCTCCAGCAGAATCTTAGAAAACGTCATTCTCTCGGTCTGAGAACATCAGTTTGAGACAATATTTCAGGTTAAACATAACTTTTGAAAACAGCTTCGAATAAGTGTTTCTCTTGTTTATTTCAGATGCAAATTGATATATATAGCTATATAAACCCTTTATTTGATGTTTGAAAACTGCTATTCAGAGCTTCAGCAGAATCTTGGAAAACGTCATTCTCTCAGCCTGTGAAGATCAGTTTGAGACAATATTTCAGGTTAAACATAACTTTTGAAAACAGCTTCGAATAAATGTTTCTCTTGTTTATTTCAGATGCAAATTGTTATATATAGCTATATAAACCCTTTATTTGATGTTTGAAAACTGCTATTCAGAGCTCCAGCAGAATCTTAGAAAACGTCATTCTCTCGGTCTGAGAACATCAGTTCGAGACAATATTTCAGGTTAAACATAACTTTTGAAAACAGCTTCGAATAAGTGTTTCTCTTGTTTATTTCAGATGCAAATTGATATATATAGCTATATAAACCCTTTATTTGATGTTTGAAAACTGCTATTCAGAGCTCCAGCAGAATCTTAGAAAACGTCATTCTCTCAGTGTGAGAACATCAGTTTGAGACAATATTTCAGGTTAAACATAACTTTTGAAAACAGCTTCGAATAAGTGTTTCTCTTGTTTATTTCAGATGCAAATTGATATATATAGCTATATAAACCCTTTATTTGATGTTTGAAAACTGCTATTCAGAGCTCCAGCAGAATCTTAGAAAACGTCATTCTCTCAGTCTGAGAACATCAGTTTGAGACAATATTTCAGGTTAAACATAACTTTTGAAAACAGCTTCGAATAAGTGTTTCTCTTGTTTATTTCAGATGCAAATTGATATATATAGCTATATAAACCCTTTATTTGATGTTTTAAAACTGTTATTCAGAGCTCCAGCAGAATCTTGGAAAACGTCATTCTCTCAGTCTGAGAAGATCAGTTTGAGACAATATTTCAGGTTAAACATAACTTTTGAAAACAGCTTCGAATAAATGTTTCTCTTGTTTATTTCAGATGCAAATTGATATATATAGCTATATCAACCCTTTATTTGATGTTTGAAAACGGTTATTCAGAGCTCCAGCAGAATCTTGGAAAACGTCATTCTCTCAGTCTGAGAAGATCAGTTTGAGACAATATTTCAGGTTAAACATAACTTTTGAAAACAGCTTCGAATAAATGTTTCTCTTGTTTATTTCAGATGCAAATTGTTATATATAGCTATATAAACCCTTTATTTGATGTTTGAAAACTGCTATTCAGAGCTCCAGCAGAATCTTAGAAAACGTCATTCTCTCAGTCTGAGAACATCAGTTTGAGACAATATTTCAGGTTAAACATAACTTTTGAAAACAGCTTCGAATAAGTGTTTTTCTTGTTTATTTCAGATGCAAATTGATATATATAGCTATATAAACCCTTTATTTGATGTTTGAAAACTGCTATTCAGAGCTCCAGCAGAATCTTGGAAAACTTCATTCTCTTAGTCTGAGAACATCAGTTTGAGACAATATTTCAGGTTAAACATAACTTTTGAAAACAGCTTCGAATAAGTGTTTCTCTTGTTTATTTCAGATGCAAATTGATATATATAGTTATATAAACCCTTTATTTGATGTTTGAAAACTGTTATTCAGAGCTCCAGCAGAATCTTGGAAAACGTCATTCTCTCAGTCTGAGAACATCAGTTTGAGACAATATTTCAGGTTAAACATAACTTTTGAAAACAGCTTCGAATAAGTGTTTCTCTTGTTTATTTCAGATGCAAATTGATATATATAGCTATATAAACCCTTTATTTGATGTTTTAAAACTGTTATTCAGAGCTCCAGCAGAATCTTGGAAAACGTCATTCTCTCAGTCTGAGAAGATCAGTTTGAGACAATATTTCAGGTTAAACATAACTTTTGAAAACAGCTTCGAATAAATGTTTCTCTTGTTTATTTCAGATGCAAATTGATATATATAGCTATATCAACCCTTTATTTGATGTTTGAAAACGGTTATTCAGAGCTCCAGCAGAATCTTGGAAAACGTCATTCTCTCAGTCTGAGAAGATCAGTTTGAGACAATATTTCAGGTTAAACATAACTTTTGAAAACAGCTTCGAATAAATGTTTCTCTTGTTTATTTCAGATGCAAATTGTTATATATAGCTATATAAACCCTTTATTTGATGTTTGAAAACTGCTATTCAGAGCTCCAGCAGAATCTTAGAAAACGTCATTCTCTCAGTCTGAGAACATCAGTTTGAGACAATATTTCAGGTTAAACATAACTTTTGAAAACAGCTTCGAATAAGTGTTTTTCTTGTTTATTTCAGATGCAAATTGATATATATAGCTATATAAACCCTTTATTTGATGTTTGAAAACTGCTATTCAGAGCTCCAGCAGAATCTTGGAAAACTTCATTCTCTTAGTCTGAGAACATCAGTTTGAGACAATATTTCAGGTTAAACATAACTTTTGAAAACAGCTTCGAATAAGTGTTTCTCTTGTTTATTTCAGATGCAAATTGATATATATAGTTATATAAACCCTTTATTTGATGTTTGAAAACTGTTATTCAGAGCTCCAGCAGAATCTTGGAAAACGTCATTCTCTCAGTCTGAGAACATCAGTTTGAGACAGTATTTCATGTTAAACATAACTTTTGAAAACAGCTTTGAATAAGTGTTTCTCTTGTTTATTTCAGATGCAAATTGATATATATAGCTATATAAACCCTTTATTTGATGTTTGAAAACTGCTATTCAGAGCTTCAGCAGAATCTTGGAAAACGTCATTCTCTCAGCCTGTGAAGATCAGTTTGAGACAATATTTCAGGTTAAACATAACTTTTGAAAACAGCTTCGAATAAATGTTTCTCTTGTTTATTTCAGATGCAAATTGTTATATATAGCTATATAAACCCTTTATTTGATGTTTGAAAACTGCTATTCAGAGCTCCAGCAGAATCTTAGAAAACGTCATTCTCTCGGTCTGAGAACATCAGTTTGAGACAATATTTCAGGTTAAACATAACTTTTGAAAACAGCTTCGAATAAGTGTTTCTCTTGTTTATTTCAGATGCAAATTGATATATATAGCTATATAAACCCTTTATTTGATGTTTGAAAACTGCTATTCAGAGCTCCAGCAGAATCTTAGAAAACGTCATTCTCTCAGTCTGAGAACATCAGTTTGAGACAATGTTTCAGGTTAAACATAACTTTTGAAAACAGCTTCGAATAAGTGTTTCTCTTGTTTATTTCAGATGCAAATTGATATATATAGCTATACAAACCCTTTATTTGATGTTTGAAAACTGCTATTCAGAGCTCCAGCAGAATCTTAGAAAACGTCATTCTCTCAGTCTGAGAACATCAGTTTGAGACAATATTTCAGGTTAAACATAACATATGAAAACAGCTTTGAATAAGTTTTTTTCTTGTTTATTTCAGATGCAAATTGATATATATAGCTATATAAACCCTTTATTTGATGTTTGAAAACTGCTATACAGAGCTCCAGCAGAATCTTAGAAAACGTCATTCTCTCAGTCTCAGAACATCAATTTGAGACAATATTTCAGGTTAAACATAACTTTTGAAAACAGCTTGGAATAAATGTTTCTCTTGTTTATTTCAGATGCAAATTGATATATATAGCTATATAAACCCTTTATTTGATGTTTGAAAACTGCTATTCAGAGCTCCAGCAGAATCTTGGAAAACTTCATTCTCTTAGTCTGAGAACATCAGTTTGAGACAATATTTCAGGTTAACCATAACTTTTGAAAACAGCTTCGAATAAGTGTTTCTCTTGTTTATTTCAGATGGAAAATGATATATATAGCTATATAAACCCTTTATTTGATGTTTGAAAACTGCTATTCAGAGCTCCAGCAGAATCTTGGAAAACATCATTCTCTCAGTCTGAGAACATCAGTTTGAGACAATATTTCAGGTTAAACATAACTTTTGAAAACAGCTTCGAATAAGTGTTTCTCTTGTTTATTTCAGATGCAAATTGATATATATAGCTATATAAACCCTTTATTTGATGTTTGAAAACTGCTATTCAGAGCTCCAGCAGAATCTTGGAAAACGTCATTCTCTCAGTCTGAGAACATCAGTTTGAGACAATATTTCAGGTTAAACATAACTTTTGAAAACAGCTTCGAATAAGTGTTTCTCTTGTTTATTTCAGATGCAAATTGATATATATAGCTATATCAACCCTTTATTTGATGTTTGAAAACGGTTATTCAGAGCTCCAGCAGAATCTTGGAAAACGTCATTCTCTCAGTCTGAGAAGATCAGTTTGAGACAATATTTCAGGTTAAACATAACTTTTGAAAACAGCTTCGAATAAATGTTTCTCTTGTTTATTTCAGATGCAAATTGTTATATATAGCTATATAAACCCTTTATTTGATGTTTGAAAACTGCTATTCAGAGCTCCAGCAGAATCTTAGAAAACGTCATTCTCTCAGTCTGAGAACATCAGTTTGAGACAATATTTCAGGTTAAACATAACTTTTGAAAACAGCTTCGAATAAGTGTTTCTCTTGTTTATTTCAGATGCAAATTGATATATATAGCTATATAAACCCTTTATTTGATGTTTGAAAACTGCTATTCAGAGCTCCAGCAGAATCTTGGAAAACTTCATTCTCTTAGTCTGAGAACATCAGTTTGAGACAATATTTCAGGTTAAACATAACTTTTGAAAACAGCTTCGAATAAGTGTTTCTCTTGTTTATTTCAGATGCAAATTGATATATATAGCTATATAAACCCTTTATTTGATGTTTGAAAACTGTTATTCAGAGCTCCAGCAGAATCTTGGAAAACGTCATTCTCCCAGTCTGAGAACATCAGTTTGAGACAGTATTTCATGTTAAACATAACTTTTGAAAACAGCTTCGAATAAGTGTTTCTCTTGTTTATTTCAGATGCAAATTGATATATATAGCTATATAAACCCTTTATTTGATGTTTGAAATCTGCTATTCAGAGCTTCAGCAGAATCTTGGAAAACGTCATTCTCTCAGCCTGTGAAGATCAGTTTGAGACAATATTTCAGGTTAAACATAACTTTTGAAAACAGCTTCGAATAAGTGTTTCTCTTGTTTATTTCAGATGCAAATTGATATATATAGCTATATAAACCCTTTATTTGATGTTTGAAAACTGCTATTCAGAGCTCCAGCAGAATCTTGGAAAACTTCATTCTCTTAGTCTGAGAACATCAGTTTGAGACAATATTTCAGGTTAAACATAACTTTTGAAAACAGCTTCGAATAAGTGTTTCTCTTGTTTATTTCAGATGCAAATTGATATATATAGCTATATAAACCCTTTATTTGATGTTTGAAAACTGTTATTAAGAGCTCCAGCAGAATCTTGGAAAACGTCATTCTCTCAGTCTGAGAACATCAGTTTGAGACAGTATTTCATGTTAAACATAACTTTTGAAAACAGCTTCGAATAAGTGTTTCTCTTGTTTATTTCAGATGCAAATTGATATATATAGCTATATAAACCCTTTATTTGATGTTTGAAAACTGCTATTCAGAGCTTCAGCAGAATCTTGGAAAACGTCATTCTCTCAGCCTGTGAAGATCAGTTTGAGACAATATTTCAGGTTAAACATATCCTTTGAAAACAGCTTCGAATAAGTGTTTCTCTTGTTTATTTCAGATGCAAATTGATATATATAGCTATATAAACCCTTTATTTGATGTTTGAAAACTGCTATTCAGAGCTCCAGCAGAATCTTAGAAAACGTCATTCTCTCGGTCTGAGAACATCAGTTTGAGACAATATTTCAGGTTAAACATAACTTTTGAAAACAGCTTTGAATATGTTTTTCTGTTGTTTATTTCAGATGCAAATTGATATATATAGCTATATAAACCCTTTATTTGATGTTTGAAAACTGTTATTCAGAGCTCCAGCAGCATCTTAGCCCGCGTTCACTACTTCCAAGACTGTGAAAACATTCTGAGACTCGCTCGGACTAGACAACGCAATGCTGTATCTACAAGACCGTTCTGGTGGACCTGTCAATCAAATTCAAAGGAGAAGACATGGTGGTGTTTGGTTTGTGCACCAGGTAGGGTACTTGGGGGAATTGCATTGTGGAAAAAAAAAGAGAAATGTTGATAAAAAAGAAGAACCACAAGGTGGCGGGATTGGACATCAAATACATCTCAGTCTGAATACATCACATTTAGAGAAGGTCTCACTTAAACATATCCTTTGAAAACAGCTTCGAATAAGTGTTTCTCTTGTTTATTTCAGATGCAAATTGATATATATAGCTATATAAACCCTTTATTTGATGTTTGAAAACTGCTATTCAGAGCTCCAGCAGAATCTTAGAAAACGTCATTCTCTCAGTCTGAGAACATCAGTTTGAGACAATATTTCAGGTTAACCATAACTTTTGAAAACAGCTTCGAATAAGTGTTTCTCTTGTTTATTTCAGATGGAAAATGATATATATAGCTATATAAACCCTTTATTTGATGTTTGAAAACTGCTATTCAGAGCTCCAGCAGAATCTTGGAAAACGTCATTCTCTCAGTCTGTGAAGATCAGTTTGAGACAATATTTCAGGTTAAACATAACTTTTGAAAACAGCTTCGAATAAATGTTTCTCTTGTTTATTTCAGATGCAAATTGTTACATATAGCTATATAAACCCTTTATTTGATGTTTGAAAACTGCTATTCAGAGCTCCAGCAGAATCTTGGAAAACGTCATTCTCTCAGCCTGTGAAGATCAGTTTGAGACAATATTTCAGGTTAAACATAACTTTTGAAAACAGCTTCGAATAAATGTTTCTCTTGTTTATTTCAGATGCAAATTGTTATATATAGCTATATAAACCCTTTATTTGATGTTTGAAAACTGCTATTCAGAGCTCCAGCAGAATCTTAGAAAACTTCATTCTCTCGGTCTGAGAACATCAGTTTGAGACAATATTTCAGGTTAAACATAACTTTTGAAAACAGCTTCGAAAAAATGTTTCTCTTGTTTATTTCAGATGCAAATTGTTATATATAGCTATATAAACCCTTTATTTGATGTTTGAAAACTGCTATTCAGAGCTCCAGCAGAATCTTAGAAAACGTCATTCTCTCAGTCTGAGAACATCAGTTTGAGACAATATTTCAGGTTAAACATAACTTTTGAAAACAGCTTTGAATATGTTTTTCTCTTGTTTATTTCAGATGCAAATTGATATATATAGCTATATAAACCCTTTATTTGATGTTTGAAAACTGTTATTCAGAGCTCCAGCAGCATCTTAGCCCGCGTTCACTACTTCCAAGACTGTGAAAACATTCTGAGACTCGCTCGGACTAGACAACGCAATGCTGTATCTACAAGACCGTTCTGGTGGACCTGTCAATCAAATTCAAAGGAGAAGACATGGTGGTGTTTGGTTTGTGCACCAGGTAGGGTGCTTGGGGGAATTGCATTGTGGAAAAAAAAAGAGAAATGTTGATAAAAAAGAAGAACCACAAGGTGGCGGGATTGGACATCAAATACATCTCAGTCTGAATACATCACATTTAGAGAAGGTCTCACTTAAACATATCCTTTGAAAACAGCTTCGAAATAAGTGTTTCTCTTGTTTATTTCAGATGCAAATTGATATATATAGCTATATAAACCCTTTATTTGATGTTTGAAAACTGCTATTCAGAGCTCCAGCAGAATCTTGGAAAACGTCATTCTCTCAGCCTGTGAAGATCAGTTTGAGACAATATTTCAGGTTAAACATAACTTTTGAAAACAGCTTCGAATAAATGTTTCTCTTGTTTATTTCAGATGCAAATTGTTATATATAGCTATATAAACCCTTTATTTGATGTTTGAAAACTGCTATTCAGAGCTACAGCAGAATCTTAGAAAACTTCATTCTCTCGGTCTGAGAACATCAGTTTGAGACAATATTTCAGGTTAAACATAATTTTTGAAAACAGCTTCGAATAAGTGTTTCTCTTGTTTATTTCAGATGCAAATTGATATATATAGCTATATAAACCCTTTATTTGATGTTTGAAAACTGCTATTCAGAGCTCCAGCAGAATCTTAGAAAACGTCATTCTCTCAGTCTGAGAACATCAGTTTGAGACAATATTTCAGGTTAAACATAACTTTTGAAAACAGCTTCGAATAAGTGTTTCTCTTGTTTATTTCAGATGCAAATTGATATATATAGCTATATAAACCCTTTATTTGATGTTTTAAAACTGTTATTCAGAGCTCCAGCAGAATCTTGGAAAACGTCATTCTCTCAGTCTGAGAAGATCAGTTTGAGACAATATTTCAGGTTAAACATAACTTTTCAAAAAAGCTTCGAATAAATGTTTCTCTTGTTTATTTCAGATGCAAATTGATATATATAGCTATATAAACCCTTTATTTGATGTTTGAAAACTGCTATTCAGAGCTCCAGCAGAATCTTAGAAAACGTCATTTTCTCAGTCTGAGAACATCAGTTTGAGACAATGTTTCAGGTTAAACATAACTTTTGAAAACAGCTTTGAATAAGTTTTTCTCTTGTTTATTTCAGATGCAAATTGATATATATAGCTATATGAATCCTTTATTTGATGTTTGAAAACTGCTATTCAGAGCTCCAGCAGAATCTTAGAAAACGTCATTCTCTCAGTCTGAGAACATCAGTTTGAGACAATATTTCAGGTTAAACATAACTTTTGAAAACAGCTTTGAATAAGTGTTTCTCTTGTTTATTTCAGATGCAAATTGATATATATAGCTATATAAACCCTTTATTTGATGTTTTAAAACTGTTATTCAGAGCTCCAGCAGAATCTTGGAAAACGTCATTCTCTCAGTCTGAGAAGATCAGTTTGAGACAATATTTCAGGTTAAACATAACTTTTGAAAACAGCTTCGAATAAATGTTTCTCTTGTTTATTTCAGATGCAAATTGATATATATAGCTATATAAACCCTTTATTTGATGTTTGAAAACTGCTATTCAGAGCTCCAGCAGAATCTTAGAAAACGTCATTCTCTCAGTCTGAGAACATCAGTTTGAGACAATGTTTCAGGTTAAACATAACTTTTGAAAACAGCTTCGAATAAGTGTTTCTCTTGTTTATTTCAGATGCAAATTGATATATATAACTATATAAACCCTTTATTTGATGTTTGAAAACTGCTATTCAGAGCTCCAGCAGAATCTTAGAAAACGTCATTCTCTCAGTCTGAGAACATCAGTTTGAGACAATATTTCAGGTTAAACATAACTTTTGAAAACAGCTTCGAATAAGTGTTTCTCTTGTTTATTTCAGATGCAAATTGATATATATAGCTATATAAACCCTTTATTTGATGTTTTAAAACTGTTATTCAGAGCTCCAGCAGAATCTTGGAAAACGTCATTCTCTCAGTCTGAGAAGATCAGTTTGAGACAATATTTCAGGTTAAACATAACTTTTGAAAACAGCTTCGAATAAATGTTTCTCTTGTTTATTTCAGATGCAAATTGATATATATAGCTATATAAACCCTTTATTTGATGTTTGAAAACTGCTATTCAGAGCTCCAGCAGAATCTTAGAAAACGTCATTCTCTCAGTCTGAGAACATCAGTTTGAGACAATGTTTCAGGTTAAACATAACTTTTGAAAACAGCTTCGAATAAGTGTTTCTCTTGTTTATTTCAGATGCAAATTGATATATATAGCTATATAAACCCTTTATTTGAAGTTTGAAAACTGCTATTCAGAGCTCCAGCAGAATCTTAGAAAACGTCATTCTCTCAGTCTGAGAACATCAGTTTGAGACAATATTTCAGGTTAAAAATAACTTTTGAAAACAGCTTTGAATATGTTTTTCTCTTGTTTATTTCAGATGCAAATTGATATATATAGTTATATAAACCCTTTATTTGATGTTTGAAAACTGTTATTCAGAGCTCCAGCAGAATCTTGGAAAACGTCATTCTCTCAGTCTGAGAACATCAGTTTGAGACAATATTTCAGGTTAAACATAACTTTTGAAAACAGCTTCGAATAAGTGTTTCTCTTGTTTATTTCAGATGCAAATTGATATATATAGCTATATAAACCCTTTATTTGATGTTTTAAAACTGTTATTCAGAGCTCCAGCAGAATCTTGGAAAACGTCATTCTCTCAGTCTGAGAAGATCAGTTTGAGACAATATTTCAGGTTAAACATAACTTTTGAAAACAGCTTCGAATAAATGTTTCTCTTGTTTATTTCAGATGCAAATTGATATATATAGCTATATCAACCCTTTATTTGATGTTTGAAAACGGTTATTCAGAGCTCCAGCAGAATCTTGGAAAACGTCATTCTCTCAGTCTGAGAAGATCAGTTTGAGACAATATTTCAGGTTAAACATAACTTTTGAAAACAGCTTCGAATAAATGTTTCTCTTGTTTATTTCAGATGCAAATTGTTATATATAGCTATATAAACCCTTTATTTGATGTTTGAAAACTGCTATTCAGAGCTCCAGCAGAATCTTAGAAAACGTCATTCTCTCAGTCTGAGAACATCAGTTTGAGACAATATTTCAGGTTAAACATAACTTTTGAAAACAGCTTCGAATAAGTGTTTTTCTTGTTTATTTCAGATGCAAATTGATATATATAGCTATATAAACCCTTTATTTGATGTTTGAAAACTGCTATTCAGAGCTCCAGCAGAATCTTGGAAAACTTCATTCTCTTAGTCTGAGAACATCAGTTTGAGACAATATTTCAGGTTAAACATAACTTTTGAAAACAGCTTCGAATAAGTGTTTCTCTTGTTTATTTCAGATGCAAATTGATATATATAGTTATATAAACCCTTTATTTGATGTTTGAAAACTGTTATTCAGAGCTCCAGCAGAATCTTGGAAAACGTCATTCTCTCAGTCTGAGAACATCAGTTTGAGACAGTATTTCATGTTAAACATAACTTTTGAAAACAGCTTTGAATAAGTGTTTCTCTTGTTTATTTCAGATGCAAATTGATATATATAGCTATATAAACCCTTTATTTGATGTTTGAAAACTGCTATTCAGAGCTTCAGCAGAATCTTGGAAAACGTCATTCTCTCAGCCTGTGAAGATCAGTTTGAGACAATATTTCAGGTTAAACATAACTTTTGAAAACAGCTTCGAATAAATGTTTCTCTTGTTTATTTCAGATGCAAATTGTTATATATAGCTATATAAACCCTTTATTTGATGTTTGAAAACTGCTATTCAGAGCTCCAGCAGAATCTTAGAAAACGTCATTCTCTCGGTCTGAGAACATCAGTTTGAGACAATATTTCAGGTTAAACATAACTTTTGAAAACAGCTTCGAATAAGTGTTTCTCTTGTTTATTTCAGATGCAAATTGATATATATAGCTATATAAACCCTTTATTTGATGTTTGAAAACTGCTATTCAGAGCTCCAGCAGAATCTTAGAAAACGTCATTCTCTCAGTCTGAGAACATCAGTTTGAGACAATGTTTCAGGTTAAACATAACTTTTGAAAACAGCTTCGAATAAGTGTTTCTCTTGTTTATTTCAGATGCAAATTGATATATATAGCTATACAAACCCTTTATTTGATGTTTGAAAACTGCTATTCAGAGCTCCAGCAGAATCTTAGAAAACGTCATTCTCTCAGTCTGAGAACATCAGTTTGAGACAATATTTCAGGTTAAACATAACATATGAAAACAGCTTTGAATAAGTTTTTTTCTTGTTTATTTCAGATGCAAATTGATATATATAGCTATATAAACCCTTTATTTGATGTTTGAAAACTGCTATACAGAGCTCCAGCAGAATCTTAGAAAACGTCATTCTCTCAGTCTCAGAACATCAATTTGAGACAATATTTCAGGTTAAACATAACTTTTGAAAACAGCTTGGAATAAATGTTTCTCTTGTTTATTTCAGATGCAAATTGATATATATAGCTATATAAACCCTTTATTTGATGTTTGAAAACTGCTATTCAGAGCTCCAGCAGAATCTTGGAAAACTTCATTCTCTTAGTCTGAGAACATCAGTTTGAGACAATATTTCAGGTTAACCATAACTTTTGAAAACAGCTTCGAATAAGTGTTTCTCTTGTTTATTTCAGATGGAAAATGATATATATAGCTATATAAACCCTTTATTTGATGTTTGAAAACTGCTATTCAGAGCTCCAGCAGAATCTTGGAAAACATCATTCTCTCAGTCTGAGAACATCAGTTTGAGACAATATTTCAGGTTAAACATAACTTTTGAAAACAGCTTCGAATAAGTGTTTCTCTTGTTTATTTCAGATGCAAATTGATATATATAGCTATATAAACCCTTTATTTGATGTTTGAAAACTGCTATTCAGAGCTCCAGCAGAATCTTGGAAAACGTCATTCTCTCAGTCTGAGAACATCAGTTTGAGACAATATTTCAGGTTAAACATAACTTTTGAAAACAGCTTCGAATAAGTGTTTCTCTTGTTTATTTCAGATGCAAATTGATATATATAGCTATATCAACCCTTTATTTGATGTTTGAAAACGGTTATTCAGAGCTCCAGCAGAATCTTGGAAAACGTCATTCTCTCAGTCTGAGAAGATCAGTTTGAGACAATATTTCAGGTTAAACATAACTTTTGAAAACAGCTTCGAATAAATGTTTCTCTTGTTTATTTCAGATGCAAATTGTTATATATAGCTATATAAACCCTTTATTTGATGTTTGAAAACTGCCTTTCAGAGCTCCAGCAGAATCTTAGAAAACGTCATTCTCTCAGTCTGAGAACATCAGTTTGAGACAATATTTCAGGTTAAACATAACTTTTGAAAACAGCTTCGAATAAGTGTTTCTCTTGTTTATTTCAGATGCAAATTGATATATATAGCTATATAAACCCTTTATTTGATGTTTGAAAACTGCTATTCAGAGCTCCAGCAGAATCTTGGAAAACTTCATTCTCTTAGTCTGAGAACATCAGTTTGAGACAATATTTCAGGTTAAACATAACTTTTGAAAACAGCTTCGAATAAGTGTTTCTCTTGTTTATTTCAGATGCAAATTGATATATATAGCTATATAAACCCTTTATTTGATGTTTGAAAACTGTTATTCAGAGCTCCAGCAGAATCTTGGAAAACGTCATTCTCCCAGTCTGAGAACATCAGTTTGAGACAGTATTTCATGTTAAACATAACTTTTGAAAACAGCTTCGAATAAGTGTTTCTCTTGTTTATTTCAGATGCAAATTGATATATATAGCTATATAAACCCTTTATTTGATGTTTGAAATCTGCTATTCAGAGCTTCAGCAGAATCTTGGAAAACGTCATTCTCTCAGCCTGTGAAGATCAGTTTGAGACAATATTTCAGGTTAAACATAACTTTTGAAAACAGCTTCGAATAAGTGTTTCTCTTGTTTATTTCAGATGCAAATTGATATATATAGCTATATAAACCCTTTATTTGATGTTTGAAAACTGCTATTCAGAGCTCCAGCAGAATCTTGGAAAACTTCATTCTCTTAGTCTGAGAACATCAGTTTGAGACAATATTTCAGGTTAAACATAACTTTTGAAAACAGCTTCGAATAAGTGTTTCTCTTGTTTATTTCAGATGCAAATTGATATATATAGCTATATAAACCCTTTATTTGATGTTTGAAAACTGTTATTAAGAGCTCCAGCAGAATCTTGGAAAACGTCATTCTCTCAGTCTGAGAACATCAGTTTGAGACAGTATTTCATGTTAAACATAACTTTTGAAAACAGCTTCGAATAAGTGTTTCTCTTGTTTATTTCAGATGCAAATTGATATATATAGCTATATAAACCCTTTATTTGATGTTTGAAAACTGCTATTCAGAGCTTCAGCAGAATCTTGGAAAACGTCATTCTCTCAGCCTGTGAAGATCAGTTTGAGACAATATTTCAGGTTAAACATATCCTTTGAAAACAGCTTCGAATAAGTGTTTCTCTTGTTTATTTCAGATGCAAATTGATATATATAGCTATATAAACCCTTTATTTGATGTTTGAAAACTGCTATTCAGAGCTCCAGCAGAATCTTAGAAAACGTCATTCTCTCGGTCTGAGAACATCAGTTTGAGACAATATTTCAGGTTAAACATAACTTTTGAAAACAGCTTTGAATATGTTTTTCTGTTGTTTATTTCAGATGCAAATTGATATATATAGCTATATAAACCCTTTATTTGATGTTTGAAAACTGTTATTCAGAGCTCCAGCAGCATCTTAGCCCGCGTTCACTACTTCCAAGACTGTGAAAACATTCTGAGACTCGCTCGGACTAGACAACGCAATGCTGTATCTACAAGACCGTTCTGGTGGACCTGTCAATCAAATTCAAAGGAGAAGACATGGTGGTGTTTGGTTTGTGCACCAGGTAGGGTACTTGGGGGAATTGCATTGTGGAAAAAAAAAGAGAAATGTTGATAAAAAAGAAGAACCACAAGGTGGCGGGATTGGACATCAAATACATCTCAGTCTGAATACATCACATTTAGAGAAGGTCTCACTTAAACATATCCTTTGAAAAC
Source organism: Callionymus lyra (assembly GCF_982586985.1). NCBI lineage: Eukaryota > Metazoa > Chordata > Actinopteri > Syngnathiformes > Callionymidae > Callionymus > Callionymus lyra. Next base: position 603,788 of record NW_028258554.1, read on the forward strand.
AGCTTCGAATAAGTGTTTCTCTTGTTTATTTCAGATGCAAATTGATATATATAGCTATATAAACCCTTTATTTGATGTTTGAAAACTGCTATTCAGAGCTCCAGCAGAATCTTAGAAAACGTCATTCTCTCAGTCTGAGAACATCAGTTTGAGACAATATTTCAGGTTAACCATAACTTTTGAAAACAGCTTCGAATAAGTGTTTCTCTTGTTTATTTCAGATGGAAAATGATATATATAGCTATATAAACCCTTTATTTGATGTTTGAAAACTGCTATTCAGAGCTCCAGCAGAATCTTGGAAAACGTCATTCTCTCAGTCTGTGAAGATCAGTTTGAGACAATATTTCAGGTTAAACATAACTTTTGAAAACAGCTTCGAATAAATGTTTCTCTTGTTTATTTCAGATGCAAATTGTTACATATAGCTATATAAACCCTTTATTTGATGTTTGAAAACTGCTATTCAGAGCTCCAGCAGAATCTTGGAAAACGTCATTCTCTCAGCCTGTGAAGATCAGTTTGAGACAATATTTCAGGTTAAACATAACTTTTGAAAACAGCTTCGAATAAATGTTTCTCTTGTTTATTTCAGATGCAAATTGTTATATATAGCTATATAAACCCTTTATTTGATGTTTGAAAACTGCTATTCAGAGCTCCAGCAGAATCTTAGAAAACTTCATTCTCTCGGTCTGAGAACATCAGTTTGAGACAATATTTCAGGTTAAACATAACTTTTGAAAACAGCTTCGAAAAAATGTTTCTCTTGTTTATTTCAGATGCAAATTGTTATATATAGCTATATAAACCCTTTATTTGATGTTTGAAAACTGCTATTCAGAGCTCCAGCAGAATCTTAGAAAACGTCATTCTCTCAGTCTGAGAACATCAGTTTGAGACAATATTTCAGGTTAAACATAACTTTTGAAAACAGCTTTGAATATGTTTTTCTCTTGTTTATTTCAGATGCAAATTGATATATATAGCTATATAAACCCTTTATTTGATGTTTGAAAACTGTTATTCAGAGCTCCAGCAGCATCTTAGCCCGCGTTCACTACTTCCAAGACTGTGAAAACATTCTGAGACTCGCTCGGACTAGACAACGCAATGCTGTATCTACAAGACCGTTCTGGTGGACCTGTCAATCAAATTCAAAGGAGAAGACATGGTGGTGTTTGGTTTGTGCACCAGGTAGGGTGCTTGGGGGAATTGCATTGTGGAAAAAAAAAGAGAAATGTTGATAAAAAAGAAGAACCACAAGGTGGCGGGATTGGACATCAAATACATCTCAGTCTGAATACATCACATTTAGAGAAGGTCTCACTTAAACATATCCTTTGAAAACAGCTTCGAAATAAGTGTTTCTCTTGTTTATTTCAGATGCAAATTGATATATATAGCTATATAAACCCTTTATTTGATGTTTGAAAACTGCTATTCAGAGCTCCAGCAGAATCTTAGAAAACGTCATTCTCTCAGTCTGAGAACATCAGTTTGAGACAATATTTCAGGTTAAACATAACTTTTGAAAACAGCTTCGAATAAGTGTTTCTCTTGTTTATTTCAGATGCAAATTGATATATATAGCTATATAAACCCTTTATTTGATGTTTTAAAACTGTTATTCAGAGCTCCAGCAGAATCTTGGAAAACGTCATTCTCTCAGTCTGAGAAGATCAGTTTGAGACAATATTTCAGGTTAAACATAACTTTTGAAAACAGCTTCGAATAAATGTTTCTCTTGTTTATTTCAGATGCAAATTGATATATATAGCTATATAAACCCTTTATTTGATGTTTGAAAACTGCTATTCAGAGCTCCAGCAGAATCTTAGAAAACGTCATTCTCTCAGTCTGAGAACATCAGTTTGAGACAATGTTTCAGGTTAAACATAACTTTTGAAAACAGCTTCGAATAAGTGTTTCTCTTGTTTATTTCAGATGCAAATTGATATATATAGCTATATAAACCCTTTATTTGAAGTTTGAAAACTGCTATTCAGAGCTCCAGCAGAATCTTAGAAAACGTCATTCTCTCAGTCTGAGAACATCAGTTTGAGACAATATTTCAGGTTAAAAATAACTTTTGAAAACAGCTTTGAATATGTTTTTCTCTTGTTTATTTCAGATGCAAATTGATATATATAGCTATATAAACCCTTTATTTGATGTTTGAAAACTGTTATTCAGAGCTCCAGCAGCATCTTAGCCCGCGTTCACTACTTCCAAGACTGTGAAAACATTCTGAGACTCGCTCGGACTAGACAACGCAATGCTGTATCTACAAGACCGTTCTGGTGGACCTGTCAATCAAATTCAAAGGAGAAGACATGGTGGTGTTTGGTTTGTGCACCAGGTATGGTGCTTGGGGGAATTGCATTGTGGAAAAAAAAAGAGAAATGTTGATAAAAAAGAAGAACCACAAGGTGGCGGGATTGGACATCAAATACATCTCAGTCTGAATACATCACATTTAGAGAAGCTCTCATTTAAACATATCCTTTGAAAACAGCTTCGAATAAGTGTTTCTCTTGTTTATTTCAGATGCAAATTGATATATATAGCTATATAAACCCTTTATTTGATGTTTGAAAACTGTTATTCAGAGCTCCAGCAGAATCTTGGAAAACGTCATTCTCTCAGTCTGAGAACATCAGTTTGAGACAATATTTCAGGTTAAACATAACTTTTGAAAACAGCTTCGAATAAGTGTTTCTCTTGTTTATTTCAGATGCAAATTGATATATATAGCTATATAAACCGTTTAACATCAGTTTGAGACAATATTTCATGTTAAACATAACTTTTGAAAACAGCTTCGAATAAGTGTTTCTCTTGTTTTTTTCAGATGCAAATTGATATATATAGCCATATAAACCCTTTATTTGATGTTTGAAAACTGCTATTCAGAGCTCCAGCAGAATCTTGGAAAACGTCATTCTCTCAGTCTGAGAACAATCAGTTTGAGACAATATTTCAGGTTAAACATAACTTTTGAAAACAGCTTCGAATAAGTGTTTCTCTTGTTTATTTCAGATGCAAATTGATATATATAGCTATATAAACCCTTTATTTGATCTTTGAAAACTGCTATTCAGAGCTTCAGCAGAATCTTAGAAAACGTCATTCTCTCGGTCTGAGAACATCAGTTTGAGACAATATTTCAGGTTAAACATAACTTTTGAAACCAGCTTCGAATAAGTGTTTCTCTTGTTTATTTCAGATGCAAATTGATATATATAGCTATATAAACCCTTTATTTGATGTTTGAAAACTGCTATTCAGAGCTCCAGCAGAATCTTGGAAAACGTCATTCTCTCGGTCTGAGAACATCAGTTTGAGACAATATTTCAGGTTAAACATAACTTTTGAAAACAGCTTTGAATAAGTTTTTCTTTTGTTATTTCAGATGCAAATTGATATATATATATAGCTATATAAACCCTTTATTTGATGTTTGAAAACTGCTATTCAGAGCTCCAGCAGAATCTTAGAAAACGTCATTCTCTCAGTCTGAGAACATCAGTTTGAGACAATATTTCAGGTTAAACATAACTTTTGAAAACAGCTTCAAATAAGTGTTTCTCTTGTTTATTTCAGATGCAAATTGATATATATAGCTATATAAACCCTTTATTTGATGTTTGAAAACTGCTATTCAGAGCTCCAGCAGAATCTTGGAAAACTTCATTCTCTTAGTCTGAGAACATCAGTTTGAGACAATATTTCAGGTTAAACATAACTTTTGAAAACAGCTTCGAATAAGTGTTTCTCTTGTTTATTTCAGATGCAAATTGATATATATAGCTATATAAACCCTTTATTTGATGTTTGAAAACTGCTATTCAGAGCTCCAGCAGAATCTTAGAAAACGTCATTCTCTCAGTCTGAGAACATCAGTTTGAGACAATGTTTCAGGTTAAACATAACTTTTGAAAACAGCTTCGAATAAGTGTTTCTCCTGTTTATTTCAGATGCAAATTGATATATATAGCTATATAAACCCTTTATTTGATGTTTGAAAACTGCTATTCAGAGCTCCAGCAGAATCTTAGAAAACGTCATTCTCTCGGTCTGAGAACATCAGTTTGAGACAATATTTCAGGTTAAACATAACTTTTGAAAACAGCTTCGAATAAGTGTTTCTCTTGTTTATTTCAGATACAAATTGATATATATAGCTATATAAACCCTTTATTTGATGTTTGAAAACTGCTATTCAGAGCTCCAGCAGAATCTTAGAAAACGTCATTCTCTCAGTCTGAGAACATCAGTTTGAGACAATATTTCAGGTTAAACATAACTTTTGAAAACAGCTTCGAATAAGTGTTTCTCTTGTTTATTTCAGATGCAAATTGATATATATAGCTATATAAACCCTTTATTTGATGTTTTAAAACTGTTATTCAGAGCTCCAGCAGAATCTTGGAAAACGTCATTCTCTCAGTCTGAGAAGATCAGTTTGAGACAATATTTCATGTTAAACATAACTTTTGAAAACAGCTTCGAATAAATGTTTCTCTTGTTTATTTCAGATGCAAATTGATATATATAGCTATATAAACCCTTTATTTGATGTTTTAAAACTGCTATTCAGAGCTCCAGCAGAATCTTAGAAAACGTCATTCTCTCAGTCTGAGAACATCAGTTTGAGACAATGTTTCAGGTTAAACATAACTTTTGAAAACAGCTTCGAATAAGTGTTTCTCTTGTTTATTTCAGATGCAAATTGATATATATAGCTATATCAACCCTTTATTTGATGTTTGAAAACGGTTATTCAGAGCTCCAGCAGAATCTTGGAAAACGTCATTCTCTCAGTCTGAGAAGATCAGTTTGAGACAATATTTCAGGTTAAACATAACTTTTGAAAACAGCTTCGAATAAGTGTTTCTCTTGTTTATTTCAGATGGAAAATGATATATATAGCTATATAAACCCTTTATTTGATGTTTGAAAACTGCTATTCAGATCTCCAGCAGAATCTTAGAAAACGTCATTCTCTCAGTCTGAGAACATCAGTTTGAGACAATATTTCAGGTTAAACATAACTTTTGAAAACAGCTTCGAATAAGTGTTTCTCTTGTTTATTTCAGATGCAAATTGATATATATAGCTATATAAACCCTTTATTTGATGTTTGAAAACTGCTATTCAGAGCTCCAGCAGAATCTTAGAAAACGTCATTCTCTCAGTCTGAGAACATCAGTTTGAGACAATCTTTCAGGTTAAACATAACTTTTGAAAACAGCTTTGAATATGTTTTTCTCTTGTTTATTTCAGATGCAAATTGATATATATAGCTATATAAACCCTTTATTTGATGTTTGAAAACTGTTATTCAGAGCTCCAGCAGAATCTTGGAAAACGTCATTCTCTCAGTCTGAGAACATCAGTTTGAGACAATATTTCAGGTTAAACATAACTTTTGAAAACAGCTTAGAATAAGTGTTTATTATGTTATGTTTATTACAGGTATTAATTGATGTATGTAGCTATATAAACCCTTTATTTGAAGTTTGAACCCTGAAATTTAGAGTTTGAGCAGAATCTTGGAAAACGTCTTTCTCTCAGTCTGAAAACATCAGTTTGAGACAACTTTAAACGTAACTTTTGAAAACAACTTCAAATAGGTGTTTCTCATGTTTCTTATAGCTTGATTAAAAAAAAAAAAAAGAACCAGGCATGGTCCCCCACCAGGTGACGGGCTTGTACTTCAAATAAATCTCAGTCTGAATACATCACTTTTAGAGAAGATTTCACTTAAATATAACTTTTGAACGTCTTGCTCTAAGTCTGAAAACATCATCAAATCATAATTGAGTTAAAAATGATGTCAATTACTCATCACTTATAGAAGCAACATGCAAGATTCCCATTCTTGCGCTCCGGGTTTGATTCCCGGACGGCGCCCATGTATTTTCAGCAGCACTGTGACGGACCGCAAACGCCTTCAGAGAGTGGTGAACACAGCTGAGAGGGTCACCAGAACTTCTCTGCCCTCCCTGCAGAGCATATACCACCGCAGGGTCCACAGTAAAGCTGCCTCCATCCTCAAAGATCCCATGCACCCCCAGCACGGACTGTTCACACTCCTGCCCTCAAGGCCGCAGGTACAGGAGTGTGAAGTGCGGACAAAGAGACTAAAAAGCTCTTTCTTTCCAACCGCCATCAGTCTCCTCAACAGCTAAAACCACATCTACCTCATGCACTATTTACACTACTTGTACTTTTGTTGCTCTGTTTTTTTTAATATTTTTACTCTTTCAAATGTATATATGGTTATATGTATGTATATATATAGATATATATATAGTTTTATTTTTACGGTGCACTTTTGTTGGGGGTACAAAGTAAGAATTTCATGGTACGTAGTACCTATGACAATAAACGCTTTGAATCTTGAATCTTGAATCTATATTTTGACTCCTTTTTACCAGTGAGTCCTCGAAAGCTGTCCCGGGTTGTTTCCTCCTCAAAGTCCAAAACATGTCATCGATCCTACATGGCTACTTAAAGAACTGTTCACCTTACTTAGCACTTTCATACTTGACATTATTAACTTGTCAATGAAATCAGGCTATGTGCCTCAGATTTTTAAAGTTGCAGTAATTAAACCTCTGCTAAAAACCCACTCTTGATCCAGAGGTTCTCACTTACTATAGGCCTATATCTAATCATGTCTTCATTTAAAGAATTCTGGAGAAAGTGGTTACAAAGTCAGCTGTGTGATTTTCTCCATGACAATGATCAATTTGAGCTGATTCAGTGTGGTTAATGGAACACCACAGCACAGAGAACGCCCTTGTAAAAGTTAGTAACAACCTGCTGATGGACTCTGATCAGGGCCATGTTTCAGTTCTTGTTCTTCTAGATCTCAGTGCTGCATTTGACACTGTTGACCACCAAATCCTTCTACAGAGGCTAGAAAACCACATAGGCATACGTGGAACTGCTCTAAACTGGTTTAAATCTTACCTGTCGGATAGAACGAACTATGTACATGTCAACCACCTCTCATCGACACACACTAAGGTCAGCTATGGTGTCCCACAAGGTTCTGTTCTTGGTCCAATCCTATTCACAATCTATATGCTCCCACTATAGGACTTGATCAGAAGACACCTTATAAACTTTCACTGTTATGCTCACACCCAACTCTACTTCAAGGAAGCCAGATGAAAGAAATCAGCTAACACAAATACAGTCCTGTATTACAGATATCAAGTCCTGGATGACCAAAAACGTCCTCTTACTGAACTCGGAAAAACTGAGGTTTTACTATTTGGTCCGCAACATCTCAAGACAATCATTAACTAATGATCTAGTTTTACATAATGGACTTTCTCCTGCTACTAGCACCACTGTAAAGAATCTGGGTGTCTGCTTTGACGAGGACTTGTCATTTAACTCAAACATAAAACAAATCTCACGGACTGCCTACTTCCACCTTCGTAACATTTAAAAAATCAGGCACTTCTTCCTTTAGATGCTGCTGAGAAACTCATCCACGCTTTTGTTACCTCCAGGCTGGAATACTGAAACTCTCCTCTGTCAGGATGTTCTAAAAAGTCTCTCAGCTCATTCAGTACTCTGACAGTCGTGTCCTGACTAAGACTAAGAGGCGCGAACACATTTCCACTGTGCTGTCTTCCTTACATTGGCTTCCTGTAGAATTTAGAATACAATTTAAAATCCTTCTCTTAACCTATAAAGCCTTACATGGTCTAGCACCAACATACATTAAAGATCTAATCCAAACTAATCAACCCTCTAGGACCTTACGATCTTTAAACTCGGAACTATTAGTTATACCACAAATCTCTTAATGTATATTTGGAGCCAGGGCCTTCAGTTTTCAAAGCCCCTTTGCTGTGGAACCAACTACCGGATTCAGTCCGGAGGGCAGACACCTTCTCTATGTTTAAAAACAATCTTAAAACCTTACTTTTACGATAAAGTCTATAATTAACCTTAGCTGCTATAGGCTGAGAATGCTGGAGGAGTTTTGCTGGAGAGGCCTTGTTCCCAGCTCTTTCCCCGCCGCCAGCGCTGGAGCTCAATACTCTGTCCAAGAATCCTCACTCCTATTAACCTCTATGTGGTTTGCACTCGAAAATGTTTGTGTGTGAGGAGAAGGAAATTCCTCGCAACCCCCGCAATACTGAAACACAGAGGAGAAACCTGGAACCACATGCAGGACCATGGCCAACCTCCACGTCACTCTTCCCATCTCTGATCGACAGGAGGAAAACAGAAAACTTAATAAAAGTCATCTGAGAAGCCAGTGACTTGACATCGAATTAATGTCGATTCAAGAGACTTCTGACTTGGTAATATAAACAGAAAAATACACTCAATGGTTTGGAAAACTAAGTCTTAAAATATTGTTATTGAAAACAAATATTCCTATTAAAAAGACCAAACTGATACCAACTGAATACAATAAATTACTCTAAAGAAAAACATTACGCCGAATAAGATTATAGCGCTGGAAAAATCCTATACCAATAAAAAGTAACAGTAGGTAAAAAGATAAAAGCTTTTAAATAAATTAAAGTAACCTCCAAAATGGAATCAAAAAATAGCAATGGTGCATATTTTGAGAAGAATGTTGAATTGATGGAATCCATAAACCAGGAATAATTAAATGTTGAAAAATGGAATAAAAAATAAAGAGTGAATGAATAATCAAAGTGGTAAAGAAGTAAATGAAGAAGTTGATTCCTAATTCAGTCTGTTGAGGTCTTTAAATAAAAATAATTTTCTAACTTGGATTTGAAAAGCAATGACGAGGCTTGATACATATTCATTAGCGCTGATGGCAGTGAGATCATGATCTATAAAGGATTATACAGTAGTGATAATTGATAATAAAATTAAAATGATTGATTTTAAGATCCTTTTAGGGAACGGTTTGGTTCCTTTGAGGACTCTAGAGTTCATTTGTTAGTATGATTCAAACCTATAGTTTAAGTATGTGTGTCATTTATGGACAAAAAATATTTTGAAAGAACTATAAGAGGTTAGAATTTTTTTGGAAACTTTTGATGATTTGATTATCGCTTTAAATAGTTAATTTCTAAACTTAAACTGGAAATAACTGATAATAATTTTGATTTGAGTAAAGTTTAATAAATAAAAAATAAAAAAAACCTTTATGAGTCGATCAGTGGATAAATTAATTGAAGAAAGAACATTTGAAAGAAACAACCGCTTCATATTTGAATCCTCAGTTTGGTCATATGATACCTGCATTTGACTGACTTACAAACATGACATGACGTAGACAAAACACTGTGCAGCTGCAGTGGATCAGACTTTGTGTCTATGTGTCTGTGTGACTATGTGAGTGCCAGGATGAATCAAGTGCAAGAACATGTGAGAGCATGTGTGTGTGCACTGAGAGAAAGAAGCAATTTACACTATAACATACCGGCATTTGATACGTGCATGTGCATGATTCAATTGATCATTGTTTTGATATTTTGACTAATGTAGTGAACAGTTTAGATTTATTCTAAAAGGTTTGAGGAATGCTGCACCTCAAGTGAGGTGAAAGAAAGCCCTCGTAAATCTCTTCCTTCCCTAATCCTGTGTGTGTTAGAGTGAAGGAGACCATTCACCCCCAAACATTTTCTTTGCAGGCTCCATTTCACATATCAATGATAAAATGTGTTTTAATAACAGTGTTAGTTTCCAATGATGACTTGAATTCTCCAGTAACAGAAGCAACACATCTGTCAGTTGTTTGCTGGTCTAGAGACACCAGAACCTTGTTGAGTGTGTTGTGTCTCATGATATTGTGATAGTGTGTAACTGTCTTTTCCTTTGTGATGAACATTGTGCGCTTGCGAAATAACCTTCAATATTATAAAGAAATGATTTGCAGCACTGTAAGGTTCAAGTGTGGGACTTCCAGAACTAAGGTAAGATCAGAAATTCATAACGAGAACATTTTTGCAAATTTAGGAAGAACATGATAGCTGCCCTGTCGTGAGACGATGCCTGGAGACTGTGCTGGGTGGGACCATGACTGCAGATCTCACCGCCGACATGGCTTTGAGGGTCTGAGAAAGGAGACCTAGTCGACACGAAAGGCGAGTCTAGAGGAGAGATCGAAGGTGCCACGCGAGAGACTAAAACAGGACTAGACGAGGGTGTAACGTGAGACCAGACCAGACACGTGAGGGTTCTACACGGGAGGCTGAACCGGCTACATCCAAGTCTGGACCGGACTGGAGTTCCAGACGGACAGAAGAGAAGATGCGTTCTGTCCCCGACAAGTGGGTAGAACATTACCACCAACTGCGGCCCCTACATCCTGTGGCCCCTACATCCTGCGGCCCCTGCTTCCTGTGGTCCCTGCATCCTCACTCCCTGAAGTATCACTGCTTTCACTGCCAGCAGTGATCCACCCCTGCACCTGATGAAGTCTCGCTGCCAGCGGTGACCTTTTCCACCACATCACTCCCACTTGGTGGCAATTTTCCTGCTTTTGCCTATTTCCTTTTGAAATATGGTTTTCCACAACAACCAGCGGAAACACACCCTACACTGCCTACATGAGCAGTTTTTTCGCTTGTCCTGAGTCTTGAGCCCACATGAACTGGGGTGCTCAGGGAAGTTTCCATTTTTTTCGATCAAAGAGGTGCTGCATGGAATCCTGCGCCTCAACCAAGCGATCCTGTCCCTCATTGAGCGTTTGGTTATCTCATTGAATCAGCTCAATTCACTTCAGTGCGAGCCCACAAACGACATTGGTAGCTCGCTTGAGTACTCTTTCAATGATATCACTTGTAATGCTGCCTTTCTGACACACTTGGGAATTCACTATTGAGGTTTCTTGTTGTACATGCAGGACATACATAGACCCTATAATTAAACTCCAGAAAAGAGTTATTAGAATAATTAACAAAGCATCCCATTAGCCAAACTACTAATTAATAACTTCTGGTTCTAAATAAAGTCTGGCATTTTAAAAATGAGGTGACATTTTACATATAAAAACATTACAAGCATTATTTTGAGTTAAAAGTTGAGAACTAATGTTAAATATAGTTGGTTTCATTTCTGTAAGTAAAATAATGAAAGAGGCTGTGTGACAAAGTTTTGTAGAACATTGGTCAGTTTAAAAATAAAATACATTTAAAAAATAAAAATGAAAGGGTAAAAACATTGAAATGTAAAATACCTAAGGATTACAAGGTAAAATGACTGAAATGTGATATGATTTTGTTTTTTGTTTTTCTGCTCTGTATAATTGATATTTTGGATTATTTCATGGATTACATAGGATAGGAAAATAAGCCTTGGCTTCAGCCTGTTACTTTTTCCATTACAGAGTTTGTTTAAAGGTTTGTGGTGAGAAAATGTTGTGTAGAAGTTATGGTAATAAAGGCAAACTGATTGAACATAGTTGAATTATTTTATATTGTAAAAAACTAAGAAAACTATTCATTCAGAATAACTTCCACTGTGAAATGCTTAATCAGATTTATTCTGTTACGGCCCAAAATGCCACTCCACCTCTGTTTAATCCTACTTTGACAATAAATTACTCCTGTATAGCTCTGTATAGTGTAAATTACACTAGAGACCTGATTATCGTGTGCATGAACAACTATCTGTCACTTCACTTATGACGTTTCAAAATCGTATTTTTATAGACATGATACTTTCAGAGAAAGGAGGGGTGTGCGCAATGTTTGGTGATCTATGTTGTAAGTTCATTCTGAATAAAACCGCCCCGGATGGTAGCTTGACCAAAGCCATTTGGTCTTAAAGCACTCTCAAATGAACTCAAAGAAGACTCAGGAAATTGGTTGAGTGATATGATGGATAGGTGGTTTGGTAAATGGAAGTCAATACTAATATCTCATTTAATGTCTGTCGCTGTATTTTCAGCACTTGTGATCTGCGGGTGCTGTTGTATTCCTTGTATCAGCTCATTATGTAACCATATTATCATATCTGCAATTGAAGAGAAGACTGCGCCTCCCCCTTATCAGATGGCATTGTTGACAGATCATGAAGAGTTCTGATAGAATTATTAATCTCATATTTTATTTGATTATTTACCATATACCAGATTTTGTGATAAAAGGTTTGTTTTAAACTTCAAATATTAAGGTTGACCTCTGGTTTCAGAGATCAAAGAAGGGATTGAAGATATATCCTTAAATACATCCACATATGTGTATTCATTGATGGGTTGAATATATGTCCTCGTTTTGTGTACTCAATTGTTAACATTGATAATGTTATCTTTTATTCAGAGTTCAAACATTTCTTGTATTTTGTCTTTCGACTTTCGTCATCTGTGCCTGAACTCTGTATGGACCTTGACGCCACTTTGTCGGTGGTTCTGACTGTGAAAGACATATGTGTTGGTAAAATAATGTTGTAGCCATGTGAACATGCTCTCCTTGTTGAGATAAGAAACGTATACGATTCTAAAGATGTCAAGACACAGAATTTATGGTCTATAGACCTGGTTTGAGATAACAAGTTTGAAGGAAGACTGAAGATTCTTTGTTTAGGTCAGTGTTCAGCTCAAACGACATGTTTCTTGTTCATGAATTAGTCAGATTTTGTATTTAAGGTCTTGTAAGGCCTAACTTTTAAATCATTCTTTGCTATTAATAAATTGAATGTTTTAATTCTAAAATGTTACTCTTCCTTGGATCAAACGAATGCACAGAACTCATTAGACAGGAGAGAGAATTGAGTTCGCTTCAAATGAAAAGTGAGAAAAGTGACCTAAAATAGAAACTGGCCAGGCGGCATGTTTCCCCACCAGGCGGCGGGCTTTGGGGCTTGATTTGTGGGTAGAAAAGTGAGAAAAGTGCCCTAAAATAGAACCAGGGCAGGCGGCATGATCTCCCACCAGGCGGCGGGCTTGGGGGGCTTGATTTGTGGGTAGAAAAGTGAGAAAGGTTACCTGAAGTTACCTAAAATAGAAATGGGCCAGTGTCACTATAAGTAGTCAAAATGCTAGATCTTGCAGATTCAGACAAAGTATACAAGTTAGTACAACAGCCTCAAGAGCAAAGACTACCTCTGTCTGGTCATGTTCTGCAACAGGTGGATTCGTGTAGAACAGGGGTGGCCAACCAGTCAGAGCCTAAGAGCCACATTTTTTTACTGTGTTACCGCAAAGAGCCACGTCATACATATGGGCACACATGAACATCGCCTCATCCCTTCCTCACACACACACAGACCTCTGCTTAGCCAGATTTATTTTAAATGTCACACACCAACATGATAATGACAGAATTGGACATCTGCAGACCACGGGTCAGTCATTTTCAACAATGAACATTGTGTGCACTGTCTTACACGCACAAACTCTCAGTTCAACTAAGTCCACAAACTAAAATATAATAATTAAAATGTATTTTTTCTCTTACTATGCATGTTGCTTAGTGGGACTTCTGGCATTCCTTGCTTTGAACAAACCTCATCAGATCTGGCTTGTATTCAGTTGTTGCCACTCGAAGCAATTCTTTCACATGGGTGTCAGTCAGAACAGATCGATGCTTTGATTTCACGTGTTTCAGGAAGAAAACACAGACTCGCAGACGTATGTTGACCCAAATATTGACAGTATCTTAAGCGCAGCCCGTTTGACATTGGGGTACTTTTCCATAGAAAATATAAACTCTTCCATTCAGTTAAAACGTCCTGTGTTCATATTCCTATTTTCATTTGGCTGTGCATTTTTTCCCTGCCATTTTGAAAGCGAACTTGACACAAATTGTTTACTCAAAAGATCTTGTCCCTACTGAGAAACTTTGCGGTATTTTCATCCAACGCGCATGTATTGAACTCAAGCGAAGCGAACACACACATTTAGAAAACACAAACCCAAACCTCGATATGAATGTTAGAGTGATGGGATCGACAGTACTTTTGACTGTACTTTGGCACTTTGTGCCAACATAAAAACTAAATGTTCTGTAGCAAAGTCTATTATAGAATCCCTCCCACCGGCACGGTCGCAGCTGAGTTCAACTGAACTGAGAAAGGAATGAAGTTCAGTACGTTCACTCAAAAGATCGTTCGTTCCAACAAATCGTTCGAGAACCACACAACACTAGAACATTAGAGCCGCATGAAACCAGGCAAAGAGCCGCATGCGGCTCGGGAGCCGCGGGTTGGCCAGGCCTGGTGTAGAAGAACTGTAATAGACTGTAATAGAAAAAAATGAAAGTTATGAATTGATTTCAGCAGTAATAACTGACTACACTACAAGTAAGTAAGTAGTAATTTATATTTATAGAGGGCTTTTCCAGACCAGGGTCACAAAGTGCTTAAACAATCAAAAACAAAACTCAATAAAATATATAAAAGATCAAGATAACACAGGAGTTACAGAAAATCAAGGAAAGGCCTGCACAAATTAAAATGTTTTAGATCGTTCCAAAGCTTAGGAGCAACTGCCTGGAAGGGTTTCTCTCCTCTGGTCCTGAACCGTGTGCGAGGAACCACAAGTAGATTCTGATCCACAGACCTCAGAGCCCGAGCTGGGGTGTTAGGCTGGATCAGATCACTGATGGAAGTCAGTGATCAGTCAGAGCCTGATTAGAATAACAAGGATCGGAGAAATGTAATACAATACAAATAAATAAATAAATGCACTGATCATGCGTTCAGAGATAAGCTCTCCATAGAATAGAATAGAATAGAAAAGCTTTATTCATCCCCAGAGGGGAAACACACTTTCACAACAGCGCAGTTTAAAAAATAAAGTGCAAGGAAAAATAAATAATAAAAGAGATAATATAAAATAAAATAAAAACGATCTTAAGAATATACAATTATTTACAAAAATTAGAAATTTAACACTATTAACAGAATAAAATAGAATAAAATAAAATAAAATAGAAATAAAAACAGGAAAAAAATAAAAATAAAAAGCACACAAGAAGAATAGAATAGAATAGAATAGAAAGGCTTTATTCATCCCCAGAGGGGAAACACACTTTCACAACAGCGCAGTTGGAAGAAAATAAAGTGCAAGGAGAAAGAAATACTACAGAGATAATACAAAATAAAATAAAAACGATCTTAAAAATATACAAATTATTTACAAAATTAGAAATTGACACTATTAACAAAATAAAATAGAATAAAAAATAAAATAAAATAGAAATAAAAACGGAAAAAAATAAAATAAAAAGCACACAAGAAGAAAACCACGCTACGGATTAGCATCAGGATATTTAAAGTAGAGAGTTAAATATCCTGACACCAGTTGGGATGAAGGACCTTCTATAACGCTCCGTCCTACACTGGGGGTGCCTGAGCCTGCCACTGAAGGAGCTGGCCAGCTCCTCCACGGTCAGGTGCAGTGGGTGGAGAGCGTTGTCCCTGATGGAGGAGAGTCTGGAGAGTGTCCTCCTCTCTCCCACCTCCTCCACCGAGTCCAGCGAGCGGCCCAGGACAGAGCCGGCCCTCGTGACCAGCCTGTTCAGTCTCTTCCTGTCCCGGTCCGTGCTGCCTGCTCCCCAGCAGACCACAGCGTAGTGGATAGCAGAGGCTACCACAGAGTCATAAAAGGTCCTTAAAAGTGGTCTGCACACTCCGAAGGACCTCAGTCTCCCCAGGAGGTGGAGGCGACTTCGGCCCTTCTTGTACACGGCGTTGATGTGTGTGGACCAGTTCAGTTTATTGTTGAGGTGAACACCCAGGTATTTGAAGCTGTCCACCAGCTCAATGTCCGAGCCCTGGATGCTCACCGGTTGATGTGGTGGGGACTTTTTCCTGAAGTCAATCACCATCTCCCTTGTCTTCCCGGTGTTTAAGCAAAGGTAGTTGCTCTCACACCAGTCAACAAAGTCCTTGATGACTGACCTGTACTCCAGCTCACCCCCCCCAGACACGCAGCCCACAATGGCCGAGTCGTCAGAAAACTTCTGGAGGTGACAGCTGCTGGAGTCATAGGTAAAGTCCGCCGTGTAGAGGGAAAAAAGGAAAGGTGACAGCACTGTCCCTTGAGGCACCCCGGTGCTGCAGATGGTCACCTCAGACCTGCAGTCCTGCAGCCTCACATACTGCGGCCTGTTGGTGAGGTAGTCCATCGTCCATGCTGCCAGCTGTGTCCCAACTCCTGCGTCCTCCATCTTCTTCCTTAGCAGCGCCGGCTGGATGGTGTTGAAAGCACTTGAGAAGTCAAAAAACATGACTCTCACAGTGCTACCGGCGGCTTCCAGGTGAGTCAGTGCCCGGTGCTGCACTACCGATTAGCATCAGGATATTTAAAGTAGAGAGTTAAATATCCTGACACCAGTTGGGATGAAGGACCTTCTATAACGCTCCGTCCTACACTGGGGGTGCCTGAGCCTGCCACTGAAGGAGCTGGCCAGCTCCTCCACGGTCAGGTGCAGTGGGTGAAGGGCGTTGTCCCTGATGGAGGATAGTCTGGAGAGTGTCCTCCTCTCTCCCACCTCCTCCACCGAGTCCAGCGAGCGGCCCAGGACAGAGCCGGCCCTCGTGACCAGCCTGTTGAGTCTCTTCCTGTCCCGGTCCGTGCTGCCTGCTCCCCAGCAGACCACAGCGTAGTGGATAGCAGAGGCTACCACGGAGTCATAAAAGGTCCTTAAAAGTGGTCTGCACACTCCGAAGGACCTCAGTCTCCCCAGGAGGTGGAGGCGACTTCGGCCCTTCTTGTACACGGCGTTGATGTGTGTGGACCAGTTCAGTTTATTGTTGAGGTGAACACCCAGGTATTTGAAGCTGTCCACCAGCTCAATGTCCGAGCCCTGGATGCTCACCGGTTGATGTGGTGGGGACTTTTTCCTCAAAGTCAATCACCATCTCCCTTGTCTTACCGGTGTTTAAGCAAAGGTAGTTGCTCTCACACCAGTCAACAAAGTCCTTAATGACTGACCTGTACTCCAGCTCGCCCCCCCCCAGACACGCAGCCCACAATGGCCGAGTCGTCAGAAAACTCTCCTCACCTGTTCAGATGTAACAGAGAGAGGTGGCTGTGGGGGGTTGGGCAGCTGAGGCAGTAGGGCGTGTTGGGGGGGAGAAAGGTGGCTTGGAGGTGAGAACAGTTGGGGGGAGGGGGCTGAAGCAGGGGAAAAACAGCTTTGTGAAGAGTGAGGGGCAGAGATGGAGGGGGGAGGGGGGCCCTGATCAAACCGGTTGAAATACTGGTTAAGTTCAGTGGCCCATCTTTGGTCTCCCCCTGCTGTGGCTCTGGCTCCACTCTGGCCATGACCTGAGATGTTCTTCAGGCCTTTCCACACATCCCTTGTGTTGCCCTGCGCCAGTTGCTCCTCCAGTTTCCTCTTGTATTCGTCCTTGGCCATCCTGATCGCCTTCTTGAGTTCACGCTGGACCTCCTTAAGCTCCTCTCTGCTCCCTGAAGCAAACACCCTCTTCTTCTTGTTCAGCAGAACTTGAAGTTGAGGGGTCACCCATGGCTTGGTGTTGGCAAAGCACCGCACCCTCCGGGTCGGCGTGACGTTGCCCTCACAGAACTTTATGTAATCCGTGGAATGGTCATTGAAGGTGTCGATGTCATCACCATGAGAGAACACGCTCCAGTCCGTAGACTCAAAGCAGTCTCTCAGCCTCTCCTTGGTTTCATCATTCCACATCTTAACAGTTCTTTTCTGTGCAGGCTGTCTCCTCACCATGGGAGTGTATTCAGGTCGCAGAGGTATCAGGTTGTGATCAGAGCGGCCGAGGGGGGGCAGGGGGATGGAGGTGTAGGCACCTTTTACATTTGCATATAAAAGGTCCAGAGTCTTGTCCTCCCGGGTGTGGCATTTCACGTATTGTGTGAAGGTGGGAAGAATGGAGGAAAGTGAAGCATGGTTGAAATCTCCGTTAATGAGCAGGAGAGAGTTCGGGTGTTTGAGCTGCAGGTCCGACACTGAGGCGCTCAGCCTCTCGCTCGCTGCGGCTGCGTCCGCAGAGGGAGGAATGTAAACAGTGAACACAATCACATGTGAGAACTCCCTCGGGATGTAATACGGGCGGATGCCCACCACAACAAACTCTATGTCCTTAGTGCACACTTGTTCTTTAATGGAGACATGAGCGGGATCGCTCCATCTCTCATTAATAAACACCGCCACTCCTCCTCCTCTCCTCTTTCCGTCCATGTCCCGGTCCGCACGCACCATCTTGAACCCCTCCAGGGAAACAACAGAGTCCGGGGTCTTCTCCGTCAGCCAGGTCTCCGTGAAACATAGAAGGCTGCTCTCACGGAAGTCTCTCTGATGCCGGGTCAGCGCAGCGAGCTCGTCCGTTTTATTCACGATCGAACGTACATTTCCCATGATGATCGATGGAATAAAGGGACGGAACCTACGCTTCTTCTCTTGTTTCATCCGACCTGCTCTGCATCCGCGTCTTTTTCTCTTGATTTCCACGGGAATCGTCCATTCCGCGCTGAGAGAGAGAGCGGTGTTGCGCAACCCCAACAGCTGATCCCTGGTGTAAACAATAGACCCGCTGAGCGTGTCTGCCGACGGAGTTCCAAAAAGTGACGAAAGTAGTAGAAAACCGAAGGCAAAAGTTGTAAAAGTGGTCTCGTTTTGTGCACAACGGCAACATGATCCGACCATTCTAAAGAAAAAATTAAAAAGACGCCAGAAAAATGGAAAAAGTGTGATAAAAAGTAGGTAGAAAGAGGGAACTGTTGTAAACAGCAGCTGCGTGAGCGGCGCCATCTGTTTCTGATCCCAGTTCTAGGGTTCACCAACAGGTTTGTAACGTTCTCCTCATTAAATGAGGTTTAGGTCCTTGTTGCTCTACTGTGCAACTCAGGAGAAAAAGTCGCCTCTTCTGCAGCTGACATTCTGCTTTTAGCTGTTAAGCCCCTCCCAGGGGTGTGGTTGAAATAATTCCCCAATCATAAATGATTTAACAATAAATGGTAACATTGGGCTTTCATGATGATAAATTATTATTCATAAACTAAATAAAAACATGTTCCAAAACCAATTATGAAATCATTTACCCGTCAAAATAAAGCGATAAATAAACAATATGACGCCTGGTCACATGACCTCAAACCCACGACCAGATTTCCACTTAAGCCCCTGATTAGCTCCGCCCTGTCTTTCCAGTTGTGACTTCTGTGGCGTCATGCCACCAGGTAAGCTCTCTGTGTGTGTGTGAATGTTTGCATGAACACTAACCAGTCCAGGTGTGCACCTATGCTGGGAAGCATTCACACAAGTGATTTCCTGTTTTTCTCTTTATTATTCCTCTTACTTCTGCCGTAAACTTTGTGCCACTTCTACTTCCACAAATTTAATCCGATTTGAACCATTCAAACTTTTATCAATTCAGCTCGTACCCGTCTTTC
Organism: Callionymus lyra; assembly: GCF_982586985.1. Classification (NCBI taxonomy): domain Eukaryota; kingdom Metazoa; phylum Chordata; class Actinopteri; order Syngnathiformes; family Callionymidae; genus Callionymus; species Callionymus lyra. The sequence goes on from NW_028258554.1 coordinate 623,130, forward strand.
AGGCTATGTTCTACCTCTCTTTTATCTCTTCCCCTCTTTCTTTTATTCCACTTTTCTACCCTTTTTTCCCCATTCATTTCAATGGGGAAACTCTTCAACTCATGTTTTGACTCCTTCCACTTCAATCTGTGATGCTTTCCACTACTAATTCCACTAGTACTGCCTTATGCTTATGCTTATAGTTATACTTATATTTATACTAATAGTTTTACTTATACTTATACCTCTCTTATACTCCTCCACTTTTTGACTCATCCACTCTTTTCACTCCTTCACTCTTCCACTCCTTCACTCTTCCACTCCTTCACTCTTCCACTCCTTCACTCTTTCACTACTCAATAGTTAAACTTATAATTATAGTAAAACTTATAGTTATAGTTAAACGTATAGTTATAGTTAAACGTATAGTTATAGTTAAACGTATAGTTATAGTTAAACGTATAGTTATACTTATAATTATAGTTAAACTTATAGTTATACTTATAGTTATAGTTATACTTATACTTATAGTTATACTTATACCTATAGTTATACCAATAATTATACTCTCCTTCACTCCTCCAATACTCTACTCATTAAATACTCTACTCCTTCACTCCTCCACTTCTTCAATCCTCTACTCCTTCACTCTTAGTAGAACTACACGTACGAGTACTACTACAAATACTAGAACTACTACGAGTACTACAAATACTAGTACTACTAAGAATACTAGTACTACTAAAAGTACTACAAATACTAGTACTACTACGAGTACCACACATACAATTACTACTACGATTAATACTAGTACTACTATGAGTACTAGTACTACGAGTACTAGTACTACTACGAGTACTACACATACTAGTACTACTATGAGTAGTACAAATAGTAGTATTTCTACGAATACTAGTAGTACTTCTACGAATACTAGTACTACTTCGACAAGTACTAGTACTTCTTTGAGTACTAGTACTATGAGTTATAGTACTACAAGTACTAATAGTACTACGAGTAGTAGTACGAGTAGTAGTACTACGAGTACTCATTCTACTAAGAGTACCTGTAGTACTAGTACTGAGAGTAATTCATAATAATAATAATTTAATTTAAAGTGTGTTATCACAACAAAGTTATCTGAAGACACTTTACAGTTGAAGTAATACTACAGTGGAGAAAGTAAAAACGGATCAATAATAAAGTACAGTGTGGCTGGAGCAGGAAAAAGTTCCTTTTAGAAGAACCTGGAGCAGAAGTAAACAGTTGATGAATCAAAACAAGAGCGTCCAGGTTTACTTGTTGAACAAAGACCAAGATGACACGATCGATCAGGTGAAAGCAATCGTGGATAAATGAACACATGACTTCCTCAACCAGACCCTGCAATGGATCACAGATTCACTGATGCACTGAGACAACAATGTTTTTAGAACCTATGAAGAACTCAAAGACAAAATCAAAAATACAGGAACCATTGCCCAATACTGTTAAGTTGAATCTCAGTGTGTGAAAGAACTGCATTTCCCAGAGTGCACCAGCAGCAGCTGCTTCAGTCATTGTCACTAATGAGCAGCACCTGTGAACTGTGAGGTAATGGAGGGTCTCAGTCAGTCAGTCAGAGAGAGAAGACGCTCCAAGTTCACAACAATGGCTTCAGTCCAAAGACGCCAATGGTCGGTGAAATGTTTTCTTTACTTTGATTTAGTGCTTGTTAATTCATTTAAAATATTTGAAGTTGTTTAAATGAATTTAAAATATTTGAATGTTTAATTATTTGAATGAATTCAAAATGTTTCAATGTTTAAGTTAATTTAAAATGAAATTAGAATGTTTAAATTAAATGGATAATTAAAATGTTGTGTTTATCCGTCTTTAAAGGTTTACAACCTAATTACTAACAATCAAACAAACAAACAAACAAAAGAAAAAAGTGATTGAGTGAAACGTTTGAGTTGTCATTTGGAACCTGAACAAGAGTTGGACTTGACAAGCTATAGGAAAAAATAAAACTCTGTTCATTTCGTGGTATGAACCTCGCTCTTGGTGACTGAGGTCTTGGGTTCAAAACCCAGAGGTGATATGAAACTTTAGTTTCTCTCATTGTGTAGATATAGTTTGTGTTTAGTCTGTGGAAAACTTCTCTTATCTCTTCCATTCTTTCTTTTATTCCTCTTCTTCTACCCCATTAATTTCAATGGGAAAACTCTTGAACTCATGTCCAACTCCTTCCAGTTTGACCTACCACTTATACTTTTACGACGAATTCTACTACTTCTTCCAATATTAATTCTACTACTAATACTACTTATACTTTTACTACTAATTCTACTACTACTTTAACTATAAATTCCTCTTAGACTTCCACGACTACTTCTACTACTAATACTACTACTACTTCTACTACTAATACTACTACTGCACAGCTACAGCTACGGCCAGCATTCACACTGCATTTTCTTCTGGAAATGCAATCTTTCTAGTTCTTCTTTTTCTTTTTTTTTTCTTTTTCCTCTTCCGTCTTCTGACCTAAACTTTGTTCCGCTTCTTCCACAAATTTCATCCGATTTGAACCGTTCAAACTTTTATCATTTCAGCTCGTTCCAGTCATTCAGGCTATGTTCTATCTCTCTTTTATCTCTTCCCCTCTTTCTTTTATTCCTCTTTTTCTACCCTTTTTTCCCCATTCATTTCAATGGGGAAACTCTTCAACTCGTGTTTCGACTCCTTCTACTTCAATCTGTGATACTTTCCACTACTAATTCCACTACTACTGCCTTATACTTATACTTACAGTTATACTTATACTAATAGTTTTACTTGTACTTGTACTTCTCTTGTACTTATATCCACTTTTTGACTTTTCCACTCTTTCACTCCTTCACTCTTCCACACTTGTACTTATACTTATAATTATAGTTAAACTTATAGTTATACTAATAATTATACTCTCCTTCACTCCTCCAATACTCTACTCATTAAATCATCTACTCCTTCACTCCTCTACTACTCATTAAATCCTCTACTCCTTCACTCCTCTACTACTCTACTCATTAAATCCTCTACTCCTTCACTCCTCTACTACTCTACTCCTTCACTCCTCTACTCCTTCACTCCTCTACTCCTCTACTCCTTCACTCCTCTACTCCTTCACTCCTCTACTACTTTACTCATTAAATCCTCTACTCCTTCACTCCTCTACTACTCTACTCATTAAATCCTCTACTCCTTCACTCCTCTACTACTCTACTCATTAAATCCTCTACTCCTTCACTCCTCTACTAGTCTACTCATTAAATCCTCTACTCCTTCACTCCTCTACTACTCATTAAATCCTCTACTCCTTCACTCCTCTACTACTCATTAAATCCTCTACTCCTTCCCTCCTCTACTCCTTCACTCCTCTACTCCTTCCCTCCTCTACTACTCTTCTCATTAAATCCTCTACTCCTTCACTCCTCTACTACTCATTAAATCCTCTACTCCTTCACTCCTCTACTTCTTCACTCCTCTACTTCTTCACTCCTCTACTACTCTACTCATTAAATCCTCTACTCCTTCACTCCTCTACTACTCATTAAATCCTCTACTCCTTCACTCCTCTACTACTCTACTCATTAAATCCTCTACACCTTCACTCCTCTACTACTCTACTCATTAAATCCTCTACTCCTTCACTACTCTACTCATTAAATCCTCTACTCCTTCCCTCCTCTACTCCTTCACTCCTCTACTACTCTACTCATTAAATCCTCTACTCCTTCCCTCCTCTACTACTGTACTCATTAAATCCTCTACTCCTTCACTCCTCTACTCATTAAATCCTCTACTCCTCCCCTCCTCTACTCCTTCACTCCTCTACTACTCTACTCATTAAATCCTGTACTCCTTCCCTCCTCTACTCCTTCCCTCCTCTACTCCTTCCCTCCTCTACTACTCTACTCATTAAATCCTCTACTCCTTCACTCCTCTACTACCCTACTCATAAAATACTCTACTCCTTCTCTCCTCTACTCCTTCACTCCTCTACTACTTCACTCCTCTACTACTCTACTCATTAAATCCTCTACTCCTGCACTCATTAAATCCTCTACTACTTCACTCCTCTACTACTCTACTCATTAAATCCTCAACTTCTTCACTCCTCTACTACTCTACTCCGTCCCTCCTCTACTACTCTACTCATTAAATCCTCTACTCCTTCACTCTACTCCTTCACTCCTCCACTACTCTACTCATTAAATACTCTACTCCTTCACTCCTCCACTTCTTCAATCCTGTACTCCTTCACTCGTAGTAGAACTACACATACGAATACTACAAATACTATACTACTAAGAATACTAGTACTACTACACATACTAGTACTACTTGGAGTACTACAAATACTAGTACTACAAATACTAGTACTATTTGGAGTACTACAAATACTAGTACTACTTGGAGTACTACAATTACTAGTACTACTTGGAGTACTACAATTACTAGTACTACTTGGAGTACCACAATTACTAGTACTACTACGAGTACCACAATTACTAGTACTACTACGAGTACCACAATTACTAGTACTACTACGAGTACCACAATTACTAGTACTACTAAGAGTACCACAATTACTAGTACTACTAAGAGTACCAAACTACTAGTACTACTACGAGTACCAAACTACTAGTACTACTACGAGTACCAAACACACCAGTACTACTACGAGTACCAAACACACCAGTACTACTACGAGAACCAAAAACACCAGTACTACTACGAGAACCAAACACACCAGTACTACTACGAGAACCAAAAACACCATTACTACTACGAGTACGAGGACTTGTACACGTACTAGTACTACTACGAGTACTACACGTACTAGTACTACTTGGAGTACTACAAATACTAGTACTACAAATACTAGTACTATTTGGAGTACTACAAATACTAGTACTACTTGGAGTACTACAATTACTAGTACTACTACGAGTACCACAATTACTAGTACTACTACGAGTACCAAACACACCATTACTACTATGAGTACCAAACACACCATTACTACTATGAGTACGAGGACTTATACACGTACTAGTACTACTACGAGTACTACACGTACTAGTACTACTACGAGTACTACACGTACTAGTACTACTACGAGTAGTAGAAATACTAATAATACTTCAACGAGTACTAGTACTATGAGTACTCGTACTATGAGTCCTCTACTCCTTCCCTCCTCTACTACTCTACTCATTAAATCCTCTACTCCTTCACTCATTAAATCCTCTACTCCTTCACTCCTCTACTACTCTACTCATTATATCCTCTACTCCTTCACTCATTAAATCCTCTACTCCTTCACTCCTCTACTACTCTACTCATTAAATCCTCTACTCCTTCACTCCTCTACTACTCTACTCATTAAATCCTCTACTCCTTCACTCCTCTACTACTCTACTCCTTCACTCCTCTACTCCTTCACTCCTCTACTCCTTCACTCCTCTACTACTCTACTCATTAAATCCTCTACTCCTTCCCTCCTCTACTCCTTCACTCCTCTACTACTCTACTCATTAAATACTCTACTCCTTCACTCCTCCACTTCTTCAATCCTGTACTCCTTCACTCGTAGTAGAACTACACATACGAGTACTACTACAAATACTAGAACTACTAAGAATACTAGTACTACTACACATACTAGTACTACTTGGAGTACTACAAATACTAGTACTACTTGGAGTACTACAATTACTAGTACTACTTGGAGTACTACAATTACTAGTACTACTATGAGTACCACAATTACTAGTACTACTACGAGTACCACAATTACTAGTACTACTACGAGTACCACAATTACTAGTACTACTAAGAGTACCACAATTACTAGTACTACTAAGAGTACCAAACTACTAGTACTACTACGAGTACCAAACACACCAGTACTACTACGAGTACCAAACACACCAGTACTACTACGAGAACCAAACACACCAGTACTACTACGAGAACCAAAAACACCAGTACTACTACGAGAACCAAACACACCAGTACTACTACGAGAACCAAAAACACCATTACTACTACGAGTACGAGGACTTATACACGTACTAGTACTACTACGAGTACTACACGTACTAGTACTACTACGAGTACTACACGTACTAGTACTACTACGAGTAGTAGAAATACTAGTACTGCTACGAGTAGTAGAAATACTAATAATACTTCAACGAGTACTAGTACTACGAGTACTCATACTACTACGAATACCTGTAGTACTAGTACTGAGAGTAATTCATAATAATAATCATTTTATTTAAAGTGTGTTATCACAACAAAGTTATCTGAAGACACTTTACAGTTGAAGTAATACTACAGTGGAGAAAGTAAAAACGGATCAATAATAAAGTACAGTGTGGCTGGAGCAGGAAAAAGTTCCTTTTAGAAGAAACTGGAGCAGAAGTAAACAGTTGATGAATCAAAACAAGAGCGTCCAGGTTTACTTGTTGAACAAAGACCAAGATGACACGATTGATCAGGTGAAAGCAATCGTGGATAAATGAACACAACTTCCTCAACCAGACCCTGTGATGGATCACAGATTCACTGATGCACTGAGACAACAATGTTTTTAGAACCTATGAAGAACTCAAAGACAAAATCAAAAATACAGGAACCATTGCTCAATACTGTTAAGTTGAATCTCAGTGTGTGAAAGAACTGCATTTCCCAATTTTCCGAGTGCACCAGCAGCAGCAACGCAGCTGCTTCAGTCATTGTCACTAATGAGCAGCACCTGTGAACTGTGAGGTAATGGAGGGTCTCAGTCAGTCAGTCAGAGAGAGAAGACGCTCCAAGTTCACAACAATGGCTTCAGTCCAAAGACGCCAATGGTCGGTGAAATGTTTTCTTTACTTTGATTTAGTGCTTCTTAATTCATTTAAAATATTTGAAGTTGTTTAAATGAATTTAAAATATTTGAATGTTTAATTATTTGAATAAATTCAAAATGTTTCAATGTTTAACTTTATTTAAAATGAATTTAGAATGTTTAAATTAAATGGATAATTAAAATGTTGTGTTTATCTGTCTTTAAAGGTTTACAACCTAATTACTAACAATCCGAAAGAAAAAAGTGATTGAGTGAAATGTTGGACTTGACAAGCTATAGGAACAAATAAAACTCATTTCGTGGTATGAACCTCGCTCTTGGCTACTGAGGTCCTGGGTTCAAAACCCAGAGGTGACATGAAACTTTAGTTTCTCTCTTTGTGTAGATATAGTTTGTTTATAGTCTGTGGAAAAGTTCTCTTTTATCTCTTCCATTCTCACATTTCTCTTTTTCTACCCTTTTTACCCCGTTCATTTAAATGGGGAAACTCTTCAACTCAACTTTCAACTCCTTCCACTGTAACCTACTACTTCTACTACTAATTCCACTACAACTAATTCCACTACTACTACTTCCACTACTATTAATTCTACTAATACTACTTCCACTACTATTAATTCTACTAATACTACTTCCACTACTATTAATTCTACAAATACTACTTCCTCTACTACTTCCACAACTACTTCCATTACTACTACATTCACTACTACTCCCACAACTACTAATTCCACTACTTCTACTTCAATTACTACTTCCACTACTACTTCCACAACTACTAATTCCACGAATACTTCCACTACTACTACTTCCACAACTACTAATTCCACGAATACTTCCACTACTACTACTTCCACTACTATTAATTCTCCAACTACTATTTCCTCTACTACTTCCACAACTACTTCCATTACTACTACTTCCACAACTACTTCCATTACTACTACTTCCATTACTACTACTTCCACTACTACATTCACTACTACTCCCACAACTACTAATTCCACGAATACTTCCACTATTACTAATTTCACTAATACTTTCAAAACTACTAATTCCACTACTACTTCCAAAACTACTACTTCCACTACAACTACTTCTACTACTACTTCCACTACAACTACTTCTACTAATACTACTTCCACTACAACTACTTCTACTAATACTACTTCCACTACTACTACTTCCACTACTACTTATTCCACTACTACTAATTTCCACTACTACTTCCACAACTACTAATTCCACGACTACTTCCACTAATTCTAATTTTACTAATACTTCCACTACTACTACAACTACTTCCACTATTACTAATTCAACTAATACTAATTCAACTACTACTAAATCAACTACTACTAATTTCCACTACTACCACTTCTACTACTACTAATTCCACTACTAATATTTCCACTACTACTACTTCCACAACTACTAATTCCTCTACTTCTTCCACTATTACTTCCACAACTACTAATTCTAATTTCACTAATACTTTCACTACTACTAATCCAACTACTTCTTCCACTACCAGTTCCACTTCTACTAATTCCACTACTACTACTTCCGGTACTACCAATTGTGTGAATGCTGCTCAGCATTCACACTGCATTTTCGTCCGGAGATGCACTCTCTTCTAGTTGACATAGCTCTCCGCTTCCTGTAGACGGAGGCACTCCGTAAATTGTTTGTTCCTTTAAACGGATTCCCAGGTATTGGCCTGGTGAGAGGCCGCCCGGAAGGCCGTGCTCCATTCCCGGTTAAGGAGGTGGGTCCACTTATTTTTGAGGTCCAGTAGCGTGTTGGTATAGTGTTTCGAAAGTGCTTTGCAGATTTTTTTGGAGGATTCAAGGCCGATGTTAAATAGTTCATGTGCTGTGTCTCAAATCGCATACTAATCTTAGTATGCTAGAAGTTAGTATGCATCAGTTTAGTATGCATACTAACTAGTACGCAAATTCTCCGCAGATAGTATGTCTCAAATCAAACCCTGAAGCTACACACTAACCGGAAATCACATGACAGCTTCTTCTTCTACTTCTATTTAACGATGTTTCAAGCAGCTGTTTGAACGCTATCGCCGACACCTGCTGGCAGCATGTATTGCAACTTTGGAAAAAGAAATAAAGAAAAAATATGAGAATCTAAATAATCGCGAGATATTTAAGCTGGTATCAGCAGCGAAGACGTGTTTATCCTCCTACTGCTGCTGAAAATACACATTTAAGTATATGCATATATATGCATTTATATATGACGTAACTTCCGTTTAAAACGTCACTAAAATGGCGGCTGTTTAGTATGGTTAGTGTCCATCGAACCATGCTCAGTTTTGTGGGCGTGTTAGTATGCCAATTTAGTATGCATGGCGCACTAAATTTCGCATACTAAGAATTGAGACACACTAACGTACTAAAAGTTAGTATTTTTAGTACGCTAGTATGCGATTTGAGACACAGCACTGGTGTATCTGAGTTGAGGGTGAGGCCGGGTTTAGTTGGGAAATCATGGAGTCACATAGGGTTTTTATACCCCACGGCGGGTTATATGTGGACACTAAGTCCAGATGATGTTTTATTTGCATCATCTTAAAAATCAGATGTTGTTTGTAGTTCAAGGACTCCACTTGGTAACCATCAGGTGTACCGGTTATGAAGCCCGGAGTGGGTCGCAAAGTCTTACTGTATGGCCCCGCCGGTGGAGCCCATGGAGAAGGCCGGGCAGGTGGAGAGGGCCAAGCAGGTGGAGAAGGCCGAGCCTGTGGAAAAGGCCTCCAGATCCTTTGATGGGTCCCGTTGTCCGCTGCGGCCTCCGCATACGTCCCTGGTTGGGAAATCATCCCCGTCGGTGTCCAGGTCCAGATCCCGCTGTCATAAGCCACGAGGTGTGGGTTTTTAGGCCGGGAGAAACTCCACGTATGTAGGCCGGAACCCTGTGTTTCCTGGAGGGAACCAGGATCCACTCACCCTCCAACTCGTCGTCCATAATTATTGAATAATGACACGTTGAAAAAAGTTTTTAAAATAGTATATATTCTTTCTGTATTTTAGCACACATGAAAAGGACACAACGTTTCGGATGTTCTCCTTCTTCAGGTGTCCATTTTGCGTGTGGGCTTCCTGGGGGCTGCATCCTTGCCCCTTAAGAGGCGTGTCACTGGAAGCAGGAAGATTGTTGGAGATGGGGTATGTCGCCCTCCGGTGGATGGGGGGACTGAAAGGTGAGTAACATGGGGTGAAAAAAGAGATGTGGGTGGTAATTATACAGGGAGACAGGTGAGGATTACATTATAAAGAATAAATAGGTAAAGATAAATAAATCAAGTAAATAAAAAATAGAAAGTAAGAAAATGTAGAAATAATGAAGAGGTTCCAGGAGGGAGAGGTTAGGTTTGAGGGGGGGTGACAGGGAGGGTCCCTGTCGGGTTAGGGTTAGGGTTTAGGGTTGGGTATTTGAGGGGGGGTGACAGGGAGGGTCCCTGTCGGGCACGGGCCAGTGCAAACCCGGTGATGACCCCTCCCTACCTGTAAAAGAAATTCAAAAAAGATTAGAAGTTAGGGTTGGGGGTTTTTGTGTTCCGATGAACCGACCCCTCCCCAGCCTCGTACGTGGTGGTGGAATGAAGGGCAGACACATGGATGAGTTTAAGAAAAATGCTTGTTTAGTGAATTATGCAAAAGTCAGAGACAAACTTACGGGCGCTAGCAAGCAGAGAGATCTATCGCAGACGTCTTCGAATGCCAGAACGCAAAGATCAGACAAAATGGTGGATCTTTATAGTAGAATATTCAGGTTAACGCCTCTAGTCAAATGTGAATGTAGGATTGGTCAGTAACTGTAAAAATTTGATTCTAAGATGGCCGGTCTGACGTGATCGTAGTGGAAACTTACTGAAGGTTGTTTTCTGTAGAGGGTTTATTCCCAGCGAATTGCTTGACTGTTGTGTCTTTCAGTGTGAATTCTCAAACAGGTGTCCAGACTTCCTGGGAGTCTGGGATTGTTTAATCTTTCTGTGTGTGTGAGGGTTTGTGACCTCGGCCTTGTGTTGTGAACCTGCATTTAGTTTAAGTGAATGCAATTGCAAGAAAAGGATTATTTAATATGAATTAAATATGTAAGATCAGTTAATCAAGTGACTATTTGAAATGTGTGTTAAATCTAGATGATTGATTACAGTAAAGTTGTCATTTCCTTACAGTTTGTGTTAGGTTAGGTTAAGTAATGGGTGGGGTTTAAGTCAAGTTATTGGTGGGGGTTAATTTAAGATAAGTGAGAAGTTGGGTTAAGGGTAAGGGTTAGTCGGTTAGGTAGCCGGTAGTTGGAGTAGTTGGGGTGGGACGGTGGTGGGTCTGGGTCCAGGTCATCTTCGGAATAGGTTTCATAGTCAAAGTCGTTGGAAGATGTGAAACTGAGCGGGGAAGGTGGCGTGATGATCGTCGGAGAAGTGGAAAATGGCGTGATGATCGTCGGAGAGGTCGGAGGTGGTGTGACGGTCGTCGGAGACGTGCACTCGCCACCGTGGTGAATCATGTCCTCCCAGTCCAAATCGAGCGAGGAAGGTGGCGTGACGATCGTCGGAGGATCCGTCTGGCAGGCCGTGGAGGTGAGTCGTGGGCGGAGGAGGGTTCCTCTGGACAGTAGCATCTGTAAAAGAGTCCTGCAAGAAATCTAAAACTTTTGAAATTGTTTGTTCCCTTAAACAGAGTCCCAGGTATTGGCGTGCCTGGTGAGAGGCCGCCGGGAAGGCCGTGCTCCATTCCCGGTTAAGGAGGTGGGTCCACTTATTTTTGAGGTCCAGTAGCGTGTTGGTATAGTGTTTCGAAAGTGCTTTGCAGATTTTTTTGGAGGATTCAAGGCCGATGTTAAATAGTTCATGTGCTGTGTCTCAAATCGCATACTAATCTTAGTATGCTAGAAGTTAGTATGCATCAGTTTAGTATGCATACTAACTAGTACGCAAATTCTCCGCAGATAGTATGTCTCAAATCAAACCCTGAAGCTACACACTAACCGGAAATCACATGACAGCTTCTTCTTCTACTTCTATTTAACGATGTTTCAAGCAGCTGTTTGAACGCTATCGCCGTCGTTTTTAAAATAGTATATATTTTTCTGTATTTTAGCACACACAAAAAGGACACAACGTTTCAGCTGTTCTCCTTCTTCAGGCGTCCATTTTGCGTGTGGGCTTCCTGGTGGCTGCATCCTTGCCCCTTAAGAAGCATGTCACTGGAAGCAGGAAGATTGTTGGAGATGGGGTATGTCGCCCTCCGGTGGATCGGGGGACTGAAAGGTGAGTAACATGGGTTGGGTTTGTGTTGGGTTAGGGTTAGGTTAAGTAATGTTATTGTCAAGTTATTGGTGGGGGTTGGGGTTAGGGTTAGGGTTTTGGTTAGGGTTAGTTAGGGTTAGTGTTAGTTGGGGTTAGGGTTAGTTAGGGTTAGTGTTAGTTGGGTTTAGGGTTAGGGGGTTGGGGTTGGTTAGGTTGGGGTTAAGGGTTAGGGTTGGGGTTGGGGTTGGGGTTAAGGGTTAGGGTTGGGGTTAGGGGTTAGGGTTAGGGGTTAGGGTTAAGGGTTGGGGTTGGGGTTAAGGGTTGGGGTTGGGGTTTTTTTAGGGGTTTGTGGCCGAGTACAGGTCCCGGTCAGGGTTAGGGTTAGGGTTTTTTTAGGGGTTTGTGGCCGAGTACAGGTCCCGGTCAGGGTTAGGGGTTAGGGGTTAGGGTTAGGGTTTTTTTAGGGGTTTGTGGCCGAGTACAGGTCCCGGTCAGGGTTAGGGTTAGGGGTTAGGGGTTAAGGGTTAGGGGTTGGGGTTGGGGTTAGGGTTAGGGGTTAGGGTTAGGGTTAGGGTTTAGGGTCAGGGTTAGGGTCAGGGTTAGTGTTAGTGGGTTAGTGTTAGTGGGTTAGTGTTAGTGGGTTAGGGTTAGTGGGTTAGGGTTAGTGGGTTAGTGTTAGTGGGTTAGGGTTAGTGGGTTAGGGTTAGTGGGTTAGGGTTAGTGGGTTAGGGTTAGTGGGTTAGGGTTAGTGGGTTAGGGTTAGTGGGTTAGGGTTAGGGTTGGGGTTTGGGTTGGGGTTGGGGTTAGGGGTTAGGGTTAGGGTTAGGGTTTAGGGTTTAGGGTTAGGGTTAGGGTTAGGGTTTAGGGTTAGGGGTTAGGGTTAGGGTTGGGGTTGGGGTAGGGGTTGGGGGTTGGGGTTAGGGTTAGGGTTAGGGGTTAGGGTGTTAGGGTTAGGGTTAGGGGTTAGGGGTTAGGGTTAGGGTTAGGTCGAGTTTTTTTGTAACCGAGTACAGGTCCCGGTTACGAGCACGGGCCAGTGCGGACGGAGTCCGACCCACGTCCGTAAGTAAAGCGAGGGAGAAGAGGAGAGAGATGTGAGAGAGAGAGAAATAAAGGGAAGAGAGAGAGAGAAAATTTTATTTTTATTTTTATTTTTTATTCTTTATTATATTATATAGAAAGAAGTTAATTTTAGGGTTAGAGGGGTTAGGGTTTTTAGGGTTTTAGGGTTTTAGGGTGAGGGTTAGGTTTAGAGGTCAGGGTAGGGTAAGGGTCAGGGTGGGGGTTGGGCTAAAGGGTCAGGGTTAGGGTTGGGGTCAGGGTGAGGGTTAGGTTAGAGGTCAGGGTAGGGGTCAGGGTGAGGGTTAGGTTCAGAGGTCAGGGTTAGGGTCAGGGTGAGGGTTAGGTTTAGAGGTCAGGGTAAGGGTCAGGGTGAGGGTTAGGTTTAGAGGTCAGGGTAAGGGTCAGGGTGAGGGTTAGGGATAGGGTTAGGGTCAGGGTGAGGGGCTAGGTTTAAAGGTACAGGGTTAGGGTTAGGGTCAGGGTGAGGGTTAGGTTTTAGAGGTCAGGGTTAGGGTCAGGGTGAGGGTTAGGGTTAGAGGTCAAGGTAAGGGTCAGGGTGAGGGTTAGGTTTAGAGGTCAAGGTAAGGGTCAGGGTGAGGGTTAGGGTTGGGGTTAGGGTCAGGGTGAGGGTTAGGGTTAAGGTCAGGGTGAGGGTTAGGTTTAGAGGTCAGGGTTGGGGTCAGGGTTGGGGTTAGGGTCAGGGTGTTAGGGTTAGGGTTAGGGTTAGGGTTAGGGTTAGGGTTAGGGTTAGGGTTAGGGTTAGGGTTAGGGTTAGGGTTAGGGTTAGGGTTAGGGTTAGGGGTTAGGGTTAGGGGTTAGGGTTAGGGTTAGGGTTAGGGGTTAGGGTTAGGGTTAGGGTTAGGGTTAGGGTTAGGGTTAGGGTTAGGGTTAGGGTTAGGGTTAGGGTTAGGGTTAGGGTTAGGGTTAGGGTTAGGGTTAGGGTTAGGGTTAGGGTTAGGGTTAGGGTTAGGGTTAGGGTTAGGGTTAGGGTTAGGGTTAGGGTTAGGGTTAGGGTTAGGGTTAGGGGTTAGGGTTAGGGTTAGGGTTAGGGTTAGGGTTAGGGTTAGGGTTAGGGTTAGGGTTAGGGTTAGGGTTAGGGTTAGGGTTAGGGTTAGGGTTAGGGTTAGGGTTAGGGTTAGGGTTAGGGTTAGGGTTAGGGTTAGGGTTAGGGTTAGGGTTAGGGTTAGGGTTAGGGTTAGGGTTAGGGTTAGGGTTAGGGTTAGGGTTAGGGTTAGGGTTAGGGTTAGGGTTAGGGTTAGGGTTAGGGTTAGGGTTAGGGTTAGGGTTAGGGTTAGGGTTAGGGTTAGGGTTAGGGGTAGTTAGGGTTAGGTTAGGTGGTATGGTTAGGTAGGGTG